>NC_139909.1:16307464-16831642 GCF_905171665.1 Trachurus trachurus | reverse complement strand
TTTTCTTTTTTAAAAATCCTAACACTTTTTCGGAAGCTGCGCGACTTTTGAACTTTGGATGCTTGGATGCTTTCTGGAGCGCGTCAAAGTGCGCAAAAACGTGCCTAGCGCCATTCAACCGACGGATGCCCCCCTCTCTGTCTGAGTCGCCGTGAATCATGTCACGCCGGAAGCAGAAGCGACCCCAGCATCTCGTTAACTCGGATCCGGGTGGCCCAAAGCTGCTATCTCACGGTAAGGAAACATCTTTTACGAGCGTGCATGTGTGTTTTATTCTTTGTCTTGTCTTTTTTCTGTAGAGAAACACTGGATGTCCTACACATACGCACAACCTACTTGTGCTCATCACTGCATGTGTAATTCTCTTTCAAACTAAAAAAAAAACTTATAAAAGTAAATGTTTTGGTGTAGATTTGCATGTTTTCGCCGTGGCTTTCCCTTTCTTTAACTATAAATTTAGCCTTTGTATGCATGGCCACATTCCAGCAAATACACCTGATTGAACAGATTTAAAAGTTTAAGATCTCTTAAGTTTGTCAACTGCAGACACCCCTCCTGCTTCTTCATTCACTGTAATGGGCCCCACTAAATGGAGGCCTCAGGCACTTTGGTCGGGGCCAATAAACTTGTCCCTGTGAAGTGAATAGAGGAGGATTAACTAACATACATCTGTGGCCATTTTCATGTGCTGGGCGTCCTCTAGGAAGCCAACAGGCTGCTCAGCGCTGACTGCTGGAGGTCTTTGATTAGTATAGAGCACTCTCTTATTTGTTAGCAATAAGGTGCATGGGTGTGAAGGGGGTGGGGGGTAGGGGGGGAGGAGGAGGAGGGGGGAGGGAAGCCACTGTTTTTGGTAAAGATTAATCTTCCACCCTTCTATTCTCTTCTTCTTCTGCTCTTCGTCCATGCTTTTCTTCCTTATGCACACCCTCTCCCCCCCCCACTACCATTTTCCACCTTCTCAATACTACCCTCCCCTTTTCTTTCTCCCTCTTTCTCCCCAGCCCTATTGACTGTATACTCCTACACAGTTGGGGGGGAGGTGGGATGGGGTGTTGGGGTTCAGATGGATGAGAAAGGAAAAAAAAAAAAATTCAGAGGGGATAGAGAGATTGTTCTCGCACTTGTACTGTGTGGCATTGGGACATAAAGCTTCTTAATGTGTGTGCATCTGCAGGTAAACTTCCACAAATGAAAGTCGAGTTGTTGTTCTGTTTTTTAAATTAGTTTATTTATAAGTTTTCCCCCGCAGGTTCAGGTTTATTTATAAGTCAGATGGGAGGAATTTCACAGAGATACAGTCTTTCATTCCATCACTATATCTCTCCAGGAGGGAATAGTTAGTTTGTCTCTCCATTGTTGTTACCCTCCCCCCTTCTTTTTCTCTTTACTCTTTCTCACTCTGTGCTCAAGATCCTGAAAGAATTTGACCCCCGAGCGGCAGAGGTCAGATTAGTTGACCAATCAGAGTGTCTGGACAGTGCCCAGAACCCTTAGCATGGCCTGACCCTTGACCTCCACTGTGACGTAAGGGGGGAAGGGTGAATAGGGAGATGAAAGACGTAACTGCTGCGGGGAGGGGGTGGGTTAAGAGGGGTTATGGGTTGTCTTGGTGATGCCCATTGTCCTCTAAAATGTGTTGCCATAGCAGCAAGGTGGTCTGTGAGCTTTTTTGTGTGCGCAAGATGTTTGAGAAGTTCTGCCGCGGAGAGCACAGATTGAGACAAGACATCACAAAGACTCATAGACTGCCGAGTTTTCCTCCACTTGTTTATTTGCTTGTTCAAGGCCATTTCCTCACAGGCATTTCTTTTGAAGACGAAACTCGATCTTTTTGGGGGCTGCACACAAATTTGAAAACTAAATTTGTAAGCAGTAAACCGTAAACAGGGAAATAAACAAACTCTGTAAGTCGAGCAGAAAGTTTTAATGGATTTACATACCTGGGATATTGGTGATGTTGCATAATTGCGCCACAGGTTGTGAAGTTTTTCTTTTTTTTTTTTAATGTTGTTATTGTTTTTCTGTGGATCCTCAGATGATCACCTGGGAATGAAGTCACCGTCCACGTCTCTCGGCTCTGAAGTGACGTCATCGGGGTCCTCGTCCTCGTCCCCCACCTCTCTCCAAGACTGCCAGCCGCCTCTGGCCCCTCGCCCATCCCCCGGTGGGCTCCACGCGCCCTCCTTACCCAGCGAGAGCTCGCCTCCTCCCCACTGGCCCAGCCACATCGCCCCCTTCACCACCTCCCTCCCCAACACCCACTCCTCCCTCTCCCCGGACTTCCCTCACCCGTCGCTGTCTTCCCAAACCCACTCGCCCCCCCCTCTGGGTCAGACCTCCGGCTCCCACAGCCTGTCCCACCAAGGGAACTCGCACTCCACCATGACCTCCCCGCCGATGGGGAGCTCGGCCACCACCACTACCTCCACCTCCTCCTCTTCCTCCTCCATGTCTTCTCAGTGCGTGCCGCCGCACCGGGACAGCTCCAGCCCGGGGCAGCAGCAGTCCTCCAGCTCCCCGGGGGTGGGGCAGCAGGGGCAGATCCAGGTGCCTCCGACCCTGGCGGTTCTCCTGGAGGAGCTGAGGGTTTTGCAGCAGAGGCAAATCCACCAGATGCAGATAACGGAGGAGATCTGCAGGCACGTGCTCAGGCTCGGGGGCGCTGTTTTTGGCCAAGATAACGATGCACAGGCCAACGGCGGAGACGGGAACCAGAAGTCGTCGTCGAGAGCTGCATCTTCATCCCCGACGCACCCCTCTACCGCCACTCCGGTGACCACGGCTTCGTCGCTTTTGGCCGGACTTCCGTCTTCCCTCTTCCCCCAACCAGCCGTCTCCAAATCAAGCTCTTCACACGTTAATGGCAACAGAGCTTCATCCTCCTCTACCTCCTCCTCATTATCTTCATCTTCCCCCTCCATCTCATCCACCCTCAGCTCCTCTGTCGCCTCCCTTCACCCTCTGTCTCTGTCGCTGGGCCTCCCTCCGCGCTACCTCCACGAGAAATCCTCCAACACCTCCTCCTTCGGCCACAGCAACGGCGTCAGCTTCGCCGCTCCTCCCCTCCCCGCCATCAGCCACTCCAACCAGGACCTCCAGGCCGGCTCCTCCCTCGCCTCCACCTCCTCGTCGGGACGCCCTCAGCACGTTTGCCGTTTTTGCGGGAAGGTGTTGAGCAGCGATTCGTCGCTCCAGATCCACCTGAGGTCGCACACGGGCGAAAGGCCCTACCAGTGTCCGGTCTGCCTGAGCCGCTTCACCACCAGAGGGAACCTCAAAGCTCATTTCCTGCGACACAGGGAGCAAAACCCGGAGCTGTCCCTGTCCCTGCTGCCCCCGGCGCTGTCCGAGCAAATGCCCGCCCCCGGCCCCATCCAGAGAAGGCGAAAGCGGCGGGCCGACGACGATGAGCCGTTCAACGCAGTAAAAGGAAGCATCCCTGGAATGACCGAGAACATGGCTTTAGGGTTCCTGTCCGGCGCGTCCGGTCGGCCCTCGCCTTCCTCTCTACCTCTGCCGCCTTCCGTTGACATGGCGCTGCTGTCCACGGCCCACTCGCTGCTGCAGCTGAACAGAGCCTCCGCCGCGGCCGCCGCCAGCGCGTCGGGCACCACGCTGCCTTCTTCTTCGTCGTCCTCGTCTTCCTCCGCTTCCATGGGAAGCCAGTTCAAGGGAGCGAAGCAGCAGCGCTTTGATGAAAACACGCCTCCCCACTCCGCCCTCCACTCCACCTCGCCGTACTCCCAGCTGGCCCACCTCCCCAAGATCCTCTTCCCCGGAGGAACCTCCCCTCACCACCTTGCACTTCTGCGGCCCCCGGGCCACCCATCCACCTCCCACCTCACTTCCCCTCACCAGCTGCCCTTCCCGTTCCCGCCTTTCCCTAAACCGTCAACCTCCTCTCCCTCCTCGTCCTCCTCCGCCACCCCCACCCAGACCTCGGACACCTCCAAGTTGCAGCGGCTGGTTCAGAAGCTTGAAAAACACGGCGGTTCCTCCTCCTCCTCTTCTGGCTCATCCTCGCAAACATCTGCTGAAGTCAACGGGGACTTGCACGGCCACGACCTGACCACCACCTCCAGTGCCTATCGCAGGGAAATGCTGGCCGCGCTCGGCCTGAGCCCGAGCACCAACGCCGCAGGACTGTTAACCAGCCAGGGAGTCTCAGGTTCGGGCACCACGACCACCACGACCGCCTCTTCCCTGCCCGCTGGCCAGGCTGCTAACCAGTGCGGCGTCTGCTTCCGTGTGCTCAGCTGCCCCCGGGCGTTGCGTTTGCACCAGGCCACGCATCTGGGGGAGCGTCCGTTCCCCTGTAAGCTGTGCGGCCGTTCTTTCTCCACAAAGGGAAGCCTCAGGGCTCACCTGGCCACTCACCGCGCAAGACCGCCAAACGCCCGTGCCTTGAACTCCTGCCCGCTGTGCCCGCGCAAGTTCACCAACGCCTTGGTTCTCCAGCACCACATCCGCCTGCACCTCGGAGGACAAATCCCACCCGATGAAGACATGCCACCTGAAGAAACAGAGAGCGCCGTCTTCGATGACGGCGAGAATGACTCCCCGTCTAAAGCCCAGCAGGTCCTCCCCTTGGCCTTAACAATAGGCTCAAAGTCTCCAAATTACGTGCTCAACTCAGGGTCCACGGCGAAGCAATCTGCAGCTTCTGATGTCGCCTCTGTCAAGACGGAGGAATCTGAAGGTTCAGCACCCAGTGTCAGCCCACCCCTGACCCATAATCCCCCCTCAGCAGGAGCCGCGGACCCCCTGCGTCTGGGAGACAACGCCCAAGCCGACGGCAGCCCCGTGAACAGCTCCATGTACTCTGAGGAGGAGACCCAGGCTGACCCGGGCAGCACCAGCCCATTCAAAGCACCTATAGCCGGCTCTCATTCAGCCGCGGTGAATGGAGACGCGGAGGCAGATGACACCCCTCTCTCCCTCTGCGTCTCAAAGCCCGCGGCGGAAAACGACACGCCGCACAAAGAGGTTAATAACGAAGAAACCTGCTCCACAGATGAGCCCGCGACAAGCCCCGATTCTAACCCAAAACCCCCGAATGAAAACCCCTCACCTGCGCTCACCCCTCCCGCCAGCCCCAAAGCGAACCCAGCAGCAGCAGCAGAGGAGGAGAAGGAGGAGGAAGCGGCCTGTGGCAGCGCGTCGCAACAGGGGCCGCAGGAGACAGATGATGCCCAAAGTAACGGGAAGGGCGAGACCACCACGCCCAGAGAGCCTTTGCCAGCGTCGGACCCGGAGCTGGACAAAGACAGTCCAAAGGAGGACAAACCTTCAGAGGACACAGAGCTCTCCGTCCCAGCTCCACCACCACCACAGAGCCAGCTTCCCCGCCCCGACAAGCCCTACAGCTGCTCCCACTGTGGGAAGGCGTACGCCAGCCGTAGTGGACTTAAGGTGAGAGTTAACACTGAGTCATGAGTCGATGGTTTTGATATCGTAACGTGTGTTTTATCACATGCATGTTGAGGTTTTGTACTTTTTAGACTGCAGTAAATAACAGTGTGTTGTGTTTCTCATCAACAGGGACATATGAAAACTCACCCCGGAGCACTGACCAGCCCCTCCTCCTCCTCCTCCTCCTCCTCCTCCTCTTCCTCCTCCAAGGCTCAGACCAATGACAGTGACATTGCGCAGGAGGATCGCGGTTCACATTCAGCCAATAAGACCCCGGCACAGCAGGACGAGAAGCCGGCTGAGAAAGGTGACGACACAGATCCTCCACCGGTCGGTGTTGGTTCTGAGGCGGCGGCGGCGGCCGAGCCTATGGACACTACTGTGTAGAGAGTTAGTACTGTTGAACGGCTGCATTCAGTTTTTTTTAAAGGGTCCTGACAAGGGAATGTATTTTTTTTTTTTAATAGGATAAGATTTGTTTTTAGAGTTATTAATTCAAATTCATGTTTACCTTTTCTATTAAGCAGCTAGCTCTAGTTTATATCGTAGTACCAATACGAGAGACTTTTGAATGTAGTACTTTAGCTATGTATTTTTGTATTTCAAAGACCACAGTGAGGCCTTATCTTACACACTTCACAGCATTGTCATGATGAGAATTAATTGTTTTGCTGACACCTACTTCAGCACATACTGCATAATATCAAACCAGTATAAGCTGATTTAAAAAAGAAAAAAGAAGAAAGAAAGAAAAGAAATGGAGGATCCAGAATTTTACAAAGTGAACTCCATACCAAAATAGGCCAAATTAGTAATGGCCAGCGTTTGTAAATATGAGCTGCGGTTATGTTTTATGCCTTTTTATTGTAACTTTCTTCTGTCCTGTTTTTTTTTTTGTTTGTTTAATGCGATGCTGCTGAATGCATGTTTCTGATGTGCTGAGTTGCACTGTGAGTTGCACTGTGTCCTGTGTCTCTGCCAAAACATCAACTGGAGCAAACACGTGCTAGCAATGATTATAACCACAATAATGATGATGATGATGATGATGATGATGATGATGATGATGATGGCGATGATTGTGTTAGATTATCAGTACTTTTGTGAACAGTCCCGTACTTATAGCTGTAAAACTTTGCTAGCAGCAGAACGACTTTATCCATACTGATGATTGTAAATGGTTTTATTCTTGTTGTTGATCTGCGGTGTCAAACTGACAACAAGGATGAGCCCCGTCCGTTAAAACCTCCCCCACCCCTTCTTATTTGCCCCCCCTTCTCCTCCTCCTTCTCCCTCTCTCAAAGCACTTGAGAGTTTTCTGCTCCTGCAGAAATTGTCTGCACTCACTGCATTCCTGCTCACCCCCAGTTTAGTATTTGTATGCTTTGCTTTACCCTTTGTAAACCCCCCCTCCCCTCCCTTTTTTTTGTAGCAATGACAAAATACGTTCCCATGCTTCCCATGTGATGTACAAAAGATAAATAAAACAATGGCGATGTGAAGAGGAAACCTGCTTGTTGATCATCTTTTTTCTTTTTCTTTTTTTAGGGATAGAGAGGTTTTTTGTTTTGTTTTTTTTTGTCTGGGTTTGGTTTAAGCCCGTGTCTCCTGTGAATTCATTTATCTGTTTAAGTATTCTGTTTGCATGACTCCGACTCTGTGTGCGCCTGCATGTACGCTCAGTTTTCTCCTGTTTGTTCCAGCTCTCGGTGTGTCTGGATCGGGCCGTCCTTTGTCTGGGGCTGCTGGGCTCTAGCTGCTGTCTCTTAATTCTGCTCTTTCTTTTTTTTTTTTTTTTTTTTTTTGTGCCCCTCAGTGTCTTTTAATATGTTTCAGTTCAGTGTGTGTGTGTCTGTGTGTGAGTGTGTGTGTGTGAAAAGGATAATCAGAGCCTGTATGAGTGTGATTGAGGGTGCAGCTGTAGAGGCCGCCACCTCCCTCCCTCCCTCTCCCCCCTCTCTCTCTCTCTCTCTGCCTCCCCCCCTCCCCTCCCCTCTCTGTGTCATACTCTCTTTCATACGCACTCTCTTTCATTTTCTCTTTCATTTCTCTCCCTCACTCTTTCTACTCACCCCCTCACCCCTGTACCCACCCCACCTACCCCCCCTCCTCCCCCTCCTCCTCCCACCCCATGTAATGAGCTGACACACAGGAAGCTCTAATCCTCACACAATGCCACCCCTCTTCCCCCCAGAGTGACTGGGAGCGGGACAGGGGGCAACAAGGACCAACCTGGCCCAGCTGTCCCCAAAATGGCCGCCTTTAATCCCTCCAGTTTTTTAGCCTACGGGGGCTCCCGAAACCATGACAACCGGTAACCAAGGACAAGAATGGCCAGGGTTAGAAAGCGGGACAAAAGGAGTGAAAGGAGCCATGTGTGAGAAGTTTGTCCACATGCGTTCGTGAGCGACAAGAGACGTGTCTCAATCAAAAAAAACAACAACAAGAAGGACAAAAAAAAAAAAAAAAAAGTCAATTTCATAGTTTTCAATTCAGGGAAGAAGAAAAGTTGGAGACAAAAGTCCACAGGTGTGATGGTGATGGTGGTGGACTTTGATCACATGCAACACATTTGCCACTCATCAATAAGCATTAATCATCACTTTGTCAACATCTTCAATAGGAAGGACAAAAGTGTCTTTAGGTGTTAAAGGTCCTTTGTCTTTTCCATTTGGGAGACAAGGAAGTTGTTTATCATCCATCAGCCATTAATTATTGTGACTAAAGGTGATCACCGACCATTTAGGCAAACAAGGGTTGTGTACATTTAGCCTATATATTAAAGCAAAATCTGACAAACAGAAACAGTTAACAAACCCAAAACACTCAAATCCTCCTTTTAACCCTTTAACATTTAGAAGCACTATGTAATCAATCGTATAATACACAATATTGCAGTTGCAAACATATTAACAAGTAGTAAAAGTAATTTATCTTCCAGGGGGAAACTGATGGTGAGTCATCCTTTCTTCCTCCCTCTCTTCTTTCCTTCCCTTACTTCATTCGGGGTAAGTTTAAATGTAAATTTCTACATTCTGATATAAAAAAAAAACACACATCTGTGATTGTTTTAATGAGTTACTGAAACTGTCTTGTCATAAATCTGATCCCAAGTCACTCCCTTTCAAAATAGACCTATACCTCAGTTAGGCTTCCTGTTGATATTAAGTTTAAGTGAACTAAAACCAAAACTATAGCCTATCTTGTAAAAAAAAAAAAAAAAAACTCTCTACATCAGATTATATCTTTGAAATGTATATTTTCAAGAAAGCATAATAAGATCACTGTAAAAAAAGAAGAAAAAAAATCTAGTATAAAAGTTATAGACAAAGTCCTTGTCCTTCAGTGTTTCTAGTATCCACAAGAGGGAGCTGTGGTCCAGAGATTCGCTCTCCAATAATCAAGCACAAATATTTGACATCATGTATTTAACTTAAGAATGGACTTAGGCAAAAGATGTCATCTCCTCCTAATCGACATGTGAGTCCATTGACTAAAACAGGTTGTGTTTGCATGTTGATTTCTCTAAAACACCTGAGTTTTACTTTCCTTATCACAGTCCCACCGCTGTTCCTCTCTCGGGGGATTGATAACAGCTGTTTGATGTGCGCGATAATTTAATTAAAGCCCATAATTTCACTCAGAAACTCACTCACTAGACACAATGCGAGCCAATAAACACCCCCCCCCTCCCTCCCTATCTATCTCCCTCCTTCACCTCCTCCCTCCCTCCCTCCCTCTGACTCGTTTCCTTGGTAGTAAAGGCACAAGTACATAAAGCCACAAGTGCATCAGCTGAGGAGGAACAGAGCGCGCGGCCAAAACAAGAGGAAGCAGCAGCCGCGTAAAGACGCACGCGGGAGGGGGACTCGAACACGAAGATATTATTAGAGAGCGATGAGAGGGTGAACGCATCATTTCATATCACACTTTTATTTTTCTTCTGTGATCACTGAAGACGGGTTGGACACCAGAGAGGAGGACCCACGCGGAGCTGGAGGAGCAGGTGAGCCCATGCACATCTGTCCAACAGCTGCTGGTAGCTACTTTACTGCCTGGAGATGAGCCAATCGAGCTCCAGCCTGTGTATCATTTATTAACTTATAATGTCATATATCTTCTTATCAGAGTGTCTCCTAGCATTATAAACTACACCATTCAGATAAAATCTATTGTGACACAGCAGAGTGGTTTTATATAGAGGGTCACACATCATATGCACCCAGGTGAGTCCTGCTCTCCCAGTGTCATCTGTCAGGTTTAATCCAGTAACACAAAGAATATGATTTATTATTAGTGTCATTGATTGATGAGAGTGTTATTAATCCCTGGAGAGGAGTATCCAGGTCCAGAATGTAACCTTGAGTAAGTACTTTATCAGCAGCTTTCTGGACCTTGCACTCTCTTTCCAGTGGGAGCCTCGCCTCTCTCTGTCTCCGGCACGCGTTTAATCACATGCGTGGATACTCAATCTACTGTCCTTCACTTCACAGCCACTTCCTTCATGAACCCACGTGCTGCTTGCTGATCTGTTGCCGCTGCCGCTGCCTCAAGGTATTTGAACCTTTCCTTCACCCTGTCTCGCCAGCCTCCGGTCTGAATCCTCACATCTACAGTGAAGTATTATTCCTGTGTAGGTTATCTCTCCCACTTTGAGGATCCCCTCTGTTATTATGTGTTGATTTGGTGTCATCTGTTTACTATCCTGTCCTGCATGGGGTTATTTTTTTTTTTGGAATATCTGAACACCACCATTGTTTGTGTCTTATCTAAATCTGACTTCTCCTGCGCGTTGCTGCATGTGTTTATAGACTCAAGAGTTTGTACAATCTTAAACCACTGTTCTTAGTTGTTTGATCACTCTCATGTCTGACATGAGGAGCTCATAGGACAATCTGGATAATTGTCAGGTGAAAAGTCACCAGAGATTATAGTATTTTTTTTAATGCTGATGGAGGAAAACCCAAAGCAACACTTATATTTAAATTCTTACTTTTTTTTAATCTACATTTATTCTTGTTCCTTTGATGTAAATCATCCTAAAAGTTTGTATTTTTGAGGTGGACATACATTTCTATTGCCATATTTACAGTATTTGTTGAAAACCCTTTGACCCATCACTTAAAGGGATAGTTCAACATTTTGGCAAATTAGTCCAAAGCTTCCGACATCAGATTGGAGCCGGTCATGCAGAGAGGTGACTGGGTTAACTGCCTATCGTGTGTCTGTCGCATCATCAGTCTCCGTACATGCTGAGGATGATGAACTTTGGACCAGCCACACTGCTGACACTCTCAAACTCTGCATGTGTGTGTGTGTGTGTGTCTGTGTGTGTGTGTTGGTGGATCAGTGGGTAACTCTGAGTCAAAGCTTTTGTGTGTCTCTGTCAGTAATTCTTCCTCAGTTTACGGTTACTAATGAAGAACGGCCGGTTTTTTAGGCATGCGGCGCGTTTGCTCCGCTCCCCTTCTCTCTGTCAATACACTCAACCTTAAAAGGCCATTTGCCGTGCGCTCTAATGGCTCCGACCCACAAAACTGCTCTCAAATCCAACAGTGTCCACCACACTAGTGTCGTATTATCTTTGTTTTTGTTTTTTATGCACATTTGTTCCTACATAAGCACCTTATGTATGTAAATATGTTGGTTTTTTCTGACTGCATTTGGACGGAAGTGAAATAACACAAGTATTTGTTGCACATGCTTGCTGTGACAAGTCGGTGTCCATGGTTACAGCATCACTGATATGACTCTGTGTGTTGCCTCCACAGATGGCAGGATATGATCACAGATAACTGAGGGAAAACGCTGCGTTTGTGAGTGAAACCTTGCACAGAAAACACTCCCAGACTCTTTTTCTTTTTTTCTTTTTAACCTCATAAATAAACTCAAACATCCAAAGCACGAACAATGGCTTCCTACAACCCGGCCCCAACGCAAGAGGCGACCAACGGGGGCCCGCCATCCGTAAAGTCTGAGGCCTCCGGGGAGTCCATGAAGCTGAAGAAGGAGATCTCCCTCCTGAACGGGGTCTGCCTCATCGTGGGCAACATGATCGGCTCGGGCATCTTCGTCTCGCCCAAGGGCGTCCTCATCCACAGCGCCTCCTACGGCCTCTCCCTGGTGGTGTGGACCGTCGGCGGGATCTTCTCCATCTTCGGGGCCCTGTGCTACGCCGAGCTGGGGACCACCATCACCAAGTCGGGGGCCTCCTACGCCTACATCCTGGAGGCCTTCGGGGGTTTCATGGCCTTCATCCGCCTGTGGACGTCGCTGCTGATCATCGAACCCACCAGCCAGGCCGTCATAGCCATCACCTTCTCCAACTACATGGTGCAGCCCATCTTCCCCACCTGCATAGCGCCGTACCTGGCCAACCGGCTGCTGGCGGCTGCTTGTATATGTGAGTACGCATCAGATCTGTCCAGGGCCGTGGTATAGGGGAGAAAGGTGATGATAATAGAGAGCCTAAGCGGAAGCAGGAAGTAACGTCGCCATGGGACCTCAACTCGGAAAAAAGTCTCCATGTAAGTGAACGGGAGCCAAAGTTTTATTTCGTGATCCGATTGAATTGTGCCATGAGAAAAAAATATGACCTACTTGTTTAAAACATCACGTTTCATGCCGTGAAATCAGCAGTTTGTTGTAAAACGGCAACGGAAGAATGTATTTTGTGTGAAGACGCTCTACGGACTACAGATCTGGTGTCCCACAAAAAAATACGTCACCAACTGACACGGGAAAGGGCGGCATTTGGTGTGTGACGTCACCTACGCGACTTGTAGTCTTTCTGGTTACGGCTTCTTCTGAATTTTATTTTACAATAGTTTTACAACAAACTGCTGATTTCTCGGCATAAAACGAGATGTTTTAAACAGGTAGAGGACATATTTTTTTCTCATGGCACAATTCAATCGGATCACGAAATAAAACATTGACTCCCGTTCACTTACATGGAGACTTTTTCCGAGTTGAGGTCCCACGGCGACCGTTACTTCCTGCTTCCACTTAGGCTCTCTATTCTAGGGGCCCAGCGCCCAGTAGGGCCCACAAAAAAGCCCCCAGTAGTCTAATCTTTGTATGACTGAATTATTCTGCTGACTAATACTCATAGTAATGCTGCATTAGCATCAAAACAAAGTAGGCTAAATTATAATACATATGTAGTGTAAGAAAAAAAAGTGGAAAAGTCAGGGGCCCACTTTAGTATTTTTTCAGGGGCCCCAGAATTCCTAGCAACGGCCCTGGATCTGTCTCTACTGTTGTAGGCTACATGTGTGAGTGACTGAGTGACGAGTGGCTGTCACAGTCACCGGTGGTTTCACATCTTAGACGGAGCATGTGAGCTCCAGAGACTAGAGAAGTGAAAAATGGTGACACAAAAGCTTAGGTCAGCAGCTCTGCAGCTCTGACATCAGACTAAGGAGGAACTGAGCAAACCCCCCTCAAAAAAGGCAGGAAGAGTAAGGGAAAAAGTCTTTTTTACTCAATCTCTGAGTGATGACTTAGAAATCCCAGCTGTGTGTCCTTCACGTGTGGACTTTAGTCACGGCGGCAAGAAAGCGCCTCATAAATGTAGAAGTGACCTTTCTCAGTGGATGTGGCCCAAATCGCTGAGGTTACTACAACACAATGGCACACAGAGACAGAGATAGGTTGACAAACTGAATTAATCAAACCATAGTGAAATTTACACGACCGCTCGTCACCGAGGCAACTGAACACAACTTTATAGGCAGAGAAATACCAACACTAAGGCAACCAGACGCTGAGACGACAGGTCAAAGACACACACAGAGCTTATTAAGGCGGTGCGTCAAAGATAAACTCTGGTCTCTCCAAAGATAAAAAATATACAATTTGTTCACGTTTGCAATAAATATTAGTCATTCATCCACCCACGCACCTGAAAGGCAGCCGTGTGGAGCGTACACACTGAAAGACAAGCACACACACACACACACACACACACACACACACATAAAGGCCATGCTCCGATAAGCAGTGCTCAGAGGAGTGCTGATAGCTGTGAGGTAAAGTCCTCGCTGCGCTGAGACTCTGACCTGAGAGGCAGGAGGCAACGGCCAACTGACAGCTCAGCAGGAGTTAAGACAGAGTGAACGACTTCCTGTCAGAGAAGGTGTCTTCACTGGCCACTGGGAAACTGTAGCTTCGCTGTACCCCAACTTTATATGAAGATGATAGATTATAATTAGCTTTAGGTCATGCTGTTATTGTTAAAAATTAATTTTTATAGGCCTACGTCACATTTTTCTTATTTAAAGGTAACATGTCATATGCAACTATGTCAGCTTCAACAGAGGTTGGTCCTGTTTATATGGAAGCCCATTTATGCTGAGCAAAATTAAAAACATAGAAATATTTAATTAATAAAAAAAATGTTCTTAAATCATAAAATGGCAAATCATAATTATCATAGGTTTGACTTGAAATATCTCAATTAAAGCTTCTGTAAAATAACCAGATCCAATATAAAGTATTATACTTATATTATAATATACATATGAACTCAATGATGCAGTAAGTTAAAGTTTCAACATTATTTATTTATCTATTCTTATCTATATCTATATCTCACTTAGTAGCTAATTTATAATGATTTAATAATTTGGACCTAATAAGTCACACGTTTTATTTAGTATCTCCAAGATTACCATAAAAATGACAAATTAAGTTCAAATTCTCATAAAGCACTTAAAAAAATAAATACAAGTTAAAACTAAGCTGTCTCATTATTTTTGACTTAATAAGAAAAAATGTCAAAACGATAGGACGTAAGTAAATTGTTATAATGTCTTTTCTTGGTGGAAAAAGGGTGTGTGAACAACGACACATGCACAAAGCATGTTTTTCCATTTCACTTGTTTACTTCCCCGATTTGAAACTCATGAGACAGAACGAAAACCTTTAACTTTCACTAAAAGTAAAAAAAAAAAAAAAAATCAAAATGTGTATCCAACAGCAGTAAGAAAAACACAACGGTTACACAGAACTAAGCACATCACATATTTTATCTCATTTAATTATGTGTACATTAGATGTTTTATATCTTCTGACATCCAGAGTGGTTGATTTGCATTCTCACATGAGTTCACAGTTTGTGAGCGAAGTGAATGAGTTTTTAAAGATCTCCATTTCACCTCAACATCTGGACTGTATTTGTCTTGTGCTACCAGTCGTCCAGCCTCCTGAACCCAACCTCACACCTCCCACCCTTCTAGCCTTTCACTGTCAACACACCACACCTCCTCCTTCTGTGTGGCGCTGTCTCCCTCTCCATCGCTCATCTCCGTCCGAACCGTGGAGGTGTGTTGTGTTTGACCGGGCGTCCTGTTGGGAGCCGACTTGTTATGATCCCCTATCTGTCAATGGTCGGTGGAAGATGATAGTGTTGTGATCCGCCCTCCCTTTGGTCAATGCGGAGGAGGGAATTGGCGCGGTGATGCAATCCTGTTTTGGTCTGTGTGCGGCCTGTGAGTTTCACTGGAGATAAAATGTGTCCACTCAGCTGGTTTTCAGGTGAATTTGTTTAATCTGTGACTCAGGACAGACTCAAGACTCGGGAGGAAGAAAAAGGAGTTTTGTTTACTAAAAAAAAGAAGAGATAAACCACAATGATTAAAAGAAGTGGACTGTGTGGAATGACCAGACATCATGTGTCTAGTTGTTTCCACATCTATGAACGAGGAGGGGTCATGTGCTGATAAGACGCCCGGAGAAGAAGCACAAAACATTTCCCGTTTCCAAAGAACATCAAAGCAGCTCAAAGAGAAGGAGGCCGACAAATAAAGAGGAGGCTTCTCCTATCAGCTGTTGGTGAACTCCTGTTAAAGGGATAGTTCAACATTTCAGCAAATTGGCCCATTGCCATAATCCCTATAGTTTTAGGAGTAGGTTTTTAACGGCGGAGCAGAGCCGTGAGCTGCTCAGAGCTACGCTACGGAGGCTCATGGGATTTCTTGGTTTCCCTCATCAAATACACAATCCAACAACTCCGAAACGCTCTCGTGGACAAGTTGTGACCTACACATTCACCACGCTATGAGATAATAACAGAACGTTACGAGACAGAGTTGTTTTCGAGGCAAATGCAGAGAAAAAACTGCCCCCGACGGGAACGCACATCAGCGGCTTTGCATGAATTGACCTAGAAAACAACTCCTCTATTTGATGAGTTTGATGAAATCCCATTAGCCTCCGTAGCGTAGCTCTGAGCAGCTTGCGGCTCTGCTCCGCCGTTCTAAAAATAGCTTGCACCGACAATTAAAGGTAACAAACCTACTGCTATGACTATAGGGATTATGGCAATGGGCAAATTTGCAAAAATGTTGAACTATCCCTTTAAAGTCAGCCTTGTTTCCATGACTGTACCTGCCGGTGTGTGTGGCCTTATGTGTGTGTGTGTGTGTGTGTGTGTGTGTGTGTGTGTGTGTGTGTGTGTGTGTGTGTGTGTGTGTGTGTGTGTGTGAGGTTGTATGTGCTGCACTCAGCTGTTTCCTCATCTGAAAAACAACAGGCCGGTCCGCTTGAGTCAGCAGCAGCGTTTCCTTAAATCGGCCGCTCTCTCACTCGGAAACATGCTGGCACACGCCCAGTTTACAGAGCAGTGGGTCGTTTCTGTGTGTGTGTGGTTATGAGTGAGTAACACATGTGTATCTGTGTTTATGTTCCTCTCCCTCAGGTTTGCTGACCTTTGTGAACTGCGCCTATGTGAAGTGGGGCACCAGGGTCCAGGACTTCTTCACCTACGCCAAAGTCATCGCCCTTATCGCTGTCATCATCACGGGCCTGGTGAAGATCGGACAAGGTGTTTAAATGAGAACAATATTAAGAGTTAGCTGACACCTGCTGTCACTTTAAGGCTATTTATATGAGTTAAACGTACTGTAACTGAGACTTTAAGTCATTTCACCATAATTAAATAACTGTTGTTGGTGTTTGTTTTTCAGGTCACACCCAGAACTTCGATGATCTCTTCGATGGCTCGTCTCAGGACCCCGGGGACATCGCTCTGGCCCTGTACTCGGCCCTGTTCTCCTACTCTGGATGGGACACCCTCAACTTTGTCACAGAGGAGATCAAAAACCCAGAGAGGTGAGCAGGCCAGATGTTGATGCCGATACATACAGTACAGTGATGATGAATCACTTTGATGTAACATTTCTGACCTGTGCACCAGCTGAGTAGACTTAAATTGTCATTATTATAAAAAACAAAACAAAACCTGAAAGGCAGATTAGCGACTACTCATGGCAAGTAAAAACATAAGACATCCATCAATTAGGCTACTAAGATCAAAGGGATTTCAGAAATAACGCAGTGTCATAAAGTGCTGATGGGGAAACCAGGGATGGTAAACAGCATCACTTTCAGGGATTTAGAGTTATGTGATCAATATCATGTGTACCCACTCACTCCCTGACATTGCATGTGAATTTCCATGGCTGTATGAAGAGGTTTGTAGGTTTTACAGCCCCAAAAAAATGTTTTAGGTAAGAAACAAATCTTTTGAACCAAGTCCAAATTTTGATGAGTATCGATACCGTTGACGTTTGAATTAGGTAACCTGTATAAGATGAAAGAGCAGGTTCTTAGGTGAAATGTGAGTAATTTTGTCAATGTTTATTTGTTGTTTGTGTCAACCGCATCTTTCCTGGAATTTGACAGTGATTATTAGCTGCTTCTGACCTCCTGAAGGTTTCCATTCATACACTCCCTTCATTGGTATTATCAAAATATGTTCTTTAAGACAGCTTTCTAATGTTAGGATCCACACCACTGTCACTGTTCTTCATTTAGCCGTCAGTGATGAGTTCGTTCTCTTCATACTGAATCATAGGAAGATGCTTTAGTGTTGGAACATGCACAATAAACTTACATAGATGCATGTTTTGTGGTGTGGTTAAAATTTATCCCAGGTTGTGTTACAACATACCCCGGTAGTGGGGCAGATTCTAACAGTGGCACTCCTTGCATTTGACATCAACTAGTGAATTCTGTGATTTAATTTAAGAAGTTTAAGGCATTGCTATTTCTAGAGGACAAATGAGGGGACTCTGTGTCAAAATTTGAGAGCCCTACCATGAACACTCTGCAAGTTATAGGAGCTGAGACAAAAAGTGTTACAACCATCCTCGGTCTCCCCTAACTCTGAATGGGTGTGAATCAATAATCATTCAAATGATCTAAAAGTCAAGCTAAATGCTAACATCAGCATGTTAACAAGTCCACTATGACAGTGTCAGTACTCTGATATTTAGCTCATCTGACGTCAACTGTGTTCACTATCTTAGTTTAGCGCGGTGGCGTGCTAACGTCTGCTCGTTAGCACTAAAAACAAACAAACACCTTGAAGCTCCCTGTGAATCACATTAGTTTTGTATCAGGTAAGAAACTGAATCACTGGCTAATTTAAAAATAAGAACTAATGATGCTGCAACAGATCATTTCCATCTAATAGTTGTACAAATATTTTTTACTCTGGGCCAACACACTGCCACACCTTTGCAGGCGAAGCGCGGCTTCAACCACAGAGACATCCTGAAGGGTGGCACTAAACATTCTCCTGCTGGGTTTCCCAGATTCATTACTTGTCTACTCAAAGTGCTGCAGTGTCAAGTCAAAGGTTGATTGAATGAAAAAATGAATGAATGAAACTTGTGGTTAGCTCAATCATTTCTGATTCCACCACTGGAGTATTACTTTGTGTCAACATCACACACCAGCTTTTACAGATGACTTTAATCATTATATTCATCAATAAACCTCACCCCAGTTGGTGTTAAACACTTATTACAGCAGATCTCATGACCATCTCTGCAGTGTTAAGTTGCAGGATAAAGGTCGACACATTTGATCATCAGAAATCAGTCAATAAGAAAAAAAAACCCTGAGTGGTAAACAACAACGCACAGAGATGAAGAACAAACAGGGAAAATTGCTAAAGAGTTTGTTGTGACGTCTCTTTATCAAACCATGTTGCAACTTTGTGTGTAGGTGTGTGTCTGTGTCTGTGTGGGGGTGTTTGAGCCTTTTACACAACTGAGCAAATGAACAAAGACAACACATGTGATTGGATCACAAGCTCCTTTCAGGAGTTCCCAGGCAGATTAAGTGACAAACACCCCCCCACCACCTCATCCCAATCCCCATCCTGCCCTCGACCACGGGGCCGATCAGCTCTTGTCCAGCAGCAGCAGACTCCTGATGAACCACCACCACCACCACCATCGCTTCACTCCTCTGGTCTCTCACCCTCTCTCTCTCTCTCTGCTTCCCCCTGCTGCTCCTCTGTGTGAATCACAGGAACCTGCCGCTGGCCATCGCCATCTCCATGCCCATAGTGACGGTGATCTACATCCTGACCAACGTGGCGTACTACACCGTCCTCCCCATGAACACGATCCTAGACAGTGATGCCGTCGCTGTGGTAAGTGTCTAGTCTATGATCACTGATCAAACACCAGTTCAAACCAGCTCAAGAAAATGTACAAAAATATGTTGTTTAGCGGGTACAATGGATAATGAATAATGAATAATTGGTGATTATTATTCATTACATATGTGTATGTATATATGTGTATATATGCATGACATGTGTATATATATGTATATATATACAGTGGGGAAAATAAGTATTTGATCCCCTGCTGATTTTTGTCCTCATTTTACTTGATCAAATGGAAAATAATTTGTCGCATTTATTAATTCTGGTCTTTTTTTTCCTTTTCATTTTGATATTCTGTCTCTCTCCGTGTTAAAATTAATTTACCATAAAAACTATAGACCGCCCATTTCTTTATGGGGGACAAACTTTTTAAAAAATCTGCAAATTTACCCCACTGTATATATTATTATTATTATTATTTAGATAAAATGATGAGAGCTAACAAGCTGCTTCTTCTCACTCATTTTTGAATATGTCATTTATTTTATTTTTTCTGTGTTTTATTATTTTGCTTCCTCAATTTTCATTTCTATATTATGTTTTGCAAAGAATTTGTTTAGTAGCAATCTGGGAGTGTTGTACTATTTGCATAATCGGCAGGTTTTCTTCACCATTTCTGTCTTTCCTCCCCAGACCTTTGCTGACCAGGTGTTCGGTGTGATGAACTGGACCATCCCCCTCGCCGTGGCTCTGTCCTGCTTCGGAGGACTCAACGCCTCCATCCTGGCCTCCTCCAGGTGAGCCATTCGGCCTTTTCAGGATCACGTTTGAGTCACTCCATCGCTGTGTTGTCAGATCACCCTCCAACTCATTGTCCCTTGTGTCCATTAAGGCTGTTCTTCGTGGGCTCCAGAGAGGGCCACCTGCCAGACTCCCTGTGCATGCTCCATGTCCACCGCTACACCCCCATCCCCGCCCTGCTCTTCAACGTTAGTCATCCTTTTTATTTTCTTATTTGTTTTCTTAATGTCCGATTTATCAGCCAATCAGCCAATCTTTCTATTCATTCCCACTTCTCCTAGTCTGACTTTCCCGTTTGTCTCTGCAGGGCATCATGGCTCTGATATACCTGTGTGTAGAGGACGTCTTCAGACTGATTAACTACTACAGCTTCAGCTACTGGTTCTTTGTGGGTCTGTCCATCTTGGGGCAGCTGTATCTGCGCTGGAAGCAGCCGGACAGGAAGAGGCCGCTGAAGGTTAAAAACCACTTTATTACTTCACTGCAGTCACTGGTTCTGGTTTCTCAAAAGTGATTCAGCATAATCTGACATTTTCCCTCTCTCCTCTCTCGTCTCTCCTCCTCCAACAGCTCAGTCTCATCTACCCCATCATTTTCTGTCTCCTCACCGTCTTCCTGGTGGTTGTGCCGCTCTACAGCGACACCATCAACTCTCTGATCGGCATTGCCATCGCCCTGTCGGGAGTGCCCGTTTACTTCCTCTGCTGCTACACTCCGGCCAGTAAGAGGCCGCTGTGGGTACGGAAATCGATCGGTAAGAGACCTGCACCATTTTTTTTTTACATTTTTTATTCTATTAATGCCAATTGCTCCACTGCTGTTACATCACCTAAGGAAAATCCATCATCCTGCTTTAATTCTTATTCTAAGTAGCTATTTTACTCCATATAATTATTGCACATTATTTGGTATTTAAATGGTTTTCACACAGGGCCGTTGTATAGGGGAGAAGGGTGATGATAATTCTAGGGGCCCAACGCCTAGTAGGGCCCACAAAAAAACCCAGTAGTCTAATCTTTGTATGACTGAATTATTCTGCATAAGACCCTGACTAATACTCATAGTAATGCTGCATTAGCATCAAAACAAAGTAGGCTAAATAAAAAATGATAATACATACGTAGTCTACGAAAAAAATGTGCAAAATTCAGGGGGTAGGGGCCCACTTTAGTATTCTTTCAGGGGGCCCAGAATTCCTAGCAACAGCCCTGTTTTCACATAACTTGTTTTTAGGGATCTATGGGATGTGTTTTTGGGATTAGGAAATCAAATCATAAGGATAGCTAAACCTGCCTATGTACATCTAATTAGAGGCAAAGGAATCACTGTAATTACGTCTCAAATGAAATTCCAGCTGTTGCTGATAACAGCTGGATCCAGGCTGATGCATGAGTTTCCCTAACCTCTTCTCCTGTCTCCACCTCTTTCAGCTAAATCGGGTTTGTTCATTCAGAAGGTGTGCTACTCCGTCCTGACTGAAATGGATACCGACGACAAGGCAGAGTAGAGACGTTTGATTTTAACACCCTGCCGGAGACTGACGACACACACACACACACGCACACACACACACGGAGGCTCAACCTGAACTCGTCTCGGCCGGTCGCCACCTCGACGGAGGAGCATTTGAGCTTGAGCTGGACCCAGCTCTCTGACCTGTCAGTCATCATCGCCCCGGTGATAGTGTTAACGTATGATGGTGCCCGGGCGCTTGACGGCAAGATTTCACTCTTATCTGACTGTGACTTCAGAGGGGAACATTTGAATGCACTCCTGAAGAAATCTGCTCCTGTTTTTATTACAGAACAGTAGCAAATTATTTAATTAATACATGAAGACAAGCTTTGTTTGTGTGTGAAATTACATTATGTTATGTATTTCTGATCATACTGGAAAGTGGCAAATTGATGTGGTTCATTTAAGTGGAGAGGAAAACATCCTTGACACTGAAAGCACTGCTGACCATAGAAATATTACTTTTAATATTATTTGCAAAAAAGGAAAAACAAGCAGCAAAAGAGATTAGAAACTGATACTCCACATTCACTGTGGAGGGAGAAGTTCAAATAAAGTTTTATACTGTCATCTGTCAGGTGTAGTGAGGTAAAGGGCTATTTTTACACAGAGTAACTCGTGTTTTTTTCTGAAGTGTCTGATTCAAACACAATGTAACTTTGAGACAGTTGAGTTGCAAATGTATTTATAATAAAATTACTTATGGACAACGTAAAATCGCTTTTTTTCATTCTTCATGTATCGTGGTCTTAAATATAAAAACAACGTAGACACCAAAGTGGTTGTTTGGAGGCAGATTTTACATTTTTAATTAGAATAATACATACACTGTCACATCCCCTCCCCCAACCTGTCCACTCTTCCATCCATAAATATGTACATATATCATCAAACCATCAACCTATCACCCTCTAAGACTTATACAACAGTGTCCTTCCAAGGCTTTGCTTTGCCCTGAGCTGGCTTGTCCTTCGTCGATGCTGCAGCAATGGGCGGGTTCTGCTGCAGAGGATTGTGGGTAAAAGTCTGTCTCAGTGGACCTGTAAAGGAAAGTGGACAGGAACAATTAACAGAAGGAAATACACGTTTTAAATGTTTATATTTGAAATACTAGACATTTATTTTTGATGCTTTTACTAAAACATTACTTTACAGTTAATATGGGAATTGACTAATTTACCAATAACTACAATAATAATAAAATGTATGTGTTTATATAAAACTTTTACTTTTTCATGAAGTCAAATTAACATTGACAAAAAACTTTCTTTTATGTTGGGCAGCTTTACGTTGTTGTTTGGTAAGAGACATGTCTTTTCAGAGGCAGCTATTTGACCACTACATTTAATTTCCTATTTATAAGCTCACAGTCCACTGCAATACAACAGAGATTTCATCATTACCCGGTTTCTCCAAGTGTTTTTACATGACTGGCTTCGTCCACAAGGGGGAGCACCAGTTACACACTTGTACATACAGTCATCACAATGGTTGTGTTACTCTTTGTGATTTTAAACAGCAGATTTGAACATGTATTTTTCAGGGAGTCTACTTTAGAAGAGACCCATTGTTTTTTGTTTTGTTTGTTTTTAGAAATTCTTATCAAAAATCTTTTCTTCCATATTTTTCCAAAAGAAAAAAAAAAAACCTATAGCGGGATTTAAAGTTGCTGAAGTAGTGGTGGGACTGACCTTTAGCAGCGAGGTCCAGATGATTTTTGATCCTCCTCTCTCTCTCTTCCAGCTGCTGGGCCAGCTGAGCGTTCTTCCAGCCTGGAAACACACACAGAGTTACAACACGTGCAAACACCAACTGAACAACTGATCAACTGAACTAACCATCCCGATGCGTCAGGTTTATCGTAACAACACCAACCTTTCTTCATGCTTGCGATGAGGCCGTCGTTATTTGGCAGAGCGCTGTCCGGGTGTTTGATCCTCTCTGGGATATTCAGCCTGTCTCTGACATACGGGTGTCTGAGCAGAGCCACTTGTGCCAGGGAGTAGCAGTTGGAGGTCAGCCAGTAGGTGAACACGGCCTGAAGGCAGATGGAGAGGAAAAGTGTTTTTAAGATGTGTTTTCTGCTACTTTTAGTGTGGTTTCAGTGCAACGTGAGTTCAACCTGTAGAAGAAAAACAAAAACAACAGACTGACCGTGGGGAAGTTGATTGTGAGGGGGAGGATGACGAGGGGCATGATCCTGAACACAGTCTTCATGGCTCTCAGATTGGGGTTGTCAACACCAGACTCTGCGCCCAGCTGTAGGAGATGAAACAGGTTATTATTATAATTTATAACAGCAGCTAATGCAAACTCTGCCAGTCTCATCATTTAAGGCTCATGCTGACTCTTGGCATCTGATAAACGTAAACTTTGCAGACTTTTCATGCCGTTACAGTGTCCGTCTCACCTCCAGGATGAAGAACATGGTTCCAGTGACGGCGATGGGCAGAATATAAAACGGATCTGCTGCCGTCAGGTCTGGAAACCAGAACAGACCTCCCGTCTGCATGCTGGGCACCGGCAGGTACGCCATCTTCCTCAGGGCGATGAAGAAGGACACGAAGATTGGCGCCTGAAGGAACAGACAGAGAAGTGATTTGTCTTGGCGTGATCAGTAAAAGATATTAAATCTCTTTTTCCTGCAGATTTAACCCCATGAAAGGATAAAAATATAAAGACAGGTGTAGAAATTAATCTTACTTTGTTCAGTAAGAATATACTGTGCTTTAAAATGACCAGAAAACTAAACTAACTTTTAAATCACTGTAATTCTGTTTTTCAACCTTGGGGTCGGGACCCAACGTGGGGTGAAATGTCTAGTAATTGATAAAAAAATTACTGATGAAAATATTTTTTTTAACTAATTATTATTTTTTAAATTATTATTAAAAATACCACACACAATCTTAAACAACTGCATCTACACTTTCACTTTCTTGAATATAAAGAGTTCAAATAAAATGCAGCATATACAAATATCTGAGCTGGCGCATCTTGATTGACGGATTGCGGGGTCGCCAGAAATGTGTTTTGTCAAAATGGGGTCACGGGCCAAAAAAGGTTGGGAACCACTGCTGTAAATCTTACAATAGTTCAGTAAAATGTACAGGTGGATCATTAAAGGAGCTGAACTGACCTGCACCAAAGGAACCAGGAAGCCGCGGAGAGGATTCACGTCGTGCTTCTTCTGGAACAGGTTCAGGTCAGAGTAGGCTTTGGCAACTGCAACACGAAACAAACTGCACTGAAATCTTCTGTATTGTGATTGTGAAAAGGCAAATTCAGCGGTAAGAGAGAGAGATGAAAACTTACAGTCGAATTTGTTTCCGCTCTGTTTGGCCTCGTTCATCCTGTTGGTGAGCTTGGTCATCTCCGGCAGCACGTTGTTCAGCTTGGCTGCTTCTCTCTGGCCCTTCACGATGACTGGGAACACGAGCGTACGGGCCACAACCGTTCCTGTGGGAGACACAGAGTCATGGGAACAGGAAACTCAACAGACAAGCTCAAGCTTAATATCACAGTGAGATCTTTATGCCGTCCCCCCAGACTGGTGGATTTCTGACACGTAGACATGTTGACGTGTAAAAGTATGGCATTCACAAAGCAAGGAATTGAAAAGCTGTACAAGTATGTCTCAGTTTAAGAAAATGTTTAAAAAAGAAAAGATAAGCATCTACAAAAAAGAAGAAGGAGAAAGAGAAAAAGAAGGGAAAAAAGAAAAGATAGATAGACGAGTGGTGTCTACCGTTATTTTGTTTGTTTTCTTGTCATTATGTTTCATCATTAACTCATTGAGTGCCATTGACGTATATATACGTCAAATGCAGTTTTCTGCGGCTGGTAAATGGGGACACTGTTGCGCACACTGTGAGTAATTTTGGGACTTCTGGGATGTGTAGAACGAAGAAGACTGTAGATCAGAGCAAGAAGTGAAGAGGAAGGAGAAGACGAGTGCGATCGGTACAGAGGAGGCAGGAAAGGTAAACTGATCTAGATGATCAGCACCAAAATGCCAAAGCGAAAGCGGATCGCGGAGTCAGTTTCACCAGCTGCTGTAAACCGACGTGACGACGAACCGAGAGATCAACGCTGGCACATGGCACTGACCATTTTATAAAAGGGCTGGCACTCAAAGAGTTAATATTTTGAAACAGAGTATAATATTGGTGTTGAAGTAAGCCAATGTAATTGTAACAATAGAGAGGGGCAGGTACTATAGGTTTTCTTAATCCTGCTCCTTTTCATTCATGGTGAAAATGTGTACATTATGTAAATATGTGCAACCATGTGAGAATTTATACCATGAATAAAATAAATGAAATTAAATGTTTACCTATAACGATTGCCCCCCACCAGGGCAGACCCAGGTCCAGGTGCATGAACTCCAGCAGGTTCTGGATCAGTCCCACAGGCGTGTTTCCGGCCAGTCCCAGCTCCGCCAGCGTTAACTCTGTGGTGGCGGCTTGCAGGACGTCCCCCGCCATTGGTGCAACATCGGCAACCTGCTCCATGACCGGGTGCGCTAAAACAGAGGCGGGGTCGACGGGTACGAGCTCAGGGGAGGAAAGAGGAGGAGGAGGAGGAGCGGTCTCTGCTACAGATGCTACCATGGAAATGGCTTCAACTGGGATCTGAGAAGGAAAAAAATCGATTGATGAAAATTGAGGAACATGTTTGAATCTGTAGATGAGTAATTTAATATCAGACGCCCTCTCACCGACCTGTTCAGGGATCGCTTGTGTGATGATGGGGGTGGGGTCAGCAGGCAGGGAGGTGGGGGACAAGTCCAGGACCAGAGGAGCGTCAGGTGGGATCTGGAAATACCAAGATACATCAGCTACAATCAGCACATGATCAATAGCTGTCAATAAAGTGAACAATTTGACTGTTTTTGACAAAGATTCGGTGCATCAGGAAATCATGTTAAAATACTCACAAGGTTAAATGGAAAAGGTTTTAATAAAGAGACTTAACACTTAATTAAGAGACTTAACACTTAATTAATATTATTAATATTTTCTGATATGGTGTAAAATGTGTTTACCCCAATGATAACTGTATATGTTGTCATATTCAATTCACATCTAACTGTTTTAGAAATGTACAAAAAAATTAATTTCCCTCCACTTTAAAACCAGTCTTGATGTTTGAACACCCTCCCCCCAACAGGAAACAACATATCAGCTCTACAAAGAGTAAATGTGAGCCTGTTTAACACCTCAAGGTGTGAGGATGAGCTGACTGTGATGCGTCAGAGCTGCCGGTGTCAGACTAATCACCTGTGAGCTGTTGTGTCTGACCGCCACGGCGTTCACCCAGAGGAACTTGGAGCCATGGTGCCTGCGGCCCAGCAGGGTCCTGGTGGCCGAGCTGCGACACTCAAACACTGTGTGGAGGTGAGACCTCTGGACGAGCCGCTGTTTGGAAAGAGGAGGGTCAGAACATCAGTGGGTTCACGTTAACACAATAAACAACAACCTGATAACAAACACTGGGGCTGCTGGCTGTTTCTCAGTTTAATCTGATTAATGCAGAGATGTCTTTTCAATCAACAGATAATTAATCAATACACATTTTGATGATCAAATGGGAAAAAAAAAATCTGTATTCTGGCTTCAGTATAAAGACTTTTTCTGTTTAATCTCGTTGTAAATCTGAGTTTAGAAGTGCTCTCATGTTTGCTTACTTTTCTCTGCAACTACATGATTGTGTATTATTAGGTAACTTCTGTTTTTCTTCCAAAAATATCATACCACAATTCCCCTGTAATAAAAAGTACTGTTTAAAAACATATCACACCATCAATAAATGCAGATGCAGCTTCTGGACATGAAAGTTTCAATGAAGTCCAGTTTGACAAACAGTGGCCAGATGTGCACCAGATGTGAGTTAACCCTGGGATGCAGTGACCTCTAGTGGCCTTGGGAGATTTCTGCAGGACTCAGCAGCTGGGTGAAGGTTTTCACCTCTGGTTTTAACAAAAACACTGGATAATTCAGTTAGTTCAGGTTGAAAACTACAGAGGCCCTTAAACCACAGCTGAGCCCCTGCTTGCAGTGTCTTCACCGATGAGACACAAATCTGGCAACACTTCAATAATGACATTATTCAAGTCCTTGCTATTGTTAGCATTTATTTCAGAGCCTCTGGTTAAACTGTGCGTTATTCTGCTTTAAACCCTGGTGGTTTGGTTTTAATGTTACACCTCTGTCTCTTCCACAGAGGCTGTCACTGTCAAAGTCACGCAGAAGACCTGCACCATGCACCGTAACTACGCAGCGAGGATGCTAGCCGGCTAGCGACTCGACCGCAGAGTCGCTGCTCGTGTCTGTGATTAGGACGCGGGAACAACGCGGGGGACGTGGGGCAGGAAAGGTGACCTACGTGGCTCCACATGTCTGAAAGAGGAAGGCTGCCCCGGCTCGGTTTCCCAGTCTGTCGGAGGAAACATCTTGCTAGGCAGCCCGGAGTCACCCCGCTCCTGATGGCAGCCATGTTGACAGAGAAGATGATGACGTGCTACGGAAAGAGCGAGGAGTCACATCTTTTCGACTTCGCCTGTGGTGAGTGTTTGTTTTTGTTTTTTTCTTTTGAGCGGGTCAGTTTAATTTTGTTCAGCTCTAACATAATGTCTCTTTGTATTTTTCCATTCAATTCTTCAATTCTTAGATAGATACACTAAATAGCTTGCTTTAACTTTCTGTCTTTGAACAAAAACAAAACTGAAATCATTTTATTTGGTCAACAAAATTTGCTTGATGGATGTGACAGTGCTATTGGTCCTTTTGCAAGGAACATTGGTGTTATTTTAGAGAGTGACTTTAGGTTTGACAAGCAGATATCCTCCATAGTCAAGACAAGCTTCTTCCAACTAAGGCTGTGTTGGCAAAAGCAAAGGTTTATCTCCCAAGAAATGTATTTGAGAGATTTATCCACACCTTTATTACATCACGTTTAGATTATTGCAATTCATTGTTTGTTGGCCTTGACCAGAAAGCACTGCGCCGCTTGCAGGTCGTTCAAAACGCAGCTGCCCGCTTGCTGACTGGAAAGAAAAAACGTGAGCACATTACTCCAGTCCTTGCATCTTTGCACTGGCTGCCTATTAGCCTAATTTTAGGATTCAGTTTAAAATTTTATCAATTGCTTTTAAATGTATGAATGGTCTAGCACCACCTTATTTATCGGAGCTTTTACAGTTGCACACCACTGCTAGGGCACTTAGGTATTCTAACCAGCTGCTCCTGGCAGTACCCAGGTCCAGACTCTCCACTCGTGGAGACAGAGCCTTCTCAGTCGCGGCTCCTAAGCTGTGGAACAGCCTACCTCTCCATGTCTGTTGAACATTTTAAAACACTCTTAAAAACACTCCCAGCTAAGCAAGCAATCTTGGCTCTCTCCCTCTCTCTCTCTTTTATTCTTTCTTTTTAATCTAGATTTGTTTTAAAGTGACTACTATCCCTTGTGTTGTTTTTAATTATTTGTTGTTTGTTGTAGTGTTTGTGATGAACTGTGTTGTGCTTTTGCAATTGTAGCTACAGCACTTTGGTCAACTGAGGTTGTTTTAAATGTGCTTTATAAATAAACTGTGACTTGACTTGACTTGACTTGACTTGACTTGACTTGACTTTATAGCTTGCTAATTTGCTTTATCGGCCAAGTAGGCCTATTTCTGTGTTTACTAGCAGGAATAGTTTTAAGTTTTAATGTAGGCCTACATTGTCTGTCTTGTCTACATCAATATGTTGCCATGACAAAAGATAGCAAAGCAAACCAGCTAAATAACATATGTTATGTTAAGTGTCAACACCACTGAAAATCTAATGGGAGATACACAAACTAAAAAAAATATGTCATGAATCTCATCTCACACAGACAGTTATCATGGGGTTTCCCATAAGGGGCGTGGCAAAAGGCAACTCAACACTAAATAAAAAATACCAGCAAGCCACATGGATTTTCGTACAGATAATCTTGGCCTCTCTAAGACTCATGGGAACTGAGGTAGCCCTATTTTCATTTCAAACACAGTAAAGTATAGGTCTTTCAAAGTCTTCATTCTATGGTATGTCCTTTTTATTGTTTATTGTTACAGGCACGTTGTTGCACTACAGTTAACTAATAGGCTAGTGAATTTGCACCTAAGTGAAAAAAAAGAAAAGAAAATATGTATCACAATTTAAAAAACAGTAAAATGTCAATTTACAATTTATAAGACATGTGGGGGGAAAAAAAACATGAATATCATACACTGCATAAAAGTTCTTCATGCCCATCAGTATAAATGCATTATAATAAACAGTAGCTATAATAAACAATTTAGCCTATGCAAAGTACAGTAAGAAGTAATTAATTAATTAATTAATTATAGGGCGGTGTTTAGCTCTGTTGGTAGATCACCCGCCCCATGTGTTGAGGCTATAGTCTTCACTGAACCGGCGATCCCGGTTCGAATCCCGCACCAAGCGGTCCTATCCTGCGTGTGACCCCCCCGAAAAAATATATAGCCTATAAAAAAAAGAATAATTAATTATTATTAGTTTCAATGGCCTAGCTGGTCTGTCACTTCTTTTATTGTCTTTATTAGACTCTTTATGAATAAACCTGAGGCTAGTGCTAACTTTAAGGATGATGATCTACAGATTAGCTCTCGGGGTCCCAGGGCTTTGCGTCTTTAGACTTCTCAATAACATTGAAGCCAATGACGGGTCTCACTGCTGCACACGAATCATCGGCCACAAGTGTGGGGACAGTAACAGTTTCTGTTTCATCCCCCCCTTTGTAGAGTTTGAGTTCTATGTTAAACCATCCAGTTATGCTGACAGGTGTACCAGTGGCACTTACAAGGTTAATCTCCCCTGTGTTAGACAGGTCTTTAAGGGGTCTCAGAACAGTATGAGGTAGATATTTAGTTCTCCAGGTGTCATTAATGACGGTGTATTGTGCTCCAGTGTCCCACAGGGCTTCCACTGCTACGCCATCCAATGTGCACTTCACCAAGCACTTCTTCCCTCGAGGATCAATATATCTTGTCTTGCATGCTGATGTCTTACAACTGCTGTTAAGATTAGGTGTAGCCACTGAGGAGTCTTTACTGGCAGGCTGTTCTTGTTTGCGTTTGGTTTTGTCCACACGTGTCTCCATCTCAGGTGTCTTTCTGCCTTTTATTAAAATCAGAAATGCATTTAACTGAATGAACACAATAAAATAATTACCCAACACTACAACTATTATTATGAATATTTTAAACAGTAACACATGACCAAAAATTATGAAAATATATGTCACTTACTTTTCTTTTTCCGGTTAAAGAGCTGCAGCGATTTAAACAAATGTAGCAGGGATTTTGGTGTAAATTTTCCTTTTCTTTGGGCAGGATCATCATCAGTAAAGCTACTCTGCTCACCATCTTCTTGAACATCTACCCCCTCCTCTCTCTGTAGTTTATGTAGACAACATGACAACATGTCACTGCCTCCCTGTCTGTTCTTTTCATGAGCACATCTCTTTTTCTTTGCATGTTTCATTCCAGCATCAGACACATCTTTTGTTTCTCTGGTACTTGAATGACTTGTAAAGTCTGTCTCATTCTCCTCTTCTGCATTCTTGTCTCTGTGAGTCTGTTGCTCTGGTCGAGGTGAATCATTCAGCTGTGAACAGTCACTACTCCCTCCATCACCTGCCTGACTTCTCACTTTTGATGTTTCCACAGTCACAAACGCTATGGTTTTTGTCTCATTGCATCTTCGAAGACCATTAGGAGTGTCTTTAAATTTTTCCTCAATTATCTTCCCATATATTCTCCGCCCATCTTTACCCTCCAATGCAACTTCTTTCAATTCAGCTGATTCTTGTGACTGAGGATTTGTAAATGCTCCTTTTCTTTGTGCAGGATCATCGTCTGCTTTACTCTGCTCATCGTCTCCCTTCACATCCCTACTCTCCTCTCTCTGTTGTTCACAACCTTTATACAACATGTTGCTGCCTCCCTGTTTAAACCCACCATCACCCTCTGGCATGTTGTGTTTGTGATCAGCAGCACTTCCACTGCTCTGAAACCCTTCAAGGAAGAGGTCATATTTGGACCAGAGCTTTGTTGTTGCTGGTGTTTGTTGATCTGCTCCAGTCGGCTCTCGTTTATTAGTGTGAGCATCTTGATTGTTCAACTCCCTGCTTTCCTCATTCCTCCCCTGATCACTGTGCTGTCCTCTCTGCCCGACTCCATCACCATTGTCCTGATGCTCTACTGGACAGATGTGTTTAGGTGACACCTGCTGTGCTCTAGACTCAACACTGATCATGTCTTTAATTGCCGTTTTCCCATTTCTATCAATAGAAAGCATCCCTGCAGTGTCTTCACCAACTTCTACTTTCCCCTCCTCCTCCTCTCTCTCTCCTCTTGTTTCAGCATATTGCCTCTGGTTGTCATCTCTGTCACCAAGCTGGAAACCACCATTGTCATGAGCACAAGCATCTGCAGTGTGGGCTACAAAGTAGGATTCAAATTACATCAAACAAAATACAAAATACATTGATGCAACAATTCACACTACACATGTTTAACTTACTTTTCTTCTTCCTATAGAAGAGAAGATATGCACTGAAGGATCTGGTGGGAGACAAGTGAAAAGATACTTAAGTCTGGTGAACACAGTGGTGAAGTAAGTGGGAGTGTTTTTGACATAAAGATTTGCAGTTAAAGATACAGCATAGGAGTTATACAGTCTTTGAACATGCTTCTGTTATTCATCTACCCGAGGCTGGACTGAGGTTAAAACTTGATAAAGTGTTAAACTGTCTATAGTGAAGGGTGAAAAGGGCTAAAACTTACCTCTCAGTGTCTCTTCCCTGGAACGGCTGCTTTTCAAGCTGTTAATGAAAAGAATAACATAGTGACATCATATATAACTATACATCAAAGTGGCTTTGGAGCCAACAACACTGGGGTTCATGTTCTTACCAATGTGACTGTGGTATCATTGAAGTTATACCATCTCCCATCATCCTGGGACTTTACTGTTGCAGTGTAGTGTCCACCTCTCAGATCACCCCAGTGGTCCACTACTGCGTACAGCTCATACATGTGACTCTGATCAAAGAAATAATGATAGGAATCAGGGCCAGGGATGAAAATTTGAGGTGGTATGATCAAACAGCAAAATATAACGTATTTATACCTTGGGGATCTGTAAGGAGCAGGGGACATCCACGACACAGTTGTTTTTGTTTTTGATCCTGTAATAGTAGTTCATCTCAAACCTCTTCAGCAGCAGTGTCAAAACCTCTGGAGGATCTTTTAGTGCAGATTTCTGAATGAATGATGTTATGATTCTCTTCATTAAGTCGAAGTTCTGTTGTTACATTGATTTGTACATTTGTTGTGTTTTCTCTCTACTCACAGTTGCAGCATCAAATTTGCCTCCACACTCAACACAGTACATCCGGTTTTTTCCACTGAAATGTAACTCTCTGAAATACTCCTCAATGCCATCCACCTAAACAAACACACTCTGTTCAGTTGTCAGAAACAGCTTCCTCCCCTGACTTTTCTAGACCTGTGAAACTGGATTTTTGTCATCTTGAACACAAACAGTAGAGGGCAGAGCAGTAATGTTTCTGCACCACAGCAGGACAAGAAACAACTTAGTAGGATCTAATGTGGATCTATATAAATGATTTCTCTGACCTGTGCTATGAAGAAGAAAGCAGTTGTAAAGTTTGCAGGTGTTCAGGCTCTTACCACACGATAGGTCTCGCTGTTGGACTTCACCAGTTCAAGGGGAAGATGCCAAAATTTCCAATCCGTTCTTTTCTCTGTGCGACAAGTCAAGCATTTTGTCTTGTGTGTCAGCTCTCCGTGGAAGATCTGAAAACACAAAAATACAGACACTGTATAATTGTTGTTTCACATCATGTAACGTACAAATTCCCTTCAACACTGGTGACGTCTTTACCTGTGAAGCCTCATCACTGGTCAGAGCTAAAATCTTCTCAAAGTACTCAACAGCATCTTGTTGTTTATACACTAAAAAGAGCAGAAATTAGTGTTTTGTCAGAACAGTGAATACATATTCTTTTTTAATTTAAATCAAATAAAGAATAAATTGCTATACTGACTTTTGGGGTTAGGGTTAAACCTTTTTTCTCCCACAAGTTTTGTTCAATTGTCACCCAATTTGCTACCCTGCATCTTCAGACTGTACATACATTTTCAATCTTCCTAAAAAAAATGACAGTATTTTGGAGTCGTGGTTGATGAAGTTTGGCAAATATCAGAATTTTATCTCAAAAACTGAACTTTTGAAAACATTTTGAATTCCGCTCTCATGGAAACAACTACAGTCAATGTAAGAGTGCCATTTTTGAAAGAAAAAAAGAAACAGCCCGCACAACCTCGTTGTGCTCCAAATATTTTTACTGAGTGGCATTTTTAAACATCAGATTTTCTATTATGAAGCAAAACAACGTATTGTTAAAAACAAGTTACCAACATTTCTATGCTGTCAAGATGCATTATTTTTGTGTTGATAACTGAATTTTTGACATTTTGACAATTTTTTTAATCTGCCTTGACAACTGCTGCCTGGCTGGTGACTCCCTGAGTCCATTTGTGAGGCCTTCAAGTCTCAGCAAAAGTAGAATGGACATTGCAATGCCTGTGTTCTTGTTTTCTTCCTATTTTGTCCAAAATTGGCCCCGACCACTGTGCTGTGTTATAATCTGTGTTAATTTCGTGTTAGATTTGAGAATTAAAATTTGCCAACGAAAGTTGATTAATTCTTTACTGAATCTATAAATAATTGCACGCTGTTTTATGTGCAAACCTCTGTACCTCTGTCAATGTCCAGTTTCTTAGTGATCTTATAGGTGTAGGCTGTGTAATTCTGTAAGTCATCAAACAGGTCTTTCAGTTGACGGTCAATGCGTTCAGGGTCGCCACTCATGGACCTTAACAGAATTCAAACAGATGAGTCCATGAATGATGTTACCGTAAGACAAATGAATAACAAATATAATAATTATATTAAAAATAACAACATTATATGGAATAAGGTTGGACTTTGTCACTAACTTTTTCACAGCCTTTCTGAAGTCTTTGGTCATGAACAGCACCTGCAGCACACTGTTCAAGTAAGATGTTGCTCCTTGGTTCATCAAGCCATGATAGTTTATAGGAGCTACATGGATGAGAAAAGATATGTCAACTACAGAAATGTTTTAACAGCGTTAGTGGGACAGTAGGTGCGTCTTACCTGTACGGGTTAATAAAGCACTGATATACTGTCGACGGCTTTGCAAGAAATCCATCTTGATTCTGTTTTGAGGATTTTATCAGTCCACTTCCTCGCTGCAGTCAGCTGCACTGAGATTTGCAAAAAATTCAGAATAAAGCAAATGAAACCAAGAAAAATAGATAAAAGACTGGAGCCTTCCTTCACCTGTAAGAGTCACACCTTTAGTTGTCACACTAACATCTTTTGTGTTTATTGGTGACTCAGACGGAAAGTATCTTGTCACCTATTTGGGTACTTTCTTTCTCTCTCGTCCCACATTGGCTGAGATGCTGCATTCGGGGACACATGACTTACAGTAAAACTAAATATCTTTGTACAAATAGGGATTTTCGGATCTGGCTGCCAAGAAACTTCTCCAATGAGGTTTCTTTAAGACAAACTGTGACGTCCTCTCTTTGAACAGATAAACAAACAAAACAGACAACAAAGGCTTTGTTGTTATTTTAGAAATAGTTTTCACTCCTCGTTCGCGTATATGCGTTAGAGCCAGAGATATTTTTATTCCTAAGAAATGTTTCCTGGTACAAGGTGTTCTTACAAAGTCTACATGATAAGATCTGCATTAACAGGCCAAAGAGCCACAATGAGTTTGATCATAAAGTGGTGATATTGTTCATCTGTTTGTTCAAAGGTCAATTACACAACAGTTTGGTTTGATTTTAAGTAAAACACAAAATCTAAAACGTTTATTACACAAGTTAGGGGCAGTAAAGGTTTACACCTATAACCTACATGGTGAAAAAAAAACAAAAAAACACAGAGATACATGAATGCTTTTACACAATTTAAACCCATACAGTGTTAATGCAAATATTTACATTAAAAAGTAGTTTCCTCATTCAGACTGTTATCTGAAATTACACGTTACATTCAGTGACATCCATTCATTAATTAAATATCAAATTTTAGTAAAAACAAAATGAAACATTTCTTTAAAAACCATATGAAGAAACTGTAAAAGCTGATCAATCAAAGTATTTGAATACAGGTTATTTGTAAATGCAAAGAACATTATAAAGTGATCTTGTCTACTTGTGTTAACCATTTGCGGACTTTACACACATGATGGTAAAACAGTGATCTTATTCTGACTTTGAATCCTGGTTCCCCTTCTCTACGTTTTTCTTTTTTCTCCCAAAAGAAAGAAAAGACCAGGTACTTTTTTTCTTAGTCTGTGAAATATCATCTGAATCCCTTTTCTTTTTCCGGAAAAAAGAACACCCAATAGATTTCTTCTTTTTTTTCTTGTCTTCTGAATGTTCTGTCTTTCTGCTCCTGTGCTCCTGTGCTGGAGGTGACAGGCTGATATTGTCAAAACCCTCTGGCAAAGCGACTGCTCCCTCTGCTCTTGCACCAGATTTCCTTTCATTAACCCCTCCAGTGTTTCCCTGCTTCTTCGTACCGGCCTCTGACATTTTCTCCACAGTTTTTATCTCAGTGGTTCTTTCTCTTTCCTCAACTCCTCCCACTGTGCCATCCTCAGCTCTAGCTTTAGACTGAAAATCCTCTGCTCTCGTCCTCTCACCACTGTCATCTCCCTGATTCTCTGTCAGTCTTCCACTTCCTCCTGATCTCACTTGCCTAAAAGATGTGTCTGGTTTGACTTGAACATGATGTGTAGTATCTCCTGTACTGTTCTCCTCTTTGACTTGTTTCTCCAAACTGAGACTTTTATTCCTCATAACACTGACGTTCTGCTCTGATCTGTTCGATCTGACATCAGCTACATTTTTCTGATCAGAGTGTTGTCGTCCACTTTCTGACTTACTTCTCTTTAGTAGAGGCTGATCATTTCCTACCTTTCTTTCCATTTGACCCTTATCACTCTTCCTCCTCCTCCCCTCCTCTTCCTGTGATTCATGTGTTTTGTGTGACCTGCTACTGCTGCTTCTCTGTTTACATCCCTGACCATCTTTTGATGCACTGTGTTCTCCATGGTTTTCAAACTCCTGATGGTAGTGGTCAGATCTCATCATGGACTCTCCTCTTCCTGATGTTGGTCTATCAGCCCCAGTCTTTCCTCTTTTGTCATCTCTTTTATTTATTTCCATCTCCTCCTCACCTCTCTTTTTGTCCACACTAACATATGGAGAGACATGCTCTTCTCTGACTTCCTGTTTATCATCCTTGATATCGACTCCTTCATTGAACTCATCCTTTTCATCCCTCTTGGGATGTTTCGTCAAGGTTTTTCTCTCTTCGTCTGTCTGTTCACGTTCACTCTTTCCACTCTTGTCTTTATCTTCCTGCGTTACCTTTCTTTCCTCGTCTCTCTGCATGTTCACATTAATTTGTGGAAGATCTGCCTTTCCAACCTGCATGCTGACGACTTCCTGTTCAGCCCTCTGTTCATTATCTGATGCCTTGTGAGTGGCTTCTGCCTCTAGACCTTCCTGTGGTTTGTTCAGTCTAACTCTGTCTTCTCCTGGATGTCGACTGTCCTGATCCTCTCTGCTCTCAGCAGGCTGAGTTTCTGTAAATGCTCCTCTCTTTCCTGCCTGTTCAACAGCTCCTGTATCTCCTTCTTCCTCATCATCATCAGTTATTTTCCTCTCATCTATCTCACGTTTTTTAGCACGAACACCTTGATCATCCAAATCACTCATGTTCTCATGATGCTCTGTACCCATTTCAACGGTTATCTTTCTCTTTCTACTAATTTCAACATCTCGACTTTGGTCAACAACACTGTTACCAGCAGCAGGCAGCGAATCTCCCCTGATGTCTTCAGTGGAGGTATCTGCAGCGGGGGCAAGAAAGTGATACATACAATGAAACAATTAACAGAGAAATCTGAAGCTGTAATGCATGTGTAAGAAATATGGAAATACACGTCTCTTACCTTTAATCCTGTAAAAAATTAGATAAGCGCTGCAGGATCTAATGGGAGAAACGTGAAAACAAATTTATATTAATTTATATTTCAAAGGGAGGGGGGGGGGTTAAATCAGTGGTTCTCAAACCTTTTTACATCAACGACCCCTAAACTGACACAATTAAGGCCAAGGACGCCCCCTTTGGACAAAACTGTGAAACAAACACCAGAAATACATAAATATTTGTTCTGAGACTGAATAACGTTAGTCAATGTACGTTCAAATTAGGGCCAATGGTGTGAATTTTTGGAAAGATTTAGAGAAATTTCTGGAAAAAAATGCTATATTTCCTGATAAAAGTTGTTAGGGACCGCCTTGAACCCTCTCAAGGACCCCTGGGGGTCCCCAGACCCCACTTTGAGAACCACTGGTTTAAATACCCTGCCCTGTTGGATGAGGAGAGCATGTGACTGATCAGCTGATCAGGATGGACGCAGCTTTAGTTGTATGCCTGAACTAGCTTTGCAGGCTTTGCATTTATTTAGCAGAATGTACGATGAGAAAAGATGGACACTTACTTGTTAGGGTTATCTGCCTGGAACGGCTCGTGATTAGACTGTTTATAAAAATAATAACCAAACAATCACAATCACATTAGAAATAAATCATCAGATAAAGTGCAAACTAATACAACACACACATACACACAAGTTTAAGTTCTTACCAATGTGACTGTGGTATCATTGAAGTCGTACCATCTCTCATCATCCTGAGACTTTACTGTTGCAGTGTAATGTCCACTTCTCAGATCACCCCAGTGGTCCACTACTGCGTACAGCTCATACATATGACTCTGATCAAAGAAACAACAACAGGAATCAGAGATGAACTTTAAATATGATAGAAAATAGTAAAAATATGAAGTATTTATACCTCAGGGATCTGTAGGGCGAAGGGAACATCCACAACACAGTTGTTTTTGATGTAGCTCATGTAACTGTAGTCAAACTCAAACCTCTTCAGCAGCAGCGTCAAAACCTCTGGAGGATCCTTTAGTTCACATTTCTGAATGAAACACATGTTATGATTCACTTCATGAAGAGTCAATATTGTCCACAAGAAATCTGAGTGCATGTGTTTTCTCTCTACTCACAGTTGTAGCATCAGATTTGTCATCACACTCATCACAGTACATCTGGTTTTCTCCACTGAAAGATAACTCTCTGAAATACTCCTTGATGCCATCCACCTGAACAAGACAAACCCATCACTTGTATCTGACAGTTATAATTGCATCATGATCTGCATAAAACATTGAGGTACTGAGTGAGGAGAGTAGTGTTATGTATGTAGTATAATATAAATACTAATGTATCAGGAATAGACCAATGTGGTAAGCAGGTTCTTACCACATGATAGGTCTCGTTGTTGGACTTCACCAGTTCAAGAGGAAGATGCCAAAATTTCCCATCTGAGCTTATCTCTGTCTCACATGTAGAACATTTTCTCTTGTGTGTCAGCTCTCCGTGGAAGATCTGAAAACACAAACATGCAGACACTGTATAATATATTATTTTACATGTAACATACACATTCCCTTTAACACTGATGATGACGTCTTTACCTGTGAAGCCTCTTCACTGGTCAGAGCTAAAATCTTCTCAAAGTACTCAACAGCATCTCGCTGTTCATTCACTGCAAAGAGCAGAAATCAGTTGAAGAACATAAACATCAACTTTTGGTCAATTTATCTATCATGACAAACAAACAAAAAAAACATGTGAGGAAGAAAAAATTTTCTTCTTCACATCACCTTCACACACCTTTTAATAATGAACACAATCTGTGAATTATTAAAAGCTTCACCTTTTTGTCTACTTCATATGAACAGGTTAAGTGTCCAAAACATAGATTAAATCACAATAAGTTACTGTAAGATAATGATCTGCATTATTTTCACAAAAAGAGATGAATCTCTTTTTCTTTTGAGAGTTAGTTTGGTTCTTCAACATGAAGCCTCCTAAAAAGTAAACAGCAATCTTAAAAAACCAATCAAACAAACTTCAGTGTTCTATGTGCAAACCTCTGTACCTTTGTCAATGCCCAGCTTCCTGGTGATCTTATAGGTGTAGGTTTGTCGTTCCTTCAAGTCATCAAACAGGTCTTTCAGTTGACAGTCAATATGCTCAGGATCAGGGTCTCCACTCATCGGCCTTAACAGAATTAAGACAGATGGGTCCATGAGAGATGATAATGAATATTATACTAGTGGAATGAGGTTGTACTTTGTCACAAACCTCTCCACAGCCTCTCTGAAGTCTCTGGTCATGAACAGCACCTGCAGCACACTGTTCAGGTAACACGTTGCTCCTTGGTTCATCAAGCCATGATAGTTCACAGGAGCTGCAGAGAGGAGGTTTATATAAATGCATGAAAACATTAGAAACGTTTGAACACAGGTAAAGTGGCCTGACAGCAGGTGTGTCTTACCTGGAGGGGCGTCTGTCTTGCTGAAATACGGCCGACTGCTTTGCGAGTCCTTCTTAATTTCTTTCTTTTTTTGAGGCATTACTGATCCACGGAGATTTGCAGTTTGACGACAGATTAAAGAGAACAAACGAAACCAAAAGGAAACAAATTAGAAGCAGAAGAAAAACGCGACCCCACCTCACCCGTTTAGATTCACATCATCAAGACGTTCCCGCAGATCAGAGACAAACAACTTTTGCCTGTCAGATCATTGTCGAGTCACGCGAAGCGTATCGAGCCACCTTTTACAATAATAAAACTCTCTGAATACTTTCTATTTCACTCTCCTGCTGCATGGGCTGGTATGCTGCGTTCAGGGTCATATGATTAATAGGAAAAGTGAGTATCATAGGGTGCCGTGTGGTAGTCTACGGTGGGTTGAGCGGGCGCCTCATGTGCAGAGGCTGCTGTCCCGGTTCAAATCCCGAATCTGGCGGCCTTTTGCTGCATGTCGTCCCCCCTCTCTCTGCTTCCCCATTTCCTGTCTCTCTCAACAATCCAATCAATTATTAGGCAAAAAAAAGGCCCCAAAATATAGGCTACTTGAGAAGTGACTGTCATTGCGCAAATATAAGGCTTTACTTCCAGAAAGCAATGATAGATAGATAGATAGATAGATAGATAGATAGATAGATAGATAGATAGATAGATAGATAGATATAGATAAAGTTCCGTTTAGTTTCAAAGACGGCAAAAACATCATAAACAGTTTTGTTTTGCCATCATGACCTATGACCTTACACAGAAAAAGCAAGTAAGACTTCACTGATATCAGTTTATCTTATCCATATTTTGTGTATTTAAATCACCATCAGGCTCTGTGAGACAAAGGTAAATTACAGCAAAACAATTTGGTTCCATTCATAATAAAAATAAAACATCTATAGTGTTAGACATTAGACAGTAAAGGTTTACACATGTAGGGATGAACTTGTAAACAACACAGAGACTTATGGGCCTTTAATAAGAGTTACAGGACCAACAAATTGAGACAACACACACATTTTTTTTTTTTTTTTACATAAAATGAAATATCTCTACAAATGTTTACATTTGAGCTTCTAGCATTTTTTTTTTTTTTTTTTTTTTGCCTCAAACCATATCACAGGTTACAGTCATTGTCATCTTATCATGTATCACAGTGTGGACACCATGCTGATATGCAGTCTTTATCAGACTTTTAAGTCTAGTTTGTTTTTTCTGGCTTTAATAAAAAAAACTGTTTCCTTATTCTGTTTATTTAATCTTTTTCTGTCTTTGCAATATGGCATATAACGGCATTTTCTTCTCCTCTCATGTGCACGTCTATTTTTCATTGCATTTTTTGTTCCAGCAACTTGCATTTGTGCATAAGACACTTCTTGTGCTTCTTTGGTACATGAATGAATTGTGAATGAATTCTCCCCTTTTGCATTGACAGAGACTGTTGTGTCTCTGTGAGTCTGCTGCTCTGGTTGAGGTGAAACATTCAGCTGTGAACAGTCAGTGCTCCCTCCATCACCTGCCTGACTCCTGATGCTCACTTTTGATGTTTCCACAGTTACAATTGCTATGGTTTTTGTCTTATTGCATCTTCGACGACCATTACGTGTTTCTTTAAATTCTTCCTCATATATCTTACAACATATTCCTCTCTTGCCTTTATCCTCCACTACAACTTCCTTCAATTCAGCTGATTCTTGTGACTGAGGATTCCCCAGTTTCATCTTTTCTACACGCTCAGTCAGTTTGTTTCTTTTTTCTGAGTCCTCTCTGTTTTGAATTTGTTCATCCACTTTATTTTCCTGCTCTTTGGCTTGTTCTGTATATGAGACACTGACTTTCGGACAATTGTAATACCATAAACCCTCACTGACGCTGAGGTTTTGTGTAAATGTTGTATTTCTTTGTGCAGGATCATCATCATCTGCTTTACTCTGCGTATTATCTCCCTTCACATCCCTCATCTCCTCTCTCTGTTGTCCATGACCTTCATATATCATGTCACTTCCCTTTTTACACCCACCATCATCTACTGGCATGTTGTGTTTGTGACTTCCACTGCTCTGAAACCCTTCAGGGGAGTAGTTACATATGGACTGCTCTAGTTTTTTAAAGTGAGCATCTTGATTGTTCAATTCACCACTTTCCTCATTCCTCCTCTGATAACCATGTAGTCTGCTCTGCCCGACTCCATCTCCATCGTCCTGATGCTCTACTAAAGGACAGATGTGTTCAGGAGACAGCTGCTGTTCTCTAGACCCAACACTGATCATGTCGCTAATTTCTGTTTTTCCATTTCTATCAATAGAAACAACCCCTGCAGCGTCTTTACCACCTTCTGTTTTCTCCTCCTCTCTCTCTCCTCCTGTTTCAGCATCTTGACTCTGCTCGCCATCTCTTGCATCAGGCAGGAAACCACCGGTGTCACGAGCACAAGTATCTGCTGCATTGGCTAGAAAGTAGGATTCAAATGAGTTCAAGTTGAATACAAAACACTATGATGCAATCATTCACACTACATGTGAGAAAGAATTATCAAAATATACTGTCACTTACTTTTCTTCTTCTTGTAAAACAGAAGATAAGCGCTGTGGGATCTGGTGTGAGACGTGTGAAAAGATACTTAGTGGAGTGGTGAAGTAAGTGTTTTTGACAGAAAAATGGTTGTTGTGGATACACGTATACATTCTTTGAACATGAATCTGTCATTCATCTGAGGCTGGAATCTCAACCGTGAACTAAACTGTTTAAAGCGAAGGTGAAAAGGACAAAAACTTACTCCTCGGTGTCTCTCATCTGGAATAGCCCAGGCTCAAGCTGTTAATGAATGAATGAAAAGTAATTAAACATAAGTTGATGTGTCTGTTTTTCTCACTGTCATGTAACTATACATCAAAGTGGCTTTGTAGCCAACAACACTGGAGTTCATCTTCTTACCAATATGACCGTGGTATCATTGAAGTCGTACCATCTCTCGTCATCCTGGCACTTTATTGTTGCAGTGTAATGTCCACTTCTCAGATCACCAAAGTGATCCACTACTGCGTACAGTTCATACGTGTGACTCTGATCAACATAGATATAATCACAGGAATCAGGGTTAGAGATGAACTTTAAATATGATAGAAAATAGTAAAAAATATAAAGTATTTATACCTCAGGGATGTGCAAGGTGAAGGGAACATCCACAGCACAGTTGTTTTTGATGTACATCATGTAATAGTGGTCGAACTCAAACCTCTTCAGCAGCAGCGCCAAAACCTCTGGTGGATCCTTTAGTGCATATTTCTGAATGAAACACAGGTTGTTGTAATTCATTTCATTAAGTCTCAGTTCTGTTGTTCAGAAATGTGTTGATTTGTGCATGTGTTTTCTCTCTACTCACAGTTGTAGCATCAGATTTGCCATCACACTCATCACAGTACATCTGGTTCTCTCCACTGAAATATAACTCCTTGAAATACTCCTCAATGCCATCCACCTAAACAAACACACACCCATCACTTGTATCTGACAGTTATAATTGTATCATCTGCATAAAAATTGACCGTGAGGTACTGAATAAGAAGAATAATGTTGTATAATGTAAATAGTAATGTACCAAGAATATACTCATGTGGCACCACATTACTGATGCTGAGAAAAAAAAGATTGCCTGTTAGATCCAGACAGCTGGTCACATGGACTTAAAGCAGATATCAGCTTCACGGCCGTTTCGGCTAATGCTGCGTTCAAGGCAGGCTTTTGAAACCGTAAGTTACAGCTTCAAGTCACAACTACGACTTGGTAGCGTTCCAGGTAACCCGTAGCTCGTGTTTTTACCATCCTGTTGTCTGTGAAAGTTCCCTATAACGGCCACTCGTAACTTCCGACCCGTGAACTCGTACCAGATCGAACTGGTATGACTTCACAGGAAGGAAAAACACAAAGTACGAGTTTCTTTGAACGCACCATGAGTTAGCAGCCCCCGCCCTTGTCAGGCATCAATTGGTCCTCGTGCTACGTCACCACATTCACGCGCATCCCTTGGCTGCACACACAGCCCTTCATGCCGTTCTCTCTCCTCATTGGATAACACTTGTATCCCACAAGGAAAATTTTCTCCTCGGGTTACAGCAGAGCAGAGTGACGGAGAGACTCGTGTTTAGGCTGAAATACTTCATGTAAGTGATTGCTGACGGAAAATAGGACTATTTAGGACTTATATTAACAAAAACATTCCACTGATATCTGCTTTAATGCATATTGGTGATTCACTCTGATGATACCTCTGTCACATTTAGTCTAGTCTACATTTCTGCCGTCAAGTTTGCAGGTTGTCAGGTTCTTACCACACGATAGGTCTCGCTGTTGGACTTGACGAGTTGGAGAGGAAGATGCCAAAATTTCCCGTCGGTGCTTTTCTCTGTGTGACAAGTCAAACATTTTCTCTTGTGTGTCAGCTCTCCGTGGAAGGTCTGAAAACACAAAAGTACAGACACTGTATCAATGTTATTTCACAACGTGAAATGTACAAATTCCCTTCAACACTGATGACGTCTTTACCTGTGAAGCCTCATCACTGGTCAGAGCTAAAATCTTCTCAAAGTACTCAACAGCATCTCGCTGTTCATACACTGACAAGAGCAGAAATCAGTGTTTAGAAAATTCAATAATCATAATAATAATAATAAAACATAATTAAATAATAAAATTGCCACACTTTTGGTCAATTTAAACATAATCTGTAGCTATTAACTTTCTGTAAGATGCTAACATTTTTAAAATTTAAGAAAAGAAAAATGCCACATTAACCTCCTCTGCTCAATAATCTATTATTTATAGGTAATATAAGTCTTAATTATCTGAATAATATTAACACAGCTAGTGCCCAGCAGATCTGAATCACAAGATGTTGATGTGTGTAAACTCTATGTAAAAAAAAAACTGCAGGTTGCTCCACGTGCAAACCTTTGTCAATGCCCAGCTTCTGACTGATGTTGTAGGTGGATGCTGCTTGTTCCTTTAACTTGGCAAACAAAGCCCTCAGATCACAGTCAATGCAGTCAGGGTCAGCATCGCCACTCATGGACCTACACAGAATTCAGATGATAAGTGCATGAGTGATACAATGCCTGCCTAATTTATAATAAAGACATTATATAGCATGAGGTTGGACTTGGTGACCAACCTTTCCACTGCCTCTCTGAAGTCTTTGGTCATGAACAGCACCTGCAGCACACTGTTCAGGTAACACGTTGCTCCTCGCTTAAGTAAACCATAATACTTTACAGGAGCTGCTGGGAGAAGAGTTGCGTCAAATGCATAAACAACACAATTGCTCAAACATCGTTGAACCGACCTGACAACAGGTGTATTTTACCTGGAGTGCGGACAATCCTGTAGAAAAACTGTAGACCCCTGTTCCAGGAATCCATCTTGATTCTGTTACGAGGGTTTTATCAGCCCACTTCCTCCCTGCTGCAGCTGCACGGACTTTTACAGTTTGAAGATCGATTGTTGACACACACAAAAACAAGAAACAAAAAAACCCATCGCCACACTGCTGCAAACGGAAACAATAAAAACAGAAAACTTAAGAAAAAAAGAACCCTACCCTAGGCTGTTAAGTTACATACCTTCAAGTCTTCCCTGCAGATCATTGCAAAACAAAAATAATTGTTGACTCAGAAAAGAAATACTTTCTGTTTCATTTATTGCGGCCAGCTGTATTTGCTGGAATGCTGCGTTCAGGGCGTGTCGGAAATAAGGAGATTATTGGCATGACAAACAATAAAACCATAAAATAGATCACAAGTTTCTTTAAAGGTAGCCATATGTTGCAGTTCAACAACTGAAATGAGATGTGTTGTGGTCGATAACAGATACGTATATGTGGGACCTGAATGCAGCATGTGCAGAAATTGGGGGAAAGTCATGTTTGTGGACAGGGAGGCTAAACACAATCCATATTAAAACCCACACAATGTAACCTAGGTAATAGATTTGCTTTAAATGCCTTCAATAAGTAAGATCTATATCCTGTTGTTGATATAGTTTGTTGTTCAGCTTTTATCTGATTTATGTAGCCTACTGGATTGTGTCTGGTCCTCATTTTGTTGAGCTTTGACCTCATTTGCTGCCCTGTTAAAGTGTCTGATAGGCTTTATTGTGTAATTGCGTTAACTTCTGCACATTAACCAGAGATGAGATATTAGAGAGAGAACATGAATTTATTTATAACAATTTTAACAATACAACAACTGATTTTTAAAACATTTTTCAAGACAGCGTGAAAATATTGAAGGATTAATGCAATAAAATACAGCAGTATAAAGCTTTAACGTTTGTAAACAGTTTCAGGGGTCATCATGGAGCAGCAGTGACTGTGGTGGCGGTGGAGGAGGAGGAGATGGTGTCCATCAGGCCGTCAGTCCCCCAGGAACCTTTATAACCACATGGAGCACGGACATGTGCTGGATCCCAAATTCAGACAGCTTCTTGGTGTTTTCGTCCAGTTGCTTGTCTGTGAAGATCAGCCGCAAAGCCTCCTCTCCTACACACACAGACACACACACTTTTTAACAGGGCTCGGGGAAATGGCTCATCATAACACAATACTTTCACTTTTGAAAGTTTTTTTTTTTTTCGTTAACCCTATGCTTAATTAGCCTAGGAGTAGTACTAAACAGTATGAGTAGGCCTAATTTCCTTCCCCTGCAGATTATCCAATTATTCAAAACAAACTTTTTCAAGGTCAATTTTGTTGTATAGAAATTACTCTTGTTGGTCTGTTCTGCTCATGTTCAAAGAAAAACAAAATGTAAAGACTCCTTCGTGGGCTTCATATAATATAAAAACATCCTGTCACTTCTTGAAGCACTGCACAAGACTTCGTGAGTTAATTAAGCTGTTTGCTGAGTTTACCTGCGCTCTCTGGCATCCTCTGAGCTATCTTCTCCTTCAGCTGCAGCACCGTCATGCTCTGGAACTGCTCATCGGTGTTGCACAGGTCGATGATCATCTTCTCTCCTCTCACTCCGTGAACCTGGACTTGGTAGGTTTTGCCCATTTTTGAGCTGTTTCTGCGTGTGTGTGTCGCGCTGTCGCTGCTCGTGTCGGTGCTGCTGCTGCCTCGGTGAGTCTCTGCCGCTGCTTCCAGTTCAGGGCGTGTGTTGTGTTTAGACTCAGCGCCGCGCGCTTACGTATGGGGTTATTGATGCTTTCAGTTTCCACTTTAAAGTTGTTGTTATTCTCTATCGCGCTTCTTATTTTTTAGCTGAATAATTCAATGTTTCATGACTTGCGATGTTGTTTTTGTGACTTGCACGTGTAGGTGTTATTGTCCTTCGTTTCCTATTTGGTGCCTTCATTCAGTCTGACCAGAGCATTGGACACTAATTGGTGAAACTGTAGTTTCCATGATTGTACATGAAGGCATCAGCCTGCAGCAAAGTTTGGTCATCACTTGTCTAACCTGTTACCCTGTCAAAATATTTATAAGATCATGTCAAAGTAGATATGTTTATTTGTTTGTTTGTATAAGTTGTAGCTATTTTCAAATTCAAAACAATGCATAACAGGAATTCAGCAGAAGTTTCTTTTCTCCATAAATGAGTCCAAAGTCAAAAGAATAGCCTAATAATAAAAAGTTATTTACTTATTGTTAAAGTAATGATGTATTTTCTTAATGTTAATATGTGAATACACTGAATTAAATTGACATAATCCCACGTGACTTCTCGTAAGTGATGGTGAAACTGAAAGTTTGAAAAAACAAATCCGGGTGTAGTCAGTGAAGGTAGCACAGTGCAGCTCAGCCTCTAGTCTTTACTGATTGTTTCTTGTCTGCAGCCAGAGAAGAAGTTTGAGGAGCTCGGTGAAAATGTCCACTCAGGGTCAGGAGGAGAAACGCTACGACCCCAGAGACACGACTCTGAAGTTTGTCAACAGACCCGATGACCTGGACCCGCTGCGTAAGAAAATGATTTATAAACGTCTCATAGGGTCGTTTTGTGTCGTTTCGCTTAATTTCGTGTTTCTTTATCCTGCTCAGGTGATGCGTTTAGTACTGTCTCTCTTTGCTCTGACTGTGAGATTTTCAGTTTTTTTTTCAGCAGTTTGCAGTTTTTTATGGTGTGTTCAATGTCTGCTTTTACTGTCGTTCTCCGCAGCACCGGAGGAAGGAGACCTGTGTCTCCGGGCGGAGATGTCGTGCGGTCACGCCGTCACCCCGGAGTCTCTGACCGGCTGGTGTCGCAGTTTGCTGGATCAGGTAGGCCAGGCTATAATAAACCATCTCACTCTCACAACATACAGGTTTGTCTGGTTCAATATATTTCCAGTCATGAGTTCCTTCTCGGAATATGAAGGTATTCACTTCACATACTGAATGTTTACTAATCATCAATAATAAACTAATTATGTAAATGAATGCAAATAAATTCATTTTAGTAATTAAAATGTTATTCATCTTTTTTTTCATTACATTACATTACTTACTTACTTTTATGTATTTACCTTTACATAAGGTTCACACATTGGCCGACACAGTTTGTGTGTAGCAGGTGAATATTGTGGGAACAGCAGCAGCTGGATGAGACCAAAACTGGACATAAAAGAGAGTGAACATTGCATCAGCTAAATACAAACATAATCTAACCTTTTTATTTTCTATTTCATTTTTTGAATAACAGGATGTTATTGCTCCACAGCTGTGGTGACCAAGATAAAGTTGACATGTAGGGGATCAGCTTCCTGTTGTACTAGAAAAGCCTATTCCTCATGTCTTTGACTGCCAATATGTAACATGATCTGTGCTTTAAATTTCAGGGCCGGTACAAATTCAAGTGTCCCGCGCTAAAGAAGGGCACCTTGCAGAAATGTGATGAAGAGTGGTCTTACCAAGAGGTGCGCAGGCTGGCAGTGCTGACGCCTGAGGAGATGCAGTACTTTGAGGAGAGCATCGCCCGCCTGGCTGCCGTAGAGTACTGTGAATTCAAAACAGTGAGTTTCCAAAACTTAAAGACTGATTTCTGTGTGACTACTTCAGCAGACATACTGTAGTTTGTTGATTATGCAGGTTGAGTAAACCACTCACATCTGTCTGCACAGTACAGATGTGTCTGGAGCCTCCAGCTGTTAGTTTAGCTTAGCACAAGGACAACAATTGGAGAAACAGCTAGTCTGACTTTCATACATTAGTCATAAGTGTCAAAAAACAAAGCATAAAATTGGCAAGTATCCATTTTTAAAGGGTTATGTGTTGAGCTGCTTCTAGTTGTACATTTACAGATCTCGAGCAAAGGTCTGCAGACATGAATAACTTATCAACTTGATTGTTCAATATTAGGCAATGTGGGTGTACTAGATGTTTCACATCATAAAGTTACTTCCAAATAAGAGTCTGTTATCAATCCTCATCTTTCTCTTGACAGAAAGTGAGTGAGGATGTTCCTTTAATTCTCAAGTTATTCTTTTCCAACAGTGCCCTGGGTGTAAAACCTACGTGGAGCGAGAGGACCTGACCAACCTCTGCGTGCAGTGCACAATCTGTGCAGCCGACAAGAAGGAGACGCTCCAGTTCTGCTGGCAGTGTCTGAAGCCGTGGAAAGGCAAAGCGCCGCGCTCCGACCGCTGCGACAACAGCGGCTGCGTCAACCACGACCTCGAGCTTCTCAAAAACTGCAAGGACACGGCTCTCCCCCAGGTGCAGGGCGTGGACAAGTGTCCCTCCATCCGGGCCTGTCCCACCTGTGGTCAGCGGGTGGAGCACGACAAAACGGGCTGCAAGAACATCATCTGTCCTCGCTGCCAGATCGAGTTCTGCTTTGTGTGTCTGAAGCTCACTCCCGAGTGCCTGAAGACCAGCTCCTACTTCATCCCCTGCAGCGATGGAGTGGCCCCCAGACAAACCTCCATCCCCGTGTGGCGCAGAAACTAAGAGCCAGTAACTAACACACATACAGCCTTCTTCTGTCAGAGTTTTCCTGTTTACTGTTTCACTGTTGGTTCATATTGAAACTGAGGCTGGACGTGTTGCCTGTTGGGCCTGTTTGTTCTCATACAGTAGGCTACGTTAAAAATATCTCATGTTCTCCCTTCATAATGTTGTTTAATAATCATAGTTACTTACTGTATCACTTAATAAACTTTACTAAATTTTAATAAAGGTTGATAAATGAATACATAAAGTTGTACTGTTTGATGTGTGACCCACAAACAGGTTTATGCATGTCGATACATTTTCTGATGTTTGACAGGATAAATGACAGAAAAATAGTAACAAACACAGAGACCTAGCATTTAATATTTATTTAATATCAATATATTATATATTATCTATACATATTTTTTTTTACATATGATGACATTTTTCCACTTATTCAAACTGACCTGATGTAAAAAGCTGTTTAAATCAGAGCTTTTATCAGCCTCTAGGTTTATAGCAAAGATCAAATGAGATCTAATTTTCTATAACAACTGTCTATTTAAAGTTGGGGCATCACATGACATAATGTCCATGTCTCAGACAAAATCTCTCTGATCAGAACTGATCCAAAATAAATAAAGTGCCTGGACTTTGAAAAGAGGAGACTCATAAAAAGACACTTGTTAAATCATCTTGAAGTTTATTGAAAGTTAGTGTTAAACTGCAGAGACAGGCTTGGTGTTCAAGGCATCGTCATTGTCCAGTGTTTTGCCATTGAAGGTTGGCTACACATCACCTGCACAGAGAGAGAGGGAATTACGTTACATGTGCACAAAAGGTAAAAATATTATATATAAACCGACTATGACCATGCAACATAAAAATATTGTTGCTGCATAGTGAAAGATTTTGTCCTTCATTGGCTGATCATATGCACCTCCTAAACATGCTGCTCCACATGACATTATTGTATTTTACATGCATCTCCTTCATAAGACATCTGGTTAAGTGTGTGAGATGGCTACATGCGGCACTGCCCAGTATTTCTACAAAAAAACTACAACTAAGGAACAGATAACAACCTTTAAAAAACAGACAGGACTTCCAGACTTTGGTTTTTGCCGGCCTTGCTTCCCATGATGCATTTGTGTCGGATTCCATAATGACACAGCAGGCGAGTGAACACCAACCGCCACTCCGGTCCTGTTCAAAAAAGAAAAAATCCACAGTTTTCAATTTCTTCTCCCTTCTCCTTGCAATGTAACTGGTGTTGGAGCCATAATGTAGTTTTTATGTTTGACCAATCGGTGGGGCATTGTGATACCAAGACATACGTAGGTGAAGAGCTGCATGTATGCCGAGAGTTGGAGAATGCCAGGGGAAGCAAAACGTTTTTGAATGTGGCGGTGTTTTTGTAAGACATTCAGTGGAAACTCACCTGAAAAGAACACTAATTTTCCTGTGCTAAGCTTAGAATAAAGAAAAATAAAGAAAATAAAATAAATGGGTGGCCGCACTGAAATCAAAGTATTGGACATTGGTTTTATTGCTTTTTGGGGAGGATTTTCTTTTCTTTTCTTCTCTTCTCTCTCTCTCTCTCTTTTTTGCATATGGTGTTTTCTCCATTAAGTTGGGTTGTTAACTATTTATCCAACCCTCAACCTGGAGACGTGGATTGCACTTTCTACTTGTACAAATTGGCTGACCCACCTGAAGATTAAGCTCCTGCTGGAGGTCTACAGCTCCTAGGGTGACTAGGGCAATCCTTCAGAGGGATAAATGAAAAATGTAATATACTTTATCCAGATTTTAACCTTTAACAGTGTTGGAGGTGCTTCACTCCAAAAGGGCACTGGGAGATGAGTAAGCTGTTCCCCAGTTATAGCCTATCATGTGAAGTTTATAGGCACAGCAGTCGAAACTGTCAGGTAGGCAAACAAACAGTAACCTAGAGAAGAACAAATAGCCTTTACAATCCTGTTTTTATTCTTTTAATCAGATGTTAAGTTGTGCTCTCTCCTGCACACTGTACACAACATTATTGTTTTTTTTTAATGCAAACATATTTTATACAGATATTGTAAAAAATATTTGGTAAAGTAGTCTAAGTGTGTGAAATGGTTACATGTAGCACTGTAGTTTTACTTATGCGTATTCAGTGAGGGAGGAATGTCATTGTTCTTCTGGAGTGGCCTGTGTCTGAGTATCTGACTTTTTGTTTTATGTTTATTGTGTATGTGCTGATTTTACATGGCTGCTACCTTGGCCAGGCCTCCTTTGCAAAAGAGATTCCTGATCTAAATGGGAATTCCTGGTTAAATAAAGGTAAATAATAATAATAGTAATAATAATTCAGTGTGTTACCTTTAATTGTCCTTGCTGTTTTCTCCTTCAGATCCCTGACCGTGTCGACGTTGATCTGGGACCTGTTCCTCTCACCTCTAGGCCAGTGCATCAAGTACAGAGCGACACTGAGTATACCATCATGCTCGCCGACTTACTGAGAAAGAGGCATAAGATTGTTCTGCTTGTGATTTTAACATTTTCATGGTCAATCATTATCCATGGCTCATCCTCCTGCAGTATTTTACACCAGTATCATAGATGTCAGAGGGAGGGCCTAACAAAAAATACTTTCATTTTCACCCAACGCAGCAGCACTGACTCTTACCATAACAAAGACTCTTACATGCTTTGGACACTTAGGATATTTTCCTGTAATCTGCATCACCAACACTAGGCCAGGGTTACCTGTAATATACCTGTAGTACTGTATATTCCACTGCCGTGTGCCTGGAGACCAGCTCCTACTTCATCCCCTGCAGCGATGGAGTGCCCCCCAGACAAACCTCCATCCCTGTGTGGCACAGAAACTAATAACTAACGCAGGACATGCTTCTTCTCTCACACAAGAGTTTTCCTGTTAACTGTTTCACTGTTGGTTCATGTTTAAACTGAGGCTGGACGTGTTGCCTGTTGGGCCTGTTTGTTCTAATAGGTTAAAAATATCTAATGTAGTCCCTTTTTAATGTTGTTTAATAATCATAGTTAGTAAATACTTAATAAAAATGTTAATAAATGTCAATAAAAGTTGATAAATGTCTGTTTGATGTGTGACCCACAAACAGGTTTATGCATGTTGATACATTTCTGTTGTTTAGTAACATAAACACAGAGACCTAACATTTAACATTTATTTAATATCAATGTATTATATTATTATTATACATATTTTACTTATACTGAAATCTTTCCAGTTATTTAAACTAATCTGATGTGAAAACAAGTTCTAATCAACAAGAAGGAGCTTTTATTAGCCTCAAAGTTTATAGCAGTTGCTGTGATGATTGTTTACAGAACAACAGTCTTAATCTTTGTCCATTGGTTTCTATTTATAGCTAATGCCTGATCATGTGAACCTCACAAAGTGTTGTGGTCAACAAAATGAAAACTACAAAAGACTAAATGACATTTCATTTTAAACTTAAGTATAATGTCAGTTTCTCAGACAAAATCTCTCCGATAAGAACTGACCCAAAATAAATAAAGTGCCTGGACTCTGAAAAGAGGAGACTCACACAAAGATATTCTATCATCCTGGAGTTTATTGACAAATTAGTTTTTTGAAAGGTTTGTTGAATTGCAGAGATGGGATGATGACGATGATGATGATGATGATGATAGTGGTGGTCGCGTCTCCTCGGCCTAGCCGCCGTTAACCCTCAGCACCAGGTGGATGACAGACTTGGGGTTGATGCCATATTTAGTCAGCAAGGCGTTGTCGTCGTCCAGTGACTTGCCATTGAAGGTGGGGCGCACCTCACCTGAACAGAGAGACAAAGAGACTCAAGTTGAGGGACACGTTATACATTATACACAAAAAGTAAAAATGTAACCTGAACCACACTGAATGTATTATTGTTGCTGGATACTGAAAGAAGAAAGTGAAAGAAGACCCTCCGCGGGCTGACCATATTGTACTTTAAACATTCAAATATATTTTTCAGAGCTATTATAAGACATTGGGGTAAAGTACATACATATATAGTTTAGTTTAGTTTAGTTTAGTTACATGTAGTGCTGTAGTTTTCCTAAAGAATATCCAGTGTATTACCTTTAAACATCTGTTCTGCTTTCTCCTTCAGATCCTTCACTGTTGACGTGTTGATGTTGAACTGGAACTCTCTCCTCTCACTTTGAGGCCCCAGGATGAAGATGGGTGCACGAGTGACCTCGCACATCTTGTTTGCTGTTCTGTATTCTGCTGCTTCAGTCAGATTCACCGTCTTTTGGAAAATGATGCTTCAGATCACTCTGCTTGTGTTTTTAAAACAAGAAACACTTTCGTTCTCGCAGTTACAACCCTCCTCCTCCTCCTCCTCCTCCTCCTCCTCCTCCTCCTCCTCCTCCTCCTCTTATCGCAGCCTTGCATGGGAAATTACCTGACGTGTGTCTGTAACAGAGCTAATACAGATCTGCATAACTCTATGAGGGGAAATTCCTTTTGTGAGGCTAAAGCAGCATAAAACATGCCATAATAAACATGAATAAAACACAAGGTCAAAGCTGTGTGAGGGGTCAGGAGGCAGAATAAACCACATCTAGTTCTTCTTTGGAAAGCTGATACAGCTATACACACAGTGATGACAAATGCATTCATGTTAATTTAGATAGTTTTGAACCAGGGCATCAGAAGTCTGACTGCATTTATATGAAATCACATGACTTGCAACCTCACACGTGCACACGCGGGGGCGCGCACATGCAGACTCAGAAATGGCGCACGGACGGAGACTTCATGGAGCTCTGGCTGAGTTCGTAGATGCTCAGATGTTCAGTGCTGGGGCTTACAGACACCTGCTCTGGTCCAGGTCCGTGGTGGGCTGTGATGTGTCCGCTGAGCCGGAGGAGACTGACAAGTGTTACGACCCTCTGGATCCCACACTTCACTTCACGGACAGAGAGGACGAGTTTGACTGTGAGTGTCCCCGGTCCAGCGTCCAAATAGGTGTATGTATGTGTGTGTTGTTTACCCTCGCGTTTTGTTTGTGTTTGTTTGTGTTTTCTTTAGTTTTGTGTGAAGGTTTCCCGTCTCGCAGAGCACTGATGTCCTGTGGGCACGCGGTCACACCCACCTCACTGACCAACTGGTGTCGCAGGTTACTGGACCAGGTAGACTGTTACTTTTGTGTGTGTGTGTGTGTGTGTGTGTGTGTGTGTGTGTGTGTGTGTGTGTGCGTGCGCCATATTTTGATTCTTTATCTTGTTTTTTAATCTACATTTTGTTGTTATTGAACATACCATTCTTGTTACATAGCTACCATTAGGCCTACTCTTTTTGTGTTGTACTCTACCCCAAAGTCATAGGCTATTTCTGTTAGTTAAAATGACTTGGCAATTTGTATTAAAATGTAAAAAGTACAAGGTTTCCAATTTAAGAACATATCGTATACATACATGTATGTAAAAAAAATTGGAAGCTCTTGGAAGAAATACTGTAGACATATAGTATGTATATGTATACTGGATTTACCAGTGCTATTTCATATCAAGTTATTTTCTCATATATTTAGTGAATCTATCTAATGTGAAACTTAAGATACAGTGTGATAATAATATGTCATGTTTTACGGTAATATTATTTATTTATTTGTTTATGGGTTATATTTTGTTAGCATGGTTAGTTGCAAAATATATACAAAATACCTAAGTCCAAATATCCAGAGGCCTGCATATCTATATCTGGTATTATGTCATGTAGTTCTATGGCATATCACTCTTGATAAACAGTACACAATATGATCTTTATAGTTTTAATAAACAAAGTTTGACTCAGCAGATTTGTAATGTTGGCTGGTGGCGGTCCTCTAAAACATCTGTCTCTGCTTCTTAATAAGTCTGAGGAGTTTACAATGTTTAGGGGCTCACATCCAATCTGTATTAATTTGATTAACGTGCTATCCCATTTCTCAATAAAGGGTGAGAGCAGGTTCACATGTGGACAGGTTGGTTGTAGTGTGGAGTGGCCGTTCTCAGAGGTTTGTCAAATGGCTCTTCTGACACCTGAGGAAATGGAGTACTTTGAAACAACCTTGGCTTTCAACTCAAACAGGGACTTCACCCAATCAGTAAGTGTCTCTCTGAGTGAATCAGGCTGTATTTAGAAAGCTGAACTGCTGCATACTAACTTCACCACCTTTCATCTAACAGTGTCCTAGATGTGGATCTTCAGTGGAGAGACAGGATCCATCTAATCTGAAGGTCCTCTGCAGAGTGTGCACACCGAAGAGAGGGCGGACCTTTGCGTTCTGCTGGCAGTGCTACAGGGAGTGGAAGGGTCCGGCTCCACGGTCAGACCGCTGTGGGAACGACGGCTGCTGCAACGAGTCACTGGTAACACTGAAAAACTGTCCAGAGATCGTCTTCGCGGCCGTGGAGGGGGTCACCGGCTGCCCCGCCATCCGGGCCTGTCCCACCTGCGGCTCCCTGGTGGAACACAGCAAGATGGAGTGTAAAAACGTCGTCTGTCCCCGATGTAAGATCGAGTTTTGTTTTGTGTGTCTGAAGCTGACAGAGGATTGTTTGGACACAAGCGAGCATTTCTCACCATGCTCCGATGGAGTCGCCCCCAGACAGACCTCCATACCTGTGTGGGAGAAGCCAGTGTGCAGGTACTAACCCCTACCTAACCCCTTATAGAACAAATGCACTAATGCTGTCTGGTTGGGAAGAGCTGAAACTTTCTTTCCACACTGAAACATCTGGAAAAAAGAGTTTGTTGATGAGAAAGTCAGTCAGATGTTATAGTTATATAAATACTATTATATTGTTGAAAGTTGTGGCGTATAATATTATAAATGTGAAGCATATAATGAATATATTTCCAAGTTGTTTTCATTTTATAGTGTATTTCCTGAGCAGCCAATATTCTCCTATAATAAAACCTTACTAATTTTTTTTTATGTTTAAACACGGTTTGAGTGAATTATTTGAAATTGTTGTTTGAAATTCTGATCTAACACTAGAAAAAAATGCTATAGATTATTAGCTCCATCACTTGTTGAGAACTGATGAAAAGATACATCCACACACCACACTACATTCTTTGCTTTACTTGAATCAGGGTCAACGGGGAGGAGCTGACACATTACTTTCAGTTTCACCAAACAGCAGCACTGATAATACCACAACAAAAGCACTGACATACTTTGGACACTTTTGGTGTTTTCCTGTAATCTGCATCATCATTACCAGGACAAGGCTCCAGTATATTCCCCTAGAATAACAAGTGTGTGGTGCATTTCCTTGTTAAACTTCACGTGATGTTGTTATTGTCTGGCTGTATTTGTCTGGTGTCATAACTGGAAAGTACCAAAAATATTTCTGCACCAGTGTTCTGGCATGAGATCATGGCTGTGGTTATACAACAGGTTATCAACCTAACTGAAAAAGAAACCAACCACATTTATTGACATTTATAGTGGTATTTTATACAATATAATTTCATGCAAAGATAATTGAGATAATGCAGAAACAAACTGTAGACTAGGAGAGAAAGTACAAGAGAAGACATAACGTTCTCTTATTATAATGTTATAGTGAACATAGTTAATTATCATGCATTATCATACATCACTTAATAAAGTGAGCAGAAAACATGAACACAGGATGTCTTCTTGATGTCTGGACATGTTTATTTAAGTGAATAGAACAGATAAGGACAAGAAAAAATTAAAAATACCTACATCCTAAAATTTTAACTGTTATTTTTTATAAGACCAGGCATGCAATGAAGATAGAATTTAGTCCCTTTTTTGTATAGAAATGCAAAAAATCTCACAGACAATATTATATTACATCAAGTCAATTCTAATCAAAGGCCCATAATTAGTTGTAACACCTATAACCTTTATATGCCAATCCCAAAAACAACAAAACAAGGACAGTGATTGTGACAGTGGTTTATTATCCCATGAAGACCAGAAATTTTAACAGAAGTTAGATGTTGAACATGATGTGATGCATGAATGAATTTTAAAGATACTTTTTCCTACACCATATTTTTTGTTTTAGTCTCTGTAAAAAATCCAACAATACAAAACAAACAAAAAAACAAAGAAAGGCATAAGGCCTTTTGAAATTAGATGCATTTCAGCAGCATAAATTAGTGCACGGGCAGCTGTGTAGAACGGACATGTTTACAGGAAAGAGTGGGGACTGTAAGCAGACATAGACGTCAGCATGTCAGCACGGTGGTCTGTGTGAGCAGTTCACTCCCTCCCTCCTCTGCTCAGTCCAACAGCCTGAGGTTTTATACCCACACCAAACATTGGACACTTGCAGTTCATTTCTTAAGCGTCATCTACAGCAGAGGTGTTGTCTTCATCAGGCCGTTTATCCTCCATGAACCTTGGGCACAGCCAGGATGATGTCCTCGTGTTTAATGCCATGTTGAGACAGTGTGGAGGAGTCGGCAGCCAGCGTGTGACCTTTGAATAGGAGCTGGATGTCTGTCTTTCCTGTGCAGCAGAGAAACACACAGAATTTAAAATATGGTCTTAGATTAATCATTGTAATGTGAGTTGAATCACAATACGGCCAAGTGCAATATCCAAATCTATATCCACATTTTTTTTAAAGATAAAATGTCTTTTGAGACCCATAAATGAAGCACTGAGACACAGAGAGCTAAGAAATCATATTAAAGGAACATCCTTGTTTGGTTTAAGACGTAACAAAAATGACATTCTTATTTCAATTTTTTCAACAATTCTTATTTCTATATGACAACAGAATGCAGAAATTACTTTTCTGACTGAAATCATGATTCCAAATTAATTTGCGATATTGCAGATTTTTTTGTTCTTACCTCTGATCCCAGGAACCTCTGACATCACTCTCTCCTTCAGCTGCTGCGTTGTGAGATTCAGCATCTGCTCCTTGGTGTTGGTCAGAGGGACTGAGGTGAACGCTCCTCTCAGCCCATCCTGAACTGTTACTGTTCCACGGCACATGTTTGTTGTTTTGTTGCTGTCTGTTAATCTGAGTAATGATGGTGAGTGCCGTTTTAAAGACAGAAGTCAGAAGATCCGCCTCCTCTCATCACGTGTCACCGAAATCACCTTCCTGGAAACTACCTGAATTTTATCTGTGTTTCAAATGCTATCACATTCATTATGTCTCACTGAAGCTCATTAAGGTCTATGCAGTTTTATAGTACATGCAGCAGAACATCATTCTTACATTGTTGGGGTTTTGGAAGCAAATTCAAAACAATGCATGAACTAATATTTAATAGTAAACCATAAATAAGACAATAAACCCAAGTGGTCATCTGCACATTACTGCATAATGCATTTTATGTTTTTATTTACAAGTAATAAAGTGAATTTGTTTTTTTTTATTGAGGGGAAAATCCAACTGCCCTGGCTGCATCCATGTGATTTCTTGTAAATGCAAAGGAGAAACTGGAAGCAACTTCAATTAAATCAAACAAACAAAAATATCTTGTGGCCAAACAGCTGATTCATGTTGATAAAACAACTCAGCAGTGAGGGTTTCTGTTCATCACCTGCAACAACTGACACATTTCTGTTTACTGCACTTATGATAAACTGGATGTTTAAAACAAGAGTATTACATTAAGTGATTTTATCATGTTTGTTTAGACAGAACAGACTTGTGTGAGGGCTGATATGTTGTTGTGGTGGTTTCACTCAGGCTGTGACCTGACCTGAACTTGAGTGGTTTCAGTTTTACAATAATGTTTATTTAGGAGCTCTCCTCCTTTACAGTTGCATATCTCTCCTTCTTTCCAAAACTACATCAGTGTACGTTTTAGTCTAAGAGACAGGTTGTTGTTTTATATTATGCACAACATTAGGCTCACGTGATTTCTGGTAAATTCTCATTAGAAGTAACGCACGTGCACACACACACACGCGCGCGCGCTCGCTCGCTCACACAGTACCACAATGGCGCGGAGTAGCAGCCACCACGAAACAGTCCGTCGGCTCCTAGAGAGACACGGACAGCTGCTGTTGCCCACCATCTCTATGCCCACCATGGGCTCCACCGTGTCAGCTGCTCCACCGCCGCCGGAGGAGAAGAAGACCGAGAAATGTTACGACCCCCAGGACGCGACCCTTCGCTTCGTGGACAGAGAGGACGAGTTTGACTGTGAGTGTCCAAAGTGTGTGTGATGGTGTCGCGTTTACTTTTGGTGTGCGTTTTGTTTGTGTGTGTGTTTGACGGTTTGTTTGTGTTTTACTCAGTTTTGTGTGAAGGTTTCCCGTCTCGCAGAGCGCTGATGTCCTGTGGGCACGCGGTCACTCCCACGTCACTGACCAACTGGTGTCGCAGGTTACTGGACCAGGTAGTTACTGAAATTACGTGTTTAATGGACGTTTTGACATGATCCCATATGCAATTAAGAGTGTAGAGCAGTAGCCTAACACATAGTCTGAAGTTTATGTGTTTATGGCCAAGAGAAATTTTAGGCTACTGTATCTGTAAAAATAAAATATATGAAACTTATCACAAATCAGAACAGTTTTATTGACATAGGCTCATTCAAATAGGCTAGAGATAAAATATAGCCTACCTAAAGTCTCTGTTTGTTATACAGTATACATGAAAATACGTGCATGTTTAAGAAAACATAACATAATAATTTCATGTGTGTTGTTTTAATATACATGCATTCATATTTAAATATCAATGCATATTGTTGATATATATACTGTATAGTTGCAGTTGCATTGCAATGTTAGAAATATTGATATAATTGATCTATTGACTTGTATATCCAGAGACTTTATCCAATATGAGACATTAGATACAGCATCATATATATTATATATATTTTACATCTACTGTGAAAATTCATCATTCATCACTTCAATTCAGCAATAAAAATGATCATACACAGTTTTTAAATCATTCAGAATGAACATTACAGGTTTGACACAAGCTAATGAAATATTTGTAGAATGATTCATTCTACAAATATTTCAACCTGTAATGTTTTTTATTTATATACTTTTTTATATTTTAATAAAGGGTGAAAGCAGGTTCACATGTGGACAGTTTGGTTGTGCAGTGGAGTGGCCGTTCACAGAGGTTCGTAAAATGGCTCTTCTGACACCTAAGGAAACGCGGTACTTTGAAAAAACCTTGGCTTTCAACGTTAACAGGGAAAACATAAACATCAAATCAGTAAGTGTCTCATCCAAACTATGATGTTTAACCTGATAGCATTTGATTTGTTGCTTAAAACTCTCAATTTATCACATCACAGTGTCCTGGATGTGGATCTTCAGTGGAGAGACAGGACGCCTCTGATCTGAAGGTCTCCTGCAGCGTGTGCACAGCGAAGAGAGGACGAGACTACGCGTTCTGCTGGCAGTGCTACAGGGAGTGGAAGGGTCCGGCTCCACGGTCAGACCGCTGTGGGAACGACGGCTGCTGCAACGAGTCGCTGGTGACACTGAAAAACTGTCCAGAGATCGTCTTTGAGGCTGTAAAGGACATCACTGGCTGTCCCGCCATCCGGGCCTGTCCCACCTGTGGCTCCTTGGTGGAGCACAGCAAAAAACATTGTAAAACCATCATCTGTCCGCGATGTAAGGTGAAGTTTTGTTTTGTGTGTCTGAAGAGTGCATCAAAATGTGGAGTACCTTACTCAAAATGCCCCAGTGGAGTCGCCCCCAGACAGACGTCTATACCTGTGTGGAAGAAGAAGCCATAATGTAAACACCTTTATATACCGTATGCATTTCAGTTTCTTCTTTTTCTCTGATGTTGAAGATTTTAAATATCATTTCTACACAGAAAACATCTGGAAATCAGAATATTTTCTATTTGGTATTAGTGAGAAAGTTCTAAGGTATATCATTTTTTTTATGTTATCAGTTCTCTCCTATGCATCCACCACATGTTGTTATTCACTTCGCTGTGTTCTGCTGTAGCCTCCTCTGTGTCCTGTGTTATCACCACTTCACTGCTCCTTTGTGTTCACTGACACGTCGGGCAATAAAACTATGCAGTTTGTTCAGGTTATAAATTATTTTATCCAAACTTTCTTTATTGATTTGTGCACAGAACAAACAAGATCACGGGCACTAATGCCCAGTGCTCATAACAGACAATAGTTCCATGACAGGTTGTTAACTCCCATCCTCCTTACCCATCCCATCCCAGGCCCACCCACCCAGGTTAAATGTTATTTGAGTGAATAATTTCTACCTCACATTGAAATAATAATTTAGCGCTGAATTTAAAAAAACAAAAAAACTACTAAAACAAAACTTCAAATGCTACAGGCTCTCACTTCCATCATTAAATATGTCCGTATTATATTACTGTCTTTATTAACACCATGACTTTGTCCCGCTCCAGTTCCTCTGACTATGTCCTGTTGGTTTGGAAGTTGCTAGAGCTGTTTAACCAGATCACGGTTGACAAGGAAAGGGCAAATACTTTCACAGCAGCACTGAACCTTATCACAACAAAATCTCTTTAGACCTTGTCCAGTAATTTACATCTTATACCTGTGGACATTAACCGGAAAGTACCGAATAGTCCAGGTCCAGTGTTTTGGCGTAAGACCAGAGCAGTGGACAAACTTCACTATCTGTTTATTATTATACTGAAGGCCGCTGTAAAACAATTTATGAATCCAACTGAGACAGAAACCAAACACATTTATTGACATGACTGCAACATTTTAAAGGAAATAATTTCATGCATATTTTAAATAATGCAATAACAATGATTCAATAATTGGTCATTATGACACAAACAGATCCAGGTCGCACAGTGAAACGGAACATGAGTGTTTATAGGAGGCGTCCTGTCTGTCTGATTGGCTCTTTGTGTTTTCTTCTGACCAATTAGAAGTCATCGTTGTAGAGGGATGTGTTGTTTGGTTGGTACAGAGTGTGTGGGATTTAAATGAAGTATGGACAATTCAGCTTTCTTGTTAACTTAGCAGAAGTATCAGATGCCAAGTTTGTCGATTGCATTGTAAGTTTGTTTTAGTGTAAATAGTTCAAATACTGGTTGTTTATTATATTAGAGATCAAACTTTTTAGAAGTTGGTCAGTATGAATAAACATGTTAGCTATAATAGTGCTGATATGATTTGTCACAGGTTTGTAGCCATGTCAGATTGTTAGAAATCACTTTCACAACAAAAATCAGAGAAATCTTCCCTGCTATGGTTTTGTCCGTCCTTGTCTCCCATTCCACCACTTTGACTGTCAGGAAGCTACTCTTCACCAGGCACCTTTACAATCCTATGAATGACTGACATGTGCTGGACTCCATATTCACACAGCATTCATTTCATAAAGTTAACGGGGTAACTCACCTACTCACATGGATTAGTGTTACGTAATGTTAACTGTGTTGTTGAGGCCTGTACTGTCAGTGTCAGCAGTGGCTCTTTACTTCAGTCGGTGTGTTTACCTGCGTCGTCTTGCAGCCTCTGACATATCTTCTCCTTCAGCTGCAGCACAGTCATGCTCTTAAACTGCTCCTTTGTGTCACACAGGTCCACCTCCATCTTCTCCCCTCTCACACCGTGCACAATAACTTTGCATCTTGTTTGAGTGTTTGAGTCGCTGCTGCTCCTTTCCCCTCTGCTGCAGAGTGTCTGCAATGGGCGTTGTTCAGGTAAAGCAGCGTGAACCGTTGATACTTTTACTTTAACCAGTAAAAAATTATCACTTTGTTTCCTCTTCATGTGCGGTCACTGTCCAAAACTATTTAAAACAGGCCTGTTAGGTCAGTGTGATTCTTTGTGTGACTGGTTTAACTCCTGTTTAACTGCTATATGTATTATGGTTTGTGAAGCTCATAGTTTTATATCATGTTGCATGAAATGTGCTTTATCCATTAAATTTTATTCCATTTTCCAATTACTGTTTTTCATTTTTGGCATTAAAGACTGTGCATAAATGACAGGCCCCAGTATTACATTTTCTATGCACATAGAAAATATCTTTATTATTGGCTCAGAGACTCCACACACTTTATAGATACAAACACAACATGTATTTTATCTGCTGTATTCAGTCTTCCTCCAGATGTTCCTGTTTACATCACACAGTTTCACACATGCACATGATGTTAAGTTTTTTCTACTTATAATATTTCTTCCCTGCAGCTGACCTCTGTCCTGTGAGTTAATCATTACTAACAATATTTCTAAATAAAGTTTCATTTCCCATGAACACACAGAGTCTATTTGATGTCTGACTCAAACAAGTGAACACATGTGGAAACTGTTCCTGAATGTTGAGACAGGATCACTAAGACTAAAATATTAAATATGAAACCACCTCTCCATGTATCTGTCTCACAGAAGTAAACCTGAGTCAAGGAGCTGCAGCGCCCTCTATAGGTCAAACACAATACAACACTGAACAATGAAGGCAGACTTGTTTTACGTAAAAAAGTGGGTAAGAGGTTCCGTTTAATATCCAACAAATGGACAAAAATGACACATTGCCCCCCAAGATTTTAGGATTTAAACAATAAACACTGTTTAGTTATTATTACACATGACACATGTTAAACATTTCTTTCATTATTTAACACAGGTGATATTCTGAGTAAATGCAGTAAAAACTTTAGTGTAACAGGTTTGTAAAGTGTATATGTAAAGCCAAGGATATTAATCAGTAACTGGTAGTAGGCTACAGGTTGTTATGTGCTCAAATACAATGTGCCAACAACTGAGTTTTTGACTACAGTTTTTCTAAAAGGCTCCACAGAGTAGAGTATTATGATTTGGACACAAACTGAGAGATCAAACTTGTTGGTCAGTATAAATATAGCAGGCTACATGGTATGTACAGTCTTTTTACCAATAAAGCCGTGTACGTTTAAGTTCCTGTGTGTGTGGGTGTGGAACTCTTCCGGACGCGTGTCCACAAACCAATGTCCATTCACGTGAGGTCGTTTGCATAATAATAATTATTTATTTACACATAAAGTCCAGGTAAGCACAGGATTGCTGCTCTCAGGTAAGTGTAATTCACACTGTTCAACACTCAATCACGGTAACTCACTCTGCGTGTCCTATACACGGTTTTACACGTCTTTCCCAGCTTAACACGGTCTTGACACGGGCTTGACACCAAGGGGGTGGATCTGACTACACGCAGGCGTAGCTCACAGTCGGCCATATGAGGACGGACAACTTGCTCTGACTCTGGCTGCAGTTACAGTGCAGTAGATATGTGATCCAGTCATCTGCACTAAAAAAACGATTCATAACTCTGTGTAAAATAAATCAATATGTAGCTATTACTTTAACTATTTGCATAATGTCACTAAAATGTTACTTTTACAAAAAAATATATATTATTAAAATGATCCGTGATTCTAAATATGCTGCATCATAACTGCATAAACGTTCATAAAAATCAAACCGTTTTGAAATCGGACAAAAACTGAGTAAGTTGTGGTCATTATAGCAGAATATGCACCATAGGCTTAATGCTCTGAGGGAGAGAGTTGCCCGTTCCAAGATGGCCGCCGTACTGGCTACGCCGTGTCTTTGGGAAACAGCTGGGGGTGAGTCATCTAGTTCTTATATATATCTATGCTTGACACGGTCAGAAAACTTTGTGCTCTCCTCCTCACACATAGCCTAGAAATCTAGACGCACCCTAGCGGCAGCAAAAATATTTGCTCCGTAGGTGGGTCTAGTACGGAAGCCGAGAACGGCCACGTCCATAATATTTTTTTTATTATCGTTTTCTCGTGATAACGACTTATTATTTCGTTATCTCGAGATAACAAAGTCCGTTTTCTCGTGATAACGAATTAATTTATTTCGTTATCTCGAGATAACAAAGACCGTTTTCTCGTGATAACGAAATAATCATAGAATGTGTGGTTGACATGGTTGCCTAACAACATGTTTCCCCGGTGCAATCGCTTCTGCTTACGGGGAAGTAGCAGCTGGTTAGCCGCTGTATGTTCGTAGCAGGAGGCTACTAAAGCGAGTCTGTTGGAAACATACACATCTACAGATCTAACGTAACAGAAGAGATGTTTTTCGTGGGATAATTGCCCAGAACCATGTGTAGAACTCAAATCAGTGAGCTGATTAATGTGATCACATCATCCTGATTTCAGCCTTCAAGAGCTGCCACTAACGTTAGTCTGCTCTGAGGAGCTGTCAACAATGAAGTACCGGTAAGTTACACTTAACGTTAGTTTGTTTACTGAGCTGGGTTTATTTAAGGGGCTACAGGTTAGCATAAACACATGAGAGTTGACTACGTTATGGCAGCTTCAGCTAAGGTAATGTTAGCTAGTTGCTGCTCAGATAAAGCTCATGAACACTGCTGTCTTGCCAAATGAACATTAGCCTACATGTCGGTGGTCGCAGGCAACAGGTGTCTGATGGTTCGAGATAAGGTTGTGATTTCTGACAGCAGCCAGTAGCTAACGTTAGCTTAGCTGAAACAGGATAGATGGGACCACCGGCCGGTAGCCCCTTAAATAAACCCAGCACAGTGACGTTATTCAAACTAACGTTAAGTGTAACTTACTGGTAAGTTATTGTTGACAGCTGGTGTGGACAATAATCACACCAGTGAGTAGAGTAGACTGAAGCAGAGCGATAGATAGATGTTATACCTATCGCTCTGGACTGAAGTTAACTGCCCCATGCTCGAGCTGAACAGTAGCCTCCTGTTGCTAGGCAACCACGTCAACGACACATTCTATGATTATTTCGTTATCACGAGAAAACGGTCTTTGTTATCTCGAGATAACGAAATAAATTAATTCGTTATCACGAGAAAACGGACTTTGTTATCTCGAGATAACGAAATAATAAGTCGTTATCACGAGAAAACGATAATAAAAAAAATATTATGGACGTGGCCGTTCTCGGCTTCCGTAGTCTAGAAACGAGCCATAGGAACTTTTTGAGTCTCGAACACCGATTGTGTTCACCAATCACAGCGCTCTATCTGTTTAGAGAGTCGTTGGGCGGCTTAACGTGATGACGACATACATTTTAATTGGCTTGTCAGGCTAACGTCGTCCTGCTCTTTGCTCTGATTGGTCGTAGCGCTAGCTAGCGCTACCCTATTGCGTGCAGAGGCAGTTTGAAAGACAGCCTTCATCCCGCCCCCTGGATTGAGCCGAGGTCTACCGGTCGTTTCCAGACTATACATTTTAGTGATATAGTCTGGCTCGTCAGGCTACCTCACACACACACCGGAGGCCAATTACACCCTCACCTATATCACCTTCACCCAACACAATACCCCCCCTGGTGGTCAAACAGAGAACAGGCAAAATGGCTCCTACATGATAGGCTAATAGTGTTTGCAGACATGTCAGTTTGTCACAAATCAGTTTATAATACAACTGTCAAAATTAGAGAGTCTTTCCATGCTTCCGTTTCGACCGTCCTTGTCTCCCATACCACCAACCCAGTCTGGATGCCCCGGTCCTCCACCACCGAGCTTTTCAACCACATGAATAGTTGACTCCGGCCTGATTCCATAATCACGCAGCAGGTGGCCATCTTCCAGTTGCCTGCCAGCGAAGACCAACCTGAATTGATCCACTTGTAAATCAAAAATAGATCAATGTAAGTAATTTTAATTTCAACTTCTTCACCTTTCATAATTTCTTCGAAAACTCATCAACATGAATGAATTATAGTGTTTTAAGGACAATAAATCATTATCAAGGTTTGAATGTGTCGGTGTCAGCAGTGGCTCTTCTGTGTTTTACCACCTGGGATGCCTTCCAGGGAGTGTAATTTCTCCTTCAGCTCCAGCACCGTCACGCGATCAAACTCCTCCTCGGTGTCACACAGGTCCGCGATAATATTCTTTCCATAAAGAGTACACAGGACAACTTTGATTCGGCTCATTTCCCTCAATTTGTGTTGTTTCGTGTTCGAGTTGCTGCTGCTCTTCCCCCTCTGCTTCCGTGTCTTCGATGCGCGTTGTTCAGATCTCGCCGCGATATCAGACGTTGACTTTCACCATTACATTGGTTTGTGAGGCTCACTGGATACATCATGTTTTATGAAATGTGCTTTGTCGATAAAACTCTATTCCTAAAAGCTTAACTATTATGATTATTATTATGATTATTATTATTATTATTTTATTTTATTTTTTTACATATTCAGCATCAAAAACACAAGATGAAAGTTTCAACTGAGACATAACTGTGAACAATGAATACATTTTACCCATTTGAACAGCAGAACAGGTCTAACATTGGTGGTATGGTAACAAGGCTTTGTACACCTTTTCAATATCACACAGGATAGGCTATATACAGAAATAGCCTATAATCCCTGCTCACAGACAGACTGACCAATTAATCAAAAAAATTAACCAGTTGTCAGTGTGATTCTTTGTGTGACTGGTTAAAGTCTTGTTTGTCTTGTGTTTACATGTTTTTTGAACAAATTATTTCTTTTGAGTGTTTTCTCTTCTAAGACTGTGAGCAGCATCGAGTCTGACTGTAAATGTGGACACACACTGGAAGTTAGTTGATAACACTGTACAAAGCAAACAGCCAGATGTGTTCAATGAGCACGGAGAAAAAAGCTTTAGTTTGATACCATCTTGTGATTCTCTGTTATTCCTGTGTTCATATATTATGGTTTGTGGGGCTCATTGTTTACATCATGTTGTATGAAATGTGCTTTATCAATACAACTTTATTCTTATTATCCCTACCCAGTCACTAAATTACTATTCCAGTGTTTGTTTATTTTATTTTCTACATATTCAGCATCAAAAATGTAAGATGAAAGTAATAAGCAGATTTCTACATGCAGATGATAAAGGCCCTGAGACTCCACACACTGTACAGATACAAACACCACATGCATTTTCTCTAAAAACGGATATTTTTAATAATAATCACTGCAGATGCTGCTGTTTCTGCAGCACACTTTATTTAGTCTAATAAATGTTAATAACTGCATGACTTTTTCTGTTAAAACAAATTGATGTTTTACTATTTTGTATTTAGATGAGCAACTGTGTGCTTCAACTGAGACATTAACTGTGGACACTGAATGCATTTTAACCATTTTCTCAGCTGTATTCAGTCTTCCTCCAGATATTCCTGTTTACATCCCAAATAAAACCTACAGGATACGTTCAGTAGGCTACTCATTGCACATGATGTTAAGTTTAAAAAAGAAAGTTCTTCTACTTACTTCTAATATTTCTTCCCTGGAGGCTGCTGAACAGTGCCCCCCTCCTCTCTCTCCCCCCCTCACATGGACAGTAACCACACCCCACCTTACAATAACTGTGAACTGGTCTTTACATTGCTGCAACACACACTATACACACACTATACTACCTCTGACCATGTTCTCTGATGCCCCTGTTTCTGTTTTTGTCTTTCCTTGTTTACACTCCATGTCCCCCCCCCCTCCCCCATATGGACAGTAACCACACTCCACCTTACAATAACTGTGAACTGGCCTTTGCATTGCTGCAACATACACTATAGTACTACCTCTGACCATGTCCTCTGGCGCCCCTGTGTTTTCTTGTCCTCTTTTTCATGTACATAATATGCCCATGGGATTCTGCACCATTGCACATTTTGCACTATGCACTTTTCACTATGTAAGGTTGTATGCTCCAACGTAATTTCATTGTTATTTATGGCAGTGACAAATAAATGATTGATTGATTGATTGATTGATTGATTGATTGATTGATTGATTGATTGATTGATTGATTGATTGATTGATTGATTGATTGATTGATTGATTGACCTCTGTCCTGTGAGTTAATCATTAATATTTCTAAATAAAGTTTCCTTTCCCATGAACACACAAAGTGTATTTGATGTCTGACTCAAACAAAAGTCAAGGCAGGATCTGTAAGACTAATATGAATCCACTTCTCCATGTATCTGTCACACAGAACTAAACCCAAGGTCCAAAACTGTAGTGCCCTCTATAGGTCAGTCACAACTGAACACACATACAATAAAGACACTTGACTTTAAGTTTGAAACAATACACACTATGATATAAATACACAATGACACATGTTTAACATTTCTTTCAGTCTGTAGTGTAATACAAAGGTTTGTCAAGTCTGTATGTGCATGTAAAGCAAAGGGTATTAAACAGTTGTAGAGCTAGTACATGTTGTCTTCTGCTCAGTGTGAATAGCCTACAATACAATAGGCTACAAACTACAGTTTTTCTAAAAGGCTCCACAGAGTGTTTAATATGATTTGAACACAAACAGAGAGATGAAACAACTTTTTAAAAGGTTGGTCAGTCTGAATATACATGGTATAATAGCGCTCATATGATCTGTCACTGGTTTGCAGCCGTGTCAGTTTGCCACTTATCATCAATACAACTGTTAAGATTAGAGAGCCTTTCCATACTGTCGCTTCGACCATCCTTGTCTCCCATTCCATCAACCCAGTCCAGATGCTGCGGCACCCCCGGCCCTCCACCACCAGGTATTACTAAAGACACATGAATAGTTGACATGTGCCTGATTCCATATTCACACAGCCAGGGAGTCTTCGTCCAGATGCCGGTCACTGAGGACCAACCTGATATCTTAATAAAATAAAATCATGTAGGTAAATTTAATTTCTCCTTCTTCACCTTGTTAAGATTCTTTGAAAACTCATCTACATGAATGAATAACTATATTAAGGACAATGAATCATTATCAAGGCCTGGAAGTGTAGGAATCTGTGTTTACCATAGTTCGGTTGCAGCTCCTGTATTATCTTCTCCTTCAGCTGCAGCACCGTCCGTCACACTCTTAAACTGCTCCTCTGTCTCACACAGGTCGATCACCTCCTCTCCTCTAAACCAGACCACCTTGAGTTTGATCATTTTTTCCATCTTGTGCTGTTGAGTCGTGGTCAAGTCGCTGCTGCTCCTTTCCCCCTCTGCCTCTGAGTGCCTCCAATGGGCGTTGTTCAGGTGAAGCAGCGTGAACAGCCATCGATGTGCAGTCACCATCCAACTATTTGAAATATGCCTATTGTTAGTGTGATTCTTTGTGTGTCTGGTTTAACTACTGTTTGTCTTGTTGTGTTTTCACGTCTTTTGAACACATCATTTCTTTTATTACTGTGTTTTCTCTTAACAGCATCCAGTCTGACTGTAAATGTGGACACTAGTTTGTAGTTGATCTATAACAAACTGTATAAAGCAAACAGACACATGTATTCAAGTCTATTTGATGTCTGACTCAAACAAGTGAACACATGGACACAGTTCTTGATAGTTAAGGCAGGATCAATGAGACTAAAATATTAAATATGAATTCACTTCTCCATTTATCTGTCACAAAGAACTAAACCTGAGTCAACCCCAGGTCCAGAAGGAGCTGTCGCGCCCTCTGTAGGCCAATCTCAGTATAACACAGAACAAGAAAGACTGACTTGTTTTAGAAAGTGGGTAATTGGTTTAATATGAATAACAAATTAACAAAAACATCACATTCCTCCAAACAAATTAAAGATAAAAACAATGAACAATGTGATAAAAAATACACAATGACAATGTTTCTTTCAGTCTTTAGGGTTTGGGTACAATATGTCAAACAAATTAGTTTTTAACTGCAGCTTTTCCAAAAAGGTCCACAAAGTGTTTAATATATTTTGAACATAAACTGGGAGGTAAAACAAATTTGGTTTAAAAATTTGGTCAGTATGAATATACATGGTATAACTGTGCTTATGTGAGCTGTCACTGCTTTGCAGCCATGTCAGTTTGTCACAAATCTCATAGCTTTATTAAACATTAAAAGTAACAAATAGGCAGACAAAAAATCCCCACTGTTAGACATTCAGACCTCTGGAGTTCAGCTCTGGCCACTCTCTCTGGTGTGATATTAGATGTAACGTGTATCTCACAATAGAACAAATACAACCATTACATTTTACATTACATTAGAGCACATTCTAAAGGACCAGGGGGCTCTTCCGTACTTAGGCTTTGGCCATCCTTGTCTCCCATACCACCACCACCACCACCGGGCACCACCACATGAATAGTTGACATGTGCTTGATTCCATTTTCACGCAGCAGGGAGTCTTCTTCCAGAGTCTTGGCACCGAACATCATCCTGAAATCTTTCGCATTAAATCAAAATGAAAATCATTTCTCCTTATTCCCCTTGTAAAGTTTCTACGAAAACTCATCTACTTTAATGAATGAATGAATGAGTTTTAAGGACAATAAATCATTATCAAGGTCTGAAAGTGTGGTATTTACCTGTGCTCAGTTGCTGCGTCTGTATTATCTTCTCCTTCAGCTGCAGCACCGTCATGTCCTTAAACTGCTCCTCGGTGTCACACAGGTCCACGATCCCCTCTCCTATGGGCCCACGCACACTGACTTGGACCATTTCGCCCCCAATGTGTGTTGTTTAGTCTCCGAGTTGCTGCCTCTGCTGCTGCTGCTTCTTTTCCCTCTGCCTCTGAGCGCCTTCAATGGGCGTTGTTCAGATCGCGCCGCGAGATCAGGCGTTTCACCGTTACGCGTTATCATCGCCATACGGCTACATCAACGTGCCATTAACAACTATTAAAAATATTAAGTCAGTGTGATTCTTTGTGGTTGAAGTCCTGTTTGTCTGGTTGTGTTGACTTTTGAACACATTTATCTCCTCTCTAAGACAACATCGAGTCTGACTGTAAATGTGGACACTCACTGGGAGTTTGTAGTTCATTTCATTTTTGATTTATTTCATTCATGGTATGTACATTCTCACATAGTTGTACATATACATAGTGTAGGGGAGAGTGGGGTAAGTTGAGCCACTTTTTGTAATCAGGATTGTGGTATATTGATGTGTTGATGAAGAGAAGGGAACCGCCGACACGTCTTTTCTTGCATTCAAAAAGAGTTTATTACAAGAAGAAGAACAGTGTACAAAAATGCCTAATCGTGGAGCATCTCTGGTGCCAAGAATTGAGAAGACTCTCCCTTAGCCTGAAATCTCAAACCTTATATACGTTTTCTAAAACTCCACCTTCTCCCACAGAAGGATATAACTGACCAGGATGGTCAGACAAAGACAGGATCTAAAAACAGAATTTATCCTTAGCTTTCTGACATTTAACCTCTTGACCAAGCTAACTTAAGAATAGATAGTGTCCAGTATCCCCAGAAACTATGACCCACCAAAGATGGGTAATAGACAAGAAACACATATCTCAAAATACATGACAAGACAGATTCTTCCTGGGCTAAATATAGAACCTGTGAAGCAGGGCATTAGTCTTACACATTTCTTTACTCTAGACAATACACAAAGAAGAACATAAGATAATACAAGACAATAAAGAAAATAGTTTAGGTGGATAATATACTACATATTTCCCCCCTTCGAGGCACGTAGAGTCTCGAAAAAATAAAAGATAGTATAAACCTTAGCAACTATCATAATAAAATTAACAAAAATTAATACATCAAATCTATGGAGTGTGAGAGCGAAAACCTGTCAGACAGCCAATCTTTCTTAAATTTCCATCAAACAATCAAGACAGGAAATTCTCTCACGGTCCCTCTGCCTTAGGCAACCACATTGTAGTACTCCAAATCAAAAAAAGAATTACTAAGATTTTTACATAAAATAACCTAATCAGATACATATGGATACCTCAGAGAAATAAAATCAAAACAATGTCCAACTTCAGGCTGGTCATCCCTTCGGACCTTCCATCGGACCTTTCCCTTCCTAACATTACTTACCCTAAACGCCATAAAAAGAAAATATCTGAGGTGTCAATATATCTGCATACTAACATTGACAATGACAACTTTAATACATAAAAACATAAATCACATTATCAAGACACTGCAGCTCCTTCGCAGCATCCGGTTCCCACTGTAGACTTCATTAGTTCACGTTCAGTCCCTTCTTCATTGTCCACAATCAGATACATCTTTTCAGGATCTCAGAGTCCCTGAAGAATCATTCTTATGGTTGTCTTCCTCCAATATCATCCTAAGAGGACAAATGAAAAAACACAGCAGTATCTTTTTCGACAAACAACAGTTACTCATTAAAACATCCAACGCATATAAACACATTAGACTTATATCTCTATTGTTACAAAATCAATTTTTTTTTTTTTTCTTTTTGCAATTTTATTCTATCTTATTTTTTGCAATTTTATTCACAAACTCTCATCCATTGTCTAAGAATATTCGATCAGGAAGTCCCCACCTGCTTATGACCTTTCTGCACAGAAACTTAGCAAAAACCTTGCAAAAATTTGACAAAACTTAGTGAACTTAGCAAGTGATTGAGCATCCTTTCGCTTGGTTGGACAGGCTTCTGGCCATCTACAAAATCTGTCCACAACTACCAGCATATATCTTTTACCTTCAACTGGTTTTATCATATCAACAAAATCCATTACCAGCTCTCGCATTGGACCCCTTGGCGTTGGAATGTAACCTGGTGGAACTGTAACACCTCTTCGAACATTATTTTTCAAACAAATAGTGCATCTGCCTATAATGTGATCAATTTGTTCTAATAAGTATGGTGCCCAAAATCCATATATTTTTTTTTTGATGATCTTTCTTCTCACCTCCCCCCTTGCAACATGGGCCAACCCATGTGCCTCTTGGATCATCAATCCCAACAGGTCAGGCGGTGCTATTATTAGACCTTCATGATTTCTCCAAAGACCTGTGGAATCTTGTGTGGCACCTCTGTCAATCCATAATTGTTTGTCTAATGCAGAAACTGCTTCCTGCATCATGTTTACATCAGTAAGTGTTATTTTATCTTCTAAATCTACTTCGTGTGTGACTAAAAGAATTTTGCCTATTTTATCCGCTCCTGTTACTGCTTTGGCAGCTTCATCAGCAGCTTTGTTACCTTGGGTAACTCTTGACGTGTCATGTTTGTGTGCTGCACATTTTGCTATTGCTATTTCTTTTGGTTTCATCATAGCATGCAAAAGTTTCATGATCTGAGCATGATGCTGGATTGGGGAACCATCAGTTTTCTTGAAACCTCGATTTTTCCACACTGATCCAAACAAATGACACACATTATGAGCATAGGCAGAATCAGTGTAAATTGTTACACGCTTACCTTCTGCCAACAAACATGCTTCAGTTAATCCTACAAGTTCAGCAAGCTGTGCTGATGCAGGTTGAGGCACCACTTCAGCCTTCTCTATCACAAACTCTGTTCCCTGGGCTTTGACCACTGCATAACCAGCGCTCAATTTATCTCCCACCCGGTAACATGATCCATCAGTCCAGTACTCCAAGTCTGCCTCACTTAGTGGGAGGGCTTGCAAGTCTGATCTTAACCTGGAATATCTCTCTGCTTCCTTGACACAGTCATGCGATTCACCATCTTCTGCAGTTGGGAGATTTTCAGCCGGATTCACTGTGACACACCTCACTAATGTAACATCCTCCTGCTCTAAAAGCCTATGGTAGTCTCTAAGCCTAGGCATTGTTAATGTATATTTACCATAATTCAAAAGATTTCTCAAACTATGATGAGTGAGAATCGTCACAGGATATCCCATTGTTACAGCAGATGCTTTTTCATACATCAGAGAAACTCCTACCATTGCTCTATAACATAATGGCAATCCCAACTCTACTTCTGAGTAGGCAGTGGAATAATAGGAAATGGGTTGAGGATTTTTACCTGTGCCTGTTGGCTGACAAAGAACTGCACACACATATTTACCCCCAACTGAGGTAGACACATACAACAGAAAATTCCTTGAATAGTCTGGAAGTGTCAAGGCTGGAGCCTCCTGTAGCCTCTGTTTGACTGTTTCAAATGCCAAAAGGCCATCCTGTGTCCAAGAAAGATTACAATGTAATTGAACACTTCCGGCATCTTTAATCATGGCTCTCAAAGGCCCTGTTAAACTAGCATAATCTTCTATCCATGCAGAAGAATATCCAGCAATACCCAGAAATGTCATCATTTCTCTTACTGTTCTGGGTTTAGGAGCCTCTCGAATGGCTTGTAAATGATTGTCAGAAATGCTTCTGTGTCCGGGTGTTATTGTTTGACCCAAATAGATGACTTTCTCCTGACAATACTGCAATTTTTTCTGAGAAACCTTGTGACCATTTTCTGCCAAAATCTGCAACAGTTTAATTGAATCTTCATGGCATGTTACTTTATCAGGTGAACAAATTATTATGTCATCCACATATTGTACCACAGTACTTTTTAATTTATGATCCAGTCCAATTAGATCATCTTTCAATACTTTATTGAAAATGTGAGGACTATGTTTGAATCCTTGTGGCAATCTTTTGTACTCATAAAACTGTCCCTTATATGTAAACCCAAACAGACCTTGACTTTCTATGGAAAGCGGAACACTAAAAAATGCACCACATAAATCCAACACTGTAAAGTATGTAGCCGTTGAAGGAATTTGAGCTAATAAAGTATGAGGATCAGGCACTTCTGCTGGAAAGTCAGCTACGACTTCATTTACAAATCTTAAATCATGTACCATACGATAAGATTTGTCAGGCTTTTTTACAGGTAATAAAGGTGTATTACTCTGGGGATTTTGAGTTATCCTTAAAACATCTGCTTTCAAAAGTCCCTCAATTTGCGGCTCAATTCCTTCAACTGCTTCTTCTTTCAGTGGATATTGATTCTTCCAGGGAGGGCGTGTCCCCGGTCTAAGTTCCACTTTCACAGGTTGAGCTGATTTCACAAGACCTATATCAGTGCTGTGTCGAGACCACAAACATTCAGGCACTTGCTGTAACATCTCCTCTTTCATACCATTTGTGTCCACTTTCACACTGCAAATTGCTTCATGAGTCATTTGGACAGTCTGTGGTTGTCCATGACCTTGAGCTGAGATCATAATTTTAAGAAAGCGATGATCTTCACTTCTCCAAATAGAAAGATTATTTTCTATTGGTGCAAAAACAGCTTTCCCTGCCTCAAACATCATGTCTTCTATATGTTTTTGTTCATAGTCCTCAGACACCATCAAAGTCACATGCGGCACACTCTTTTCAATGTCAAATTCTTCACTCACATAATCATTCATATCAATCATCATAGCTGCTCCTTGTGGGCCCATAATAATACAACATGAAATGAGTTCAACTTGCTTTGGTTGATGATTCAACCAATTTTCAGAATTTGACTGAGAGGCATCTTTAAAATACTTCAATGTGCAATGCAATGGATACTCTGGAAGCTTTGCATCAGGCATATTTGCTGCAATAAACTTCTCCCAGATTTTAACAGGCTCCAAAAGTCCTGCACTGAGATCACCAATCCAAAAGACAGAAGAAGCTTCAACATCTGTTTTCATTGACAACTGATGAACAGCATCATTTGGCATTTCCACCAGACAGCCGTCTGGAGTGCATTTTATTATGCAATTCAATCTACACAAAGCATCTCTTCCCAAAAGTGCAATTGGTGTGTGTTGTGATACCAGTATAGGTATTGTAACTTTTTGATTTTTGTAGCAGAGCTCAATTGGTTTTGTAAGAGGTATCAGCTGTTTGACTCCCTCAAACCCCATTGTCCGTATCAACTGACCAGACATAGGGAGATGTGTAGCATCTTCAGGCCGAATGCAGCAACTGAATCTGATTAATTTTTCTAAGAGTCTCCTGATCTTGCTCCTTCTGTTCATGCTCTTTCTTTCTATGGAGCTCTGTCAGGTGTGCAAAGTGATCTGTATAAACACTCTTAACCATGCTTCCTAGACCTACCACTTCTGCTAACTTGCTCCTAACTGGCTGGGGCAATCCCATCTGAATCTTGGTTCGCAACATTATTTGCTCCAGCGGAGCGCCATCCGGATCATTTCCCATAACACTTCTCCACTTCTGATACGCTCTTGACACATAAGCACGAGGATTTTCATCACGTCCCAATGGTTCGATCAAAATGTTATCAGGATGCATAGTTGTGGGGAATGTGGCTTTCAAAGATCTCCACACTTTAGCTCTATTTGCAGAAAATAGCTCTGAATCATTTACAGAGGTACCCACATAGCGATCAAGTCCCGCTTGCTGGAAGATTTCTTCCATGGCTGGAACCCCTAGAAGGTTAGCTAGCAGTTTTTTAATGTCACCTACAGCAGATTGTGTTCCCACCATGATTTCTTCTAATTTAGATATCCAAGGATGGGCTCCATCTTGAAGGGTAGGTAATTTTTCCAATATGTCCGACATATCAGTGCTTTGCCAGGGTTTGTATTCCAAATTCTGTCCCGAATTAGCACTGGACCCATGAAACTAGCACTGTTACTTTTCCTTGGACGGAAATTATATCCTGTGTTTGACTTTCTAGCACTTTGGGTTTCCAAATCACTCTTTTGAGCCTGTAATTGTCCTAGTTTATCCTCGAAAAACTCTTTTACTTTAGGTGTGGAGGTTATGGTTAGGCGTGAAATACAGCTATTCATTTCCTCATTGATTAATTTTAAACACTCCTGTCTATCTTCTTCTTCCTTTCTCTCAAGGTATTTTTTCTCTAGATACTCCATATAAGATGGACTCTCTCCTCCTAACTCCTCCTCGCTATCTTCTCCTTCACTCTCACTGTCATCTGCGGGACACATTTTCCTTCCTGACTTAGCTCCTCTCCTCTCTGCACTGGCTAAAATCTTTTTAACCACAGGATCGTATCCCCCGACGGCTCCTTCTAGGTCACTTTGATCATCATCTCCAAAATCAATTTTCCTAATTCTAATTTTATCTTTAGGTTTAAAATGCACAGTTTTACTTTTTCTTTTGGAGCCGGGATACATTTTTAGAGTTGTTTCTGCCTTCCCTATCTCCACTATTTTATCATTATCATCTGTAATATGATAATCTCCTTCCTGAGTGATAACTGGGAGCTGAGGGTAAAGTTCTCTGAGCTCAACCTCCTTCTCATAAGGTGGGGGTCTCTGTACTGGGACCAAATGTGAGAAGGGTACATTACTCTCTACCATTAGCTTTTCTACACTCCTTGCATGCTTTTCTATCTCTCCTTGAACCCTATCTTTCTCCTCTTTTCTAGCCCTTGACCATTGCTGTCCCTCAATCTCAAACAGCCGGAGCATCTCAAGTTCCATCTGTTTCTTCTGTTTACGCTTCTCTCCCTTTTTCCCTGCTTTCTCACCTGTTTTATATACAGACACAAGCACCTTCATTGTTTTAATTACATCTGGATTAAAAGTCCCTACGACTAGCCACGGTTGATCAATATCAGACCAACGCTTATGCCACTTCTCTGACATTTCTACAATACCTCTAATTAAAGGATTATTCTTTTGGACAACTTCAATGGGAGTGATTACTTTTAGATTTTCTATTTTTGACATTTTGATATTCTTCTCTAATTTTAATTTTAACCAGATTAATTTTATTCTATTTTATTGAGATTTTTATTAAATCTAATGAATTATTATTAATTATATTTTAATTAGCCTACTTTATGCTCTTTTGATTGTCACAGCTAATAAAAAACAGATGAAAAAGATTTTTCAACTACAGAAATCAAAAGAAAGTTCTACAGGTAAAAACGCCAGGTCCACACGCGAAGCTCTTCAACTACAGAATCGATAATCTTTACCCAGTAATAACCAAATCAAATCATAAGTCAACAACAAAATCTTCACCTAAACCAAGCACCAGTATCCCTATAATAAAATGATCAGTCCGTTGCCAAGCTTTCTTCTAATTAACTACAACATATGTATGATGCATGTAGGACTACAGGTGTGTGCACTAAATGTAATTGAAAGTACTATTCAACAATCAAATCACATCGACAGTATGAACTGTAAATGTGTGCACAGAGGTATAAATCACATCGACAGTATGAACTGTAAATGTGTGCACAGAGGTATAAATGCAGGTAAATTTATCAGTAAGAGTTTGTGGATAAAATCGCACTGGCCTTTATCACTGGATCCAGATGCATGCGCTGTTGTCCGCAAGCCTCAGTCCTTGTGATGCCAACCAGCTGTCCTTTCACCTCCTCTTTGAACTCTCGCACCATGAAAGGAAGACAGACAAATAGTTCAATGCCTCATCAGTGTAAACACTTAAATCTTTTTACTCTCATTTTCATTATCCTATTAATCAAACTTTTAACCTTTTATCACAGTATTATTATTTATTATTTACAAAAAGTTCATCATTGTTAACACTTTAAAATATATATATATATTATCACTAAATCAAACTTTTTATTTATCTTTATAACTTATTTAACATAATCGATTACATTAGCCATATATACAACAAAAAGCAACAAACACAAAACATAACACACAACAAACACAAAACATTAATGTGATCACCTATATCTTAAACTTTCCTTACTTCTTATCCCCCTATCTAAATTTCCCTCTATAAAAATGTTCTAATCCACCTTTTAATCAATACGTCACCCCCGTCCCACTATTAAATATTTAGATAATCCACCTTTTAATCAATACGTCACCCCCATCTCTAACTTTCCCTCTTCTTACTCAAAAAATCCCACTATAAAATGTTTTCCCAACCACCTTCTAACCAATACGTCACCCCTCCCCCTTTTTTGCGTTGCTAATAACGCAAACAAAATCCTAAAACCAAAAACTAAACAACAACAAAAAGACCAAGACAAACAAAGGCCTAAGGCACCCTTAATTTAAAGTAAAAAAATTTAAAACGGTAATCTACTTCAAATCATCAAAGCAACAAATTCCCACACAAAGATTCTTTAACGGTGAGACCCAACAGCAAACAGACAGCAGCTCCTTCGAGCAAACTAGCGCACTCTAATGTGACAAACTCACCCTTAATAAAAAAAAAAGCCCGGGCTGTTGCGGGAGTCGGCCCAGTGGAGCTGCCAGCCAACGCTGAGAGGCCTCAAACACGCCCAAGTTCGTGACGCCAAAAATGTGGTATATTGATGTGTTGATGAAGAGAAGGGAACCGCCGACACGTCTTTTCTTGCATTCAAAAAGAGTTTATTACAAGAAGAAGAACAGTGTACAAAAATGCCTAATCGTGGAGCATCTCTGGTGCCAAGAATTGAGAAGACTCTCCCTTAGCCTGAAATCTCAAACCTTATATACGTTTTCTAAAACTCCACCTTCTCCCACAGAAGGATATAACTGACCAGGATGGTCAGACAAAGACAGGATCTAAAAACAGAATTTATCCTTAGCTTTCTGACATTTAACCTCTTGACCAAGCTAACTTAAGAATAGATAGTGTCCAGTATCCCCAGAAACTATGACCCACCAAAGATGGGTAATAGACAAGAAACACATATCTCAAAATACATGACAAGACAGATTCTTCCTGGGCTAAATATAGAACCTGTGAAGCAGGGCATTAGTCTTACACATTTCTTTACTCTAGACAATACACAAAGAAGAACATAAGATAATACAAGACAATAAAGAAAATAGTTTAGGTGGATAATATACTACAGGATCAAAGTACATTTTTTGTTCATTATTTTAAGATACATGACCAGGACCTGGTTTGAGAGGAAACATAGTTAGCTACAACATCAAAAACATTGTGTGATGCACATAAACTTCAGCTGTGTCAATGAGGACTGTGGGTTTTATTTTGCCCACATTTAACTGTTTTTACGGTTGAAAAAATGTAGGCTACGGTATTTATAATTTGTGGAAATAAGCCTCTTTGGACCCAGTTTAACTGAGAATGATGGAAATGTCATCAGACATTAAACTGTGACCAGATGAAGGTGTTAGATGGAAATAGACAGTTCTTTTAAATTATTACTTACTATTAACCTACTTACTTAGCCTACTATGTACCATGTTAGCTCTTAAACTTTGCATCTTGTGTGTTGTTTGAGTGTTTGAGTCGCTGCTGCTCTTTTCCCCTCTACTGCAGAGTGTCTTCAGTGGACGTTAAAGAGCATGAACAACTGTCGACACTTTCACTTTAACCTGTAAAAAAATCATATCTTTGTTTCCTCTGTGTAGTCACCATCCAAAACTATTTGAAACAAGCTGTTAGGTCAGTGTGACTCTTTGTGTGACTGGTTTAACTCCTGTCTTGTCTTGTTGTGTTCATATATTATGGTTTGTGAGGCTCATAGTTTTACATCATGTTATTCTTATTACCATGTATGTCTTCTTTTCTCATGTGGCTCAGAGACTCCACACATTTTACAGATACAAACATGTGGATTTTCTCTGCTGTTCAATCTTCCTCCAGATGTTCCTGTTTATATCCTCAATAAAACTGCAGGATCTGTTCTGTATACACTGCTAATGATGTTGTTAAGTAAAATGAAAAAAAAAGAGTCCTTCTAATATTTCTTCCCTGCAGCTGACCTCTGTCCTGTGAGTTAATCATTAACAATATTTCTAAATAAAGTAACACACAGAGTGTATTTGATGTCAGACTCAAACAAGTGAACACATGTGGAAACAGTTCCTGAATGTTGAGACAGGATCACTAAGTCTAAAATATTATCCACCTCTCCATTTACTGCATCTGTCTCACAGAACTAAACCTGAGTCAACCCAGAAGGAGCTGCACCGCCCTCTATAGGTCAATCGCAATACAACACTGAACAGTATTGACTTGTTTAGAAAGTGGTTTAATATCCAACAAATGGACAAAAATGACATATTCCCCCCAAGATTTTAGGAACAATAAACAAACACAAACAATAAACACTGTTAAGTTATTATTACACAATGACACACGTTAAATATTTCTTTCATTCTTTAACACAGGTGATATTCTTAATAAATACAGTAAAAACTTAAATACACAGGTTTTTAAAGTGAATATGTGCATGTAAAACAAAGGATATTAATCAGTAGTATAACTGTTACAGGTTGCCATGTACTCAGTGTGAATACAATGTGTCAAACAACTGAGTTTTTAACTGCAGTTTTTCTAAAAAAAAAAAAAAAAAAAAAGCGCCACAGTGTTAAATTTGGTTTTTGGACACAAAGGCATTTATGGCGCAGCGCGGCAACAGTGTCCAAGACAAATTTCCCTGAACGGGACAATAAAGTTTATCGTATCGTAAACAGACTTTTAAATTGTTGGTCAGTATGAACATGCTACATGGTATAGAGGCTAAGAGTGTTTGCAGACATGTCTGTTTGTCACAAATCAGTCAACACAACTATCAAAATTAGAGAGCTTTTCCAAACTTCTGTTTCGACCGTCCTTGTCTCCCACACCACCAACCCCGTCTGGAGGCTCCGGTCCTCCACCACTGGGCAACAGTAGAACCACATGAATAGTTGACATGTGCTTGATTCCATATGCACACAGCAGGCTGCCATCCTCCAGAGTCTCGACACCGAAGATCAACCTGAACCTGAAATCTTCCGCACCAAATCAAAAATAGATCAATGTGAGTAAATTTAATTAAAATTCTTCACCTTCCATAATTTCTTCGAAAACTGACCTACATGAATTAATCAGTGTTTTAAGGACAATAAATCATTATCACGGTCTGAAAGTGTCAGGAGTGGCTCTTTACGTCAGTCTGTGTGCTTACCACAGTCCAGTTGCAGCTCCTGTATTATCTTCTCCCTCAGCTGCCGCACCGTCATGCGATTAAGCTGCTCCTCGTTGTCACACAGGTCCATGAGACCCTCCTCTCCAGTAGGCTTCCAAACATTGAGTTGGATCATTTTCCTCCCAATTTGTGTGTTTCGTGTTCGAGTTGCTGCTGCTCTTTCCCTTCTGCTACCGTGTCTTCTATGGGCGTTGTTGTTCAGATCAGATCTCGCCGCAATATCAGACGTTGATACTTTCACTTTCACCACTAGGCTACATATTCATTAGCCTACTTCCTCCTTATGTGCCAAAATAAAATATTATGTCAGTGTGATTCTTTGTGTGAAGTCTTAAGTCTTGTTTGTCTTGTCCCAGCAAACATTTTGACGTCTATTTCACGTCTAATTAACGTCGGTCAGGCAGGTTGATTCGACGTCGATCTGAGGTGCTCAAATGAAAGTTTTTCTGACGTCGGTGTTATGACCGACGTCATTTCGACGGCTAATAGACGGCATCATTTTACGTTGTTTCAACGTCGTTTAGACGACTTATCAACGTCTCACAGAGCAGGCTACTTCATGACGTCTATCTCACGTCTAATTAACGTCGATCTAACAGGTTGATTCTACGTCTATTTGAGGTGCTTAAATGAAAGTTTTCCTGACGTCGGTGCCATGACCGACGTCATTTCGACGGCTATTAGACGGCATAATTTTTACATCAACATTTCAACTTTTGTCGTTTCGAATTGCAATATAGCTTACATTTCAGCCTTTTTGTCTACACATGTAATGTATTGCATTTCAAAAGGTGTCTATAACTGGCATTATCATATCTAGAAATTCTATGAAAAGCACAGATCTTGTGCTGCATATCCTATGTGTAATTCTCAATGCTCTAATCTACACATACTTGAACAAACTTCTCAATTTTAGCAAAAGAAAAAATCTCAAGCTGCATTGACTTCAAAAAGTCAAAGACATCAAATCACATCAGCATTTTTGGAAAAGTGAACCTGACGGAAACTTTGATAGCAAATAAACCTGAAGGTTTAAAATATCCTTGTGATGTTCACCTAGGCTATACTGTAAAATACAAGTGGTGCATGGACTAATAGGTAGAATAATAAAAGGAAAGCATTCAGGACAAGATCTATTCAACTGGTTGTATTGAAAACATATAAACAAGTAAAACAAATATATTTATTAGAGAACAAATTTTTTTTTGTAAAGTCAGGTCATAGCCAAGGAGGCTTAACAGTCAGCGACGAGGATCTGCTCCTTCCCCCCGCTTCTGGCTGGCGCATGCTTTAGATGATTCATCATTGCATTCTCTATTTCCACATCTGTGGCCTTAATGCTCCATCTTTTCACAGCAGCTGGAGAGAGGACACAAGAAAAAAAAAATTATAGAGCACCTATTCAGATGTAAAATGCACTTTATAAATTACAGTAAGACTTTGTCCTGGGATTTGAAAGAGTAATGACATAACCACTTCTTAGACCCACACAGTAGCCTGAATCTTCTGATGGTTCCTTATAAAGCCTATAGGCATTAGTTACAAGTCATTGATTTAACCAGCATTAGGACTCTGGAGCTAAGGGACACATGGAGCAGGTTTGAGGATGGAATCCTTAAGAGTTCCTCTTTAACCATCCTAAGTCTAAAATATTATCCACCTCTCCATTTACTGCATCTGTCTCACAGAACTAAACCTGAGTCAACCCAGAAGGAGCTGCACCGCCCTCTATAGGTCAATCGCAATACAACACTGAACAGTATTGACTTGTTTAGAAAGTGGTTTAATATCCAACAAATGGACAAAAATGACATATTCCCCCCAAGATTTTAGGAACAATAAACAAACACAAACAATAAACACTGTTAAGTTATTATTACACAATGACACACGTTAAATATTTCTTTCATTCTTTAACACAGGTGATATTCTTAATAAATACAGTAAAAACTTAAATACACAGGTTTTTAAAGTGAATATGTGCATGTAAAACAAAGGATATTAATCAGTAGTATAACTGTTACAGGTTGCCATGTACTCAGTGTGAATACAATGTGTCAAACAACTGAGTTTTTAACTGCAGTTTTTCTAAAAAAAAAAAAAAAAAAAAAGCGCCACAGTGTTAAATTTGGTTTTTGGACACAAAGGCATTTATGGCGCAGCGCGGCAACAGTGTCCAAGACAAATTTCCCTGAACGGGACAATAAAGTTTATCGTATCGTAAACAGACTTTTAAATTGTTGGTCAGTATGAACATGCTACATGGTATAGAGGCTAAGAGTGTTTGCAGACATGTCTGTTTGTCACAAATCAGTCAACACAACTATCAAAATTAGAGAGCTTTTCCAAACTTCTGTTTCGACCGTCCTTGTCTCCCACACCACCAACCCCGTCTGGAGGCTCCGGTCCTCCACCACTGGGCAACAGTAGAACCACATGAATAGTTGACATGTGCTTGATTCCATATGCACACAGCAGGCTGCCATCCTCCAGAGTCTCGACACCGAAGATCAACCTGAACCTGAAATCTTCCGCACCAAATCAAAAATAGATCAATGTGAGTAAATTTAATTAAAATTCTTCACCTTCCATAATTTCTTCGAAAACTGACCTACATGAATTAATCAGTGTTTTAAGGACAATAAATCATTATCACGGTCTGAAAGTGTCAGGAGTGGCTCTTTACGTCAGTCTGTGTGCTTACCACAGTCCAGTTGCAGCTCCTGTATTATCTTCTCCCTCAGCTGCCGCACCGTCATGCGATTAAGCTGCTCCTCGTTGTCACACAGGTCCATGAGACCCTCCTCTCCAGTAGGCTTCCAAACATTGAGTTGGATCATTTTCCTCCCAATTTGTGTGTTTCGTGTTCGAGTTGCTGCTGCTCTTTCCCTTCTGCTACCGTGTCTTCTATGGGCGTTGTTGTTCAGATCAGATCTCGCCGCAATATCAGACGTTGATACTTTCACTTTCACCACTAGGCTACATATTCATTAGCCTACTTCCTCCTTATGTGCCAAAATAAAATATTATGTCAGTGTGATTCTTTGTGTGAAGTCTTAAGTCTTGTTTGTCTTGTCCCAGCAAACATTTTGACGTCTATTTCACGTCTAATTAACGTCGGTCAGGCAGGTTGATTCGACGTCGATCTGAGGTGCTCAAATGAAAGTTTTTCTGACGTCGGTGTTATGACCGACGTCATTTCGACGGCTAATAGACGGCATCATTTTACGTTGTTTCAACGTCGTTTAGACGACTTATCAACGTCTCACAGAGCAGGCTACTTCATGACGTCTATCTCACGTCTAATTAACGTCGATCTAACAGGTTGATTCTACGTCTATTTGAGGTGCTTAAATGAAAGTTTTCCTGACGTCGGTGCCATGACCGACGTCATTTCGACGGCTATTAGACGGCATAATTTTTACATCAACATTTCAACTTTTGTCGTTTCGAATTGCAATATAGCTTACATTTCAGCCTTTTTGTCTACACATGTAATGTATTGCATTTCAAAAGGTGTCTATAACTGGCATTATCATATCTAGAAATTCTATGAAAAGCACAGATCTTGTGCTGCATATCCTATGTGTAATTCTCAATGCTCTAATCTACACATACTTGAACAAACTTCTCAATTTTAGCAAAAGAAAAAATCTCAAGCTGCATTGACTTCAAAAAGTCAAAGACATCAAATCACATCAGCATTTTTGGAAAAGTGAACCTGACGGAAACTTTGATAGCAAATAAACCTGAAGGTTTAAAATATCCTTGTGATGTTCACCTAGGCTATACTGTAAAATACAAGTGGTGCATGGACTAATAGGTAGAATAATAAAAGGAAAGCATTCAGGACAAGATCTATTCAACTGGTTGTATTGAAAACATATAAACAAGTAAAACAAATATATTTATTAGAGAACAAATTTTTTTTTGTAAAGTCAGGTCATAGCCAAGGAGGCTTAACAGTCAGCGACGAGGATCTGCTCCTTCCCCCCGCTTCTGGCTGGCGCATGCTTTAGATGATTCATCATTGCATTCTCTATTTCCACATCTGTGGCCTTAATGCTCCATCTTTTCACAGCAGCTGGAGAGAGGACACAAGAAAAAAAAAATTATAGAGCACCTATTCAGATGTAAAATGCACTTTATAAATTACAGTAAGACTTTGTCCTGGGATTTGAAAGAGTAATGACATAACCACTTCTTAGACCCACACAGTAGCCTGAATCTTCTGATGGTTCCTTATAAAGCCTATAGGCATTAGTTACAAGTCATTGATTTAACCAGCATTAGGACTCTGGAGCTAAGGGACACATGGAGCAGGTTTGAGGATGGAATCCTTAAGAGTTCCTCTTTAACCATCCTGTTGTCCACCTGGGTCAAGGAAGGAAGTACAAAGGGAAAATGTAGATCATTCATGATGATCCCTGTTGTGCCCAGTAGGGGTCGCGCCGCCTGTGTGTATTTGTGGATGTTTGGGTTCAGTTGTTTATGCCTGCTAGGCTAAAAGTAAGTCTGCCACTCCATGCTCTCGGAGCTACAATAAAAATACACTCTTTGGAGATGATGTATGATCATTGAACTCACACACATACATGCGGAAGCATCTACAGGAAAGAAGGAATGACGAAGGGAAAGAAGGATGAAAGATAAAGGGAAAGATGGGAGGAAAGAAGGGAAGGAAGGAAGGAAGGGAGAGAGGGAGGGAAGAAAAATGGAGGGTCAATTGGATCAATAGAGGAGGAAGAAGAAGGAAGGAAATAGGGAAGGAAGGAAGGGAAAAAGATTGTGGAAAGAAGGAAGGATGGAGGAAGTGGACAGATTGGTTCAATTTGACCCAGAAGGCCGACAGGAGAGTTAAGACCAAACCCAGATAAGTTTTTATTTAGAGCTGCACATTAAAAGTTCATAGACCTTTTCAAACTGCTGTACTGTCTTTGGGAACTGAATTTGCTTTGAGATTCACAACGATTACATTGTGATCCAATATTTGACAGGAGGTATTACTAGCCTTCATTTCTGAATAAAACAGTGGCCAGCGCATAGGCCTGTTATCATTTCACATCACAAATCAAATCAAATGATGATTATGACCAGAGGTGCTTTAAGTGCTGCCTCTGGCGGTCAGTGGACATTCAGATGACATCAGAATGACTTTTGGCGATGAGAATTTGTGAGGGTCATACCCTGTATTTCAGTGAATGGGTGGAGTTACAGCAAAACATGGACACTCCCATGAGAAAGAGGGGGGCCACTCCAGCGGCTGGGATTTGAAGGGAAAACATAGGGAAAACCTAGGCCATTCAGCTGACTTTCAGCCTGGAGGGGAACTTTTGAACCGCTACTACTGTAGGCCCTGTGTATAACAAGAGCAATGATGGTAAAATCTTCACAATCATTCAAGCCCCCATCACCCTTAGTGTGTGTATCTTACCTGGTATGCGTCTCTTTATCACAGCAATACACCTGTAAAGTGAGATATTGAAAAGATAGTTATCAATACAGGCCTATGGGAGAGACAGAGACACAAAAATATAGGCTAGTCCTGTTTCAGGTAGAGATAGCTAAATATGACATCATCAAGCTCAGTAACGTTAGTGTGTCATGATCTTAAAATGTTTGTCATACTGTTAGGTCATAGCCATGCATGTTGCTTATGATAAAAAAAATAATGCAGTGATACAGTTTTCACAGCAGCAAACTTTTCTTTTTCTAAGAGGTTACTCTGTTTCCTTGGTATGAATTTGAATTTAAAATGTACATTTTGTGAACATATACTCGGTGTAACATCGATGCTACACTCGATGTATCAGGGTAGGCCTTGCTATTTCGCCTGCTAGCTTACTGTTAGCCGCCGCTCGGTTACGAATAACATGCAGCAGATATCTGTAACATTACACGATGCAGCAACAAAATCAGAACTTTAACATGTAACTCATGAACGTATAATGTCTTACCAAGCACATTTTCATTTTAAATTACACTATTTTTCGAAGCTCACCTTTCACACGCGTCTGTGTCTTCTCCTCGCTGACTCAAAACTTCTTCTGCCGCCGCCGCCGCACCGCAGCTGAAACCAGGTGCGTTCACTACGCGAGGAAAATAGTTCCTTGATGGATGCTAGAATAACAAACATTTAAGCCCACCCCGCCAATACACTTGATGGTACTACATTGTTTTCTCCCATTCACAAACATATTTCCATCATTTTGAATAGTTTTTAACAACGTAAACCGATGCCGTCTAAACGCCGTTGAAATGACGTCGTCATCCGCCGGTCATCTCACCCCTCAGATAGACGTCATATCAACCCGCCTGCCCAACGTTAATCAGAGGTGGAATCTACGTCCTGACATGACTGGACGTTGACTGGATGTCTTCATCTCCACACAGCACTAGACAGCAGTAGATAGAGGAAATCATTCTTGGCAGTGTTTTTTTAGTTAAATATGTGTTATGTGAGATCGTATCCCCCCTAATGTTATCATGTCGAAAAAAAGTCTAAATAAAGTCACTTCGTGACGCAACGTCTGATGGATGTCGTCATCTGGACGCGGATTGAGAAAATGTTTGCTGGCAGTATTTAACCAATTAATCCGATCTAAAATGACTCATTATGTATGTCATATTTACTCAGATGTTATTTTATCATGTTGAAAAACTGTCGAATTAAGGTCACGACGTGACGCGACGTAGATTGGACGTCTCCATCTCGACCCAGGTCGAGGAAATGTTTGCTGGGGTGTTTACGCGTTTTTGGAACAAATTATTTCTTTAATTAGGCTACTTGAGTGTTTTCTCTTCTTTAAGACAGTGAACAGCGTCGAGTCTGACTGTAAATGTGGACACTCACTGTGTTAGTTGATAACACTGTATAAAGCAAACAGCCAGATGTGTTCAATGAGCACGGAGAAAAAAGCTTTCGTGTGATTCTCTGTTATTCCTGTGTTCATTATGGTTTGTGAGGCTCATTGTTTTATGTTGTATGAAATGTGCTTTATCAATACAACTTTATTCTTATTATCGCTATCCAGTCACTAAATTACTCTTAAAAGTCTATTTATTTATTTATGTATTATATTTACATATTCAGCGTCAAAAACGTAAGATGAAAGTAATAAGCAGGTTTCTGTACATGCAGATGATAAAGGCTGTGTGCATTAATGATAGGTTTTTGGATTACTCCACACACTGTACAGATACAAACATGCATTTTCTCTAAAAACTATGTGATATTTTTAATAATCATTGCAGATGTTGCTGTTTCTGAAGCACACTTTATAATTTATTTTGTCTAATTAAAGTTAATAACTGCATCACGTTTCCTATTAAAACAAATGCACAGTGCATGCACATTTGTGACAGAATTTTTTTTTTACTGTTTTTGTATTTAGATGAGCAACTGAGCTTCAACTGAAACATAACTGTGAACACTGAATGTATTTTAAACAAAACAGCAGAACATGGTATGGTAACAAAGCTTTGACCAGTAATATCACACAGGATAGAACAATAACCCCTGCTCACAGACAGACTGACAGATTGGTTAAAAACAATTTAACCAGTTCTGACTAGAAAATAAAGATATCATCGTTCATCTTGAATCACCTCCATGGCTCTCGTTTGACCGTCTCCTCTCTGCTTTTGGAGTTGTCGCCTTCCAGCTGCTTGAATCTCTGCAGAAGCTGCTTTCAGTGACTCTACAGCTCCGATGTGAATGGTTTGTTAAGTGATGAAGTGAAGAAGGAGAGCAGTGAAATGAATTAACAACAGAATCAGCTGCATTCACACTGACATCAGTCTCTGTTCTGTGTTTAATGCTCCTCGCTCTGTCTTCCTCTGCTACTGCCTCTCTTTCAGCTCTCACACCGTTTGCTTCTGCAGGTTTGACTCCGTCTCTTGTTGGGCTTCTGTCCCGTCCCGTCCCGTCCCAGTCTGTTTCTGGCTGGAGTCTTTTCTTTAGGGAGTTTGTATTAAGCTGCTTTCTGTTTGGCTGTTTGGTGTTTAGCTGCTGCACCGCCTCCGTAGAAGAGTCCGTCAGTTTCATCCATAGCATTTCATCACTGCTCTTAAAGGCATCGCCATTCAAGAGTTTTGAGTTTTCACCTCCAGTGCAACTGTCATCCTTCAGCTGATGAAGATGAGGAGGAAGAGTCTCTCCTCTCTCTGCCTTGTCACATCTTCCTTTAGCCTCCGGGTTGACTTCATGGCTTTTCTCAGAGTGTGTGCTCCCTGGGAAGAGAGAGAAGAGAAGTTATTGCTGATCAGTGCAGAGCTGGTGACAACAACCTGCATTTCTAGTGAGAAACAACAAAGAAATGTGCATTTGCATTTGCTTACCCTTCCTGTACATGACCAGGTATGCGGTGCGGGACCTGGTTTGAGAGGAAACATAGTTACAACATCAAAAACATCACATCCTATTGAGTGAGGCACATAAACTCCAGCTGTGTCAATGAGGACTGTGGGTTTTATTTTGTAAAAAATGTATTAAGGTATGGTATTTATAATTTGTGGAAATAAGCCTCTTGTGTTTTATACACAAAACACAGTTTAGACCCATAACTGAGAATGATGGAAATGTCATCAGTTTTGCAGGTGTGTAGCATAACACAGGACATGAGACACATTTAAAACTGTGGCCAAATGAAGGTGTTAGATGGAAATTGACAGTTCTTTTAAATTATTACTTACTATTAACCTACTTACTTACTTACTATGTACCATGTTAGCTCACTGCTCCTCTGTGTCACACAGGTCCACCTCCATCTTCTCCCCTCTCACACCGTGCACAATAACTTTGCATCTTGTGTGTTGTTTGAGTGTTTGAGTCGTTGCTGTTTTGTTCTCCTCTACTGCAGAGTGTCTTCAATGGGTGTTAAACAGCATGAACAACTGTGGACACTTTCACTTTAACCTGTGAAAAAAATCATATCTTTGTTTCCTCTTCATGTGCAGTCACCATCCAAAACTATTTGAAACAAGCTGTTAGGTCAATGTGACTCTTTGTGTGACTGGTTTAACTCCTGTCTGCCTTGTTGTGTTCATATATTATGGTTTGAGAGGCTCATAGTTTTACATCATGTTATTCTTATTACCATGTATGTCTTATTTTCTCATGTGGCTCGGAGACTCCACACACAAACACTGCATGTATTTGTGTTCAGTCGTCCTCCAGATGTTCCTGTTTACATCCTCAATAAAACTGCAGGATCTGTTCTGTATTCACTGCACATAATGTTGTTAAGTTAAAAAAAAAAGAGTCTTTCTAATATTTCTTCCCTGCAGCTGACCTCTGTCCTGAGTTAATCATTAACAATATTTCTAAATAAAGTTTCCTTTCCCATGAACACACAGAGTGTATTTGATGTCAGACTCAAACAAGTGAACACATGTGAAAACAGTTCCTGAATGTTGAGACAGGATCACTAAGACTAAAATATTAAATATGAATCCACCTCTCCATTTATCTGTCTCACAGAACTAAACCTGAGTTAACCCCAAGGTCCAGAAGGAGCTGCAGCGCCCTCTATAGGTCAAACACAATACAACACTGAACAGTAGAGACACTTTGACTTGTTTTAGAAAGTGGTTTAATATCCAACAAATGGACAAAAATGACATATTCCCCCCCAAGATTTTAGGAACAATAAACAAACACAAACAATAAACACTGTTAAGTTATTATTACACAATGACACATGTTAAATATTTCTTTCATTCTTTAACACAGGTGATATTCTTAATAAATACAGTAAAAACTTAAATACACAGGTTTGTAAAGTGAATATGTGCATGTAAAGCAAAGGATATTAATTAGTAGTATAACTGTTACAGGTTGCCATGTGCGCAGTGTGAATACAATGTGTCAAACAACTTTTTAACTGCAGTTTTTCTTAAAAAAAAAAAAAAAAGCGCCACAGTGTGTTAAATATGATTTTTGGACACAAACTGAGAGATCAAACTTTTTAAATTGTTGGTCAGTATGAACATGCTACATGGTAGGCTACATATAGGCTAAGAGTGTTTGCAGACATGTCAGTTTGTGACAAATCAGTTTATAATACAACTGTCAAAATTAGAGAGCCTTTCCAAACTTTCGTTTCGACCGTCCTTGTCTCCCATACCACCGACCCCGTCTGGAGGCTCCGGTCCACCACTGGGCAACAGTACAACCACATGAATAGTATGCATGTGCCTGATTCCATAGTCACACAGCAGGCTGCCATCTTCCAGAGTCTCGGTACCGAAGATCAACCTGAACCTGAAATCTTCCGCACCAAATCAAAAATAGATCAATGTGAGTAAATTTAATTTAAAATTCTTCACCTTCCATAATTTATTCGAAAACTGATCTACATGAATTAATCAGTGTTTTAAGGACAATAAATCATTATCACGGTCTGAAAGTGTCAGTGTTAGGAGTGGCTCTTTTGAGTCTGTGTGCTTACCACAGTCCAGTTGCAGCTCCTGCTTTATCTTCTCCTTCAGCTGCCGCACCGTCATGCGATTAAACTGCTCCTCGGTGTCACACAGGTCCATGAGACCCTCCTCTCCAGTAGGCTTACAAACATTGAGTTGGATCATTTTCCCACAATTTGTGTGTTTCGTGTTCGAGTTGCTGCTGCTCTTTCCCCTCTGCTACCGTGTCTTCTATGGGCGTTGTTGTTCAGATCAGATCTTGCCGCAATATCAGACGTTGATACTTTCACTTTCACCACTACATATTCATTAGCCTACTTCCTCCTTATGTGCCAAAATAAAATATTATGTCAGTGTGATTCTTTAATCTTGTTTGTCTTGTGTTTACGCGTTTTTTGAACAAATTATTTCTTTAATTAGCCTAGTACTTGAGTGTTTTCTCTTCTTTAAGACAGTGAACACCGTCGAGTCTGACTGTAAATGTGGACACACACTGGGAGTTAGTTGATAACACACTGTAACTATAAAGCAAACAGCCAGATGTGTTCAATGAGCACGGAGAAAAAAGCTTTAGTTTGATACTATCGTGTGATTCTGTTATTCCTGTGTTCATGTATTATGGTTTGTGAGGCTCATGTTGTATGAAATGTGCTTTATCAATAAAACTTTATTCTTATTATCGCTATCCAGTCACTAAATTACTCTTCAAATGTTTATTTATTTATTTATTTATTATATTTATATATTACATAACAACCTCCGAACTATACATTATCCCTTACATATTCAGCATCAAAAACGTAAGATGAAAGTAATAAGCAGGTTTCTGCAGATGATAAAGGCTGTGTGCATAAATTATAGGTTTTTGGATTACTCCACACACTGTACAGATACAAACATGCATTTTCTCTAAAAACTGTGATATTTTTAATAATCACTGCAGATGTTGCTGTTTCTGAAGCACACTTTAGAATTTATTTTGTCTAATTAAAGTTAATAACTGCATCACGTTTCCTATTAAAACAAATGCACAGTCCATGCACATTTGTGACAGAATTTTTTTTTTTACTGTTTTTGTATTTAGATGAGCAACTGAGCTTCAACTGAGACATAACTGTGAACACTGAGTGTATTTTAACCAAAACAGCAGGACCTGGTATGGTAACAAGGCTTTGACCAGTAATATCACACAGGATAGAACAATAATCCCTGATCACAGACAGACTGACCGATCGGTTAAAAACAATTTAACCAGTTCTGACTAGAAAATAAAGATATCATCGTTCATCTTGAATCACCTTCATGGCTCTCGTTTGACCGTCTCCTCTCTGCTTTTGGAGTTGTCGCCTTCCAGCTGCTTGAATCTCTGCAGAAGCTGCGTTCAGTGACTCTACAGCTCCTGTGTGAATGGTTTGTTAAGTAATCAATTGAAGAAGGAGAGCAGTGAAATAAAGTAACAACAGAATCAGCTGCATTCACACTGACATCAGTCTCTGTTCTGTGTTTAATACTCCTTCCTCTGTCTTCCTCTGCTACTGCCTCTCTTTCACTTCTCACACCGTTTACTTCTGCAGGTTTGACTCTGTCTCTTGTTGGGCTTCTGTCCCGTCCCGTCCCGTCCCGTCCCAGTCTGTTTCTGGCTGGAGTCTTTTCTTTAGGGAGTTTGTATTAAGCTGCTTTCTGTTTGGTTGTTTGGTGTTTAGCTGCTTCACCGCCTCCGTAGAAGAGTCCGCCAGTTTCATCCATAACATTTCATCACTGCTCTTAAAGGCATCGCCATTCAAGAGCTTTGAGTTTTCACCTCCAGTGCAACTGTCATCCTTCAGCTGATGAAGATGAGGAGGAAGAGTCTCTCCTCTCTCTGCCTTGTCATGTCTTCCTTCAGCATCCGGGTTGACTTCATGGCTTTTCTCAGAATGTGAGTGTGTGCTCCCTGGGAAGAGAGAGAAGAGAAGTTATTGCTGATCAGTGCAGAGCTGGTGACAACAACCTGCGTTTCTAGTGAGAAACAACAAAGTAATGTGCATTTGCATTTGCTTACCCTTCCTGTACATGACCAGGTACGCGGTGCGGGACCTGGTTTGAGAGGAAACAGTTACAACATCAAAAACATCACATCCTATCGAGTGAGGCACATAAACTCCAGCTGTGTCACTGAGGACTGTGGGTTTTATTTTGCCCACATTTAACTGTTTTTACGGTTGAAAAAAATGTAGTAAAGTACAGTATTTGTAATTTGTGGAAATAAGCCTCTTGTGTTTCATGTGTGTGCACAAAACACAGTTTGGACCCAGTTTAACTGAGAATGAAACTGATTGCTGCTATTTTATAACATGTTTTTGTTTTTATTTATTGTATTTGTACTAGGGAACATCTAAGTATGGGACAACGGATGGAAATTAGCCTGCGGCTTAAATCCGGCTTGTTTACGATTCTATATGTTTCTGTTCATGAACTTGCACTGTCCCACCCAAATAAATTGAATTGAATTGATGGAAATGTCATCAATTTTGCAGGTGCGTAGCATAACACAAGATATGAGACAAATCTAAAACTGTGACCAGATGAAGATGTTAGATGGAAATAGACTTAGTTCTTTTAAATAATGACTTACTATTAATCTATTACTATTAACTATATTGAGGGGAATGTGTATAAACAAGTTGTTGAGATATTTCTCTTAAGAATTGTAAACTACACTGTGGTGCTAGATTAAAAGTAAGGGAGTCATTAAGTCAATATAATTCCTCCTCTGTAGATCATGAATGTTTGTACATAGTGAATCTGGAAAGATTGAAGAGGTTCAGAAGCCAACAAATACAAATAGTACACACGACATCATGAGCACTCAAGACATCTCTGGTGCAAGTGAAGGCAACATTTACCTGACAGAGTTTCCAGACCCAAACAGAGGCCGCCTGACCTGCAGAAAAGGAGAAAAGTGCAAAAGCTTAAATACTAAATTGTTGTGAAGCTTAAAGCTTAACTGCATTTTGAACTGAGTTATTCAGAAATAACCGTCCTCACCCTCTGAACCGATTCATCATTGAAGCAGTACCACTCCCCCGTTTCAAAAGATCTGATCTGTGAGGTGTAGTGACCTCCTGAGAGGTTTCCATAGTGGTTGACTAAGGCGTAGAGGTCGTATTTGCAATTCTGAAGACGGGGAATTAAAACAAAATCAATTTCAGAGCTATTAAATAGAAGTTATGTGAATGCAACATACAGTATGTGTATTTACCCCTATGTGTAAAGTTTGCGGCACGTCCACTTCACAGTGCAGCTTGACGTAGCTCCTCTGCTCGTGGTCAAAGGTGAACCTCTTCAGCAGCAGCGTCAGAATCACCGGAGTTTGTGCCAACTCACACTCCTGAATCCCACAGAGAAAACATCTGCATTAACATCAGACAGATCACATACTTTCTTATTCTTATGTCCTAATTAATAAATCAGATTTATTACTCACAATGAAGGCATCTTGTTTTTCGTTGCACTGGTCACAGAACATCCTGTCATCGCCATAGACGTGGTCTTTCTTGAAGAACGCCTTCAGCCCCGTCTCCTGTGAACACAGTTTATCTACTTTATTTATCCTGAATGTTCACTTCTCTCTCAGTGTGAAAGATATAGAAACATCGTTCTTGATAAAAGAAAAGCATTCTACCACGCTGTAGGTGTGGCGAGGTGAGTTCTTCATCGCTAGAGGCAAAATCCAAAAAAAGGCAGAGGAGTCGTTTGTCTTTTTACACCTGACACATGTGGTTTTATGATTCAGCTTCCCCTTGAATATCTGCACACAGCGGATGTTTAGTTTGAGCTCTGAAGCCTGATGAATGATGGTTTTCTTCATTTTAATTTACTTTAATTTTTATGTACAACTACTGTCCCCACCTTGGACGCCTCCAGACTGGTGAGACAAAGGATCTTCTCAAAATACTCAGCAGCATCACGTTGTTTGTACACTGTAGAGGACAGATAATTCATTTTCATTATTGATATATAATCTTTCTCTGTCTGCGTTTGTAGCTGTGGTGGAACATCTTAAATCTAAATTTACCATCTGTGATCCCCAGATTTATGATGAACCTGTGTGTTTCAGCCAAACCCCTCTCTAAGTCTTTAAACAGTTTTCCCAGGAGTGTGTCGATGGTGGTTGAACCATTACTGCAGCATCTGTGGCACAGTGAGAAGAACATGTCACTTTGACCAATAAACAACATCACATTATCTTACAGGACTATGTCAATGTGACAGTCAATATCTGTGTATTATTTCTTTCATATCAGAGTCATGTGAGTTTTGTCCCAGGCTTTATAGACTGGGACCGGTAACTTCCTCCACACACAGTCTGTTTAAAAATATTAAGAAATCACATAGAGGGATGAATTTACAAACCTTTTTATTGATCCTCGGAAGTCTTCAGTCATAAAAAGCACCTGAAGCACGCTGTTCAGGTAGCATGTCAGCCCTGGACTGTTCAGACCATAGTAATCTAAACACACAACATCTCCACATTATCATTAATCTTACATGATATGAACAGTATTATTCAGTGGTTTATCTTAATATCACTCACCTGAGATGGTGAGGTTGTCTAGTTTCTCTGTAAACAGTTTTACAAGGTCATGATTCATAGTGAAGTCCTCTGGATGGGAGTGTTGACATTTTCAGATTATTATAGGCTATTGCAGATGTGTGGATCAATTCAGCCTGTTGAGGCACAACAGATACAGAGGTGATGGTTAATAAGAAGAATGACTGAAGGCCTCAATACTTACTAATACGAAGCGAAAATTGTTTATATTTGCGCTATTTTCTCTCATCAGAGCAGGATGTGATTTTTACAGGAACCCCTGAAAGCAGCTGTTGTGTTCGGGTGTTATGGAAACTTACGCAGCCTCCAAATCCTCCATTTCCCCGCGCCTCGAAACGAAACTCAAAAAAACGACACAAACTAGCTACAATAACAAACAATATACTAAATACAATATAAAGTCGCACGTGTCGGCTATAACTCGGTCAGATAGGTTCGCGCCTTCTTGTTTGTGTATGCAGTAAAATGGGAGGGTAAAACAGAGAGAGAGAGACAGGAATAGTCACCGTGCAGGTCGCAGATCCGGCGGCGTGTTCATGAATCTTTCACTTTCGATACCAGCGAGCGAGAGGGCGAAGGAGGAAGAGACGAAGGCAGAGCAGACAGGGTTTCACCACCGGAGCTGAACAAACTTCAAATAGTTATAGTTCAGGTAAAAGTTACATCTGGGCGAAATAATCCTCCAGACTTTGTGTAGCCTAGTTACAGTCGGGGTCACTTCCTGTTTAAAATAAAGGGGGAAGTCCTTAAAGAAACTACACACCACATTCACATCCATCCAGGTAAGACAAAATCATATAAATTCTTCAATTTTCTTATATTAATGTTGTTTTAATGTGACAACGAGTTGTAGCGGTTTATCTAAGTTTCATCTCTCGTCAGGTGTCATGTCTCCTTCAAAATAAAATCCTCAAAATGATAAGTGAGAGTTGGGGATCAACAGATTTATCAAGCTTATTTTACATAGTCTATAAATAAGTTTGTAAAATTAGCCTTACAATAGCATTAACGTCAACTTAACTGCTTATTTGTGTCCTTGTTATGTTTAAAACACCAGTGATAACTGAATCAGCTGGTTGGAAATCCCCATAGGACCTGCAGCAGGTCAGTAAGTCAGGTGTGGTGTTATTAGTTTAGTCATGTGATGAACTATGTCGTTTGTTTTGTCAGTATGACAGTAGTCTTGCTCGTCAGACCCTCATCCAGAGAAGAAGGTATTATTAGTGTGACAATAGATCAAGTGCTTTTCAAGGAGCTAACCTTTTAACTAAGTCAAATCTGAACACACAGATGTGATAGGCCTATGTGTAATTGTGACCTACTTTGATGTGCATCAAGTGTTGACAAAACCACATAGAAATCATAAACATAATGCTCAATTTACCACCAGAACCTGCCTGGAAATAGTATTTCTCATTGTTAGTATTATTGTCAGTAAACCTGGTTACTAGGGGTTGCACAGACTAGTCGACTAATCGACTAGTCGACTTTACTGCTCCACAATGACGTTTTCAGCTTGACGTCGACTAGTCGCTGATCATGTGACAATACGAGAGAGTAGCGGCTTGAAACAACAGCTGAGTGCGCTGAATGAAAAAAATACGAGCGCCGTCAAGCTGGATAGAACGAGCGCGTACCAGACAGGAAGTCGGGCACAGAAAAGGCGAGAGAATCCGGTCAATTTTCAAAATAAAATAAATGATGATTAAGTTTGTCCGTCTATAAATATTTGTCAGTTGCGTCTGCACACAAGACACACATCCATACAGCGCTAGAGACAGACCTGTGTGTGTGGAAAACCGAGCAGCTATAGACTGGTCGATGTTTGACCAGAGCGGAGAGAGCAGGAGAAGCTGCTGCCTGCGAGACGCCCGTGAGGACGCGCACAGCGCTTCCGCGGCCAGTGTGTCCGGGCTGCCGGCAATTAAAAAAAAACAAAAAACTCCGCTCATATCGACAGCTTTACGTCGCGCACAACAACAACAACCAACAACAGCAACAACCAACCAGGAAAAACAAAAACCGTGAGTGAAACTGTGACTGAGCAGGACTGTGATGGTGACGAGGCCTGTAGTCATTTTCCTCCCTAATTGTTTAACGGACAGTAGCTACAGTATTTTCTTTTGCACTTATAGGAGTGTATGTTACAAAAAAACTGATTTACAGCTTGTTGTTTATAAAGCTGCTGTTCTGTGGACTCATTTCTGTGCATGAGCGTCTGTCAGTGAAAAGCTACAGATTGTTGCAAAGCATTTCCCTCCTCCTGTGATTTATGATGGGAAAAATATGAATGACGTCATCAGCGACTAGTCGACGTCGACTCGACTTTCATAACATTAAAGTCGACTTTAAAAAATCTGAAGTCGTGCAACCCCTACTGGTTACATTGCCAACAGGAACTGCTATCTGCCAATTCAGCATATTTATTATAACTGTGGCAAATTGACAAAATGTTACGTAATGAATGTTAGCCCAATCAGATTGTTCTCACAATAAATCTGTGATCTTTTCAGTGCAGATCTTCCACTTAGAAGAATCAAAATGAATTCTCTGAGGCAGCAACTGGTGGAGAAGAAGTACGACCCTCTAGACGCCACCCTCCTGTTTGTCGACAGGAGAGACGACTTGGATCCAGTGTGTAAGACTAGTTTCCTTCCTCCTTGAGCACACGCACAATACTTACTTACTTACTTACTGTCCCTTTGAAAGGGTCATTGCAGGAGCTGTTGAAGTTCATGAATCCAGTGCCACCCTTTATTCCAAGTGTGTCAGTAGCATCTCTTTATGTACAGTGGTTAATATTCTTACTGTTGTGCTCTTCAGCTTCAGAGGACGGTGACGGCAGCCTCAGAGCAGAGATGTCCTGTGGCCACGCTGTCACCCCGGAGTCTCTAACACTGTGGTGTCGCAGCCAGCTGGACGAGGTAGACCATGTTCTGAAACTCTTTTTTTTGTTTGCATCCTGATTACATTTGGTAATGAGAAAAGAAAATAGATTTTCCTATTTTATAGTTGGAAGCATTGTGTATCTGACATGGTAAAAGGTTCATTGTTTTACTTTAGTTTTAGTAGGCTAGTAGGTGGTTGTTGGATTTTTTGTAATCCTAAACTGGGTCTTCTGTGTTTTTTGAAGGGGAAGTTTAAATTCAGGTGCCCTGCAGTGGTGGAGGGAACCAAACAGTGCAACAAGCTGTGGTCGTACCAAGAAGTGCGCAGGCTGGCTGATTTGTCCGTTGAGGAAATGCAGCACTTTGAAGAGACCATGGCTCGTCTGGCTGCTGCACAGTACTGTGAGGTTCAGCCGGTAAGTGGTCGCGTGGTATAAATAGTCACTCCTTTATCGATTCATACATTTAAAATGAAATCATGTCGGTCTCCTTTTCAGTGTCCACAGTGCAAAACACAAGTGGAGAGGAAGGATCTGTCCAACCTGTGTGTGGTGTGCACCATATGTACAGCTGATCAGAAGAAGAGCTACCAGTTCTGCTGGCAGTGTCAGAGGGAGTGGAAAGGCCCCGGCCCTCGGTCCGACCGCTGCGACAACGACGGCTGCACCAACAAGGACCGGGAGCTTCTGCAGACATGTAAGACCATCAGTCTGCCCGAGGTGGAGGGCGCCACCGACTGCCCCTCGGTCCGGGCCTGCCCCACTTGTGGCATGAAGGTGGAGCATAACCAGCAACATTGCAAAAATATAAACTGCCCCCGCTGCCACGTGGAGTTTTGTTTTGTTTGCCTGAAACTAAAGAGTGAATGCTGCAAGACCAGTTCACCATATAAAATCTGTCCCAGTGGTGTGGCTCCTAGACAGACCTCTATCCCTGTCTGGAAGAGAAAATGAGAACAATAAAATGATCTGTGGTCTTAAATGGGCAAATAAGCAATACTGGATATTTAAGAGAAACTCTGGACCAGTGATTGTTGTGGGCTGTCTTCCCCTGGTGGGTGCTGTTGGTACTGCAGATGAGATTCAGTTATTTACAATAAGCACATAAAAGTTTTTATAGTCACATATTAACATTATAATGTGACAAAAACAGATAAACTTTATATAGTAAATATATAGTGTGCCATTTATTAACCAGGCACAAAAGCACAGAATTTGCCACAAAAAATGTTATGTAGCCTACCTACAGATACAGTTACATTTTCATGCAGAGGATTGTCAGTTTTACCTCCACATAAAGCCCTCAGACTCAAGTTTGCTGACATGGAAACTGGATGTCAATGAATTTTCTTCAACTTAACTCCAATAAAACTGAAGTCCTCATTATTGTTCTGCAGCAGGTCACTGAACTTAGACTCCTCACAATTTATTAAGCCCATTGCAAGAAATCTTGGCGTTTTGTTGTGACAGCAACTTGTTTTTTGAGAGTATTATCTCCAAACTTGTGCAATTGTGTTTATACCACCTTATATTTTATCACCAAATATCACTGACATTATTTGAATTTTGATGACCCCGAATCCTACTTTTATTTCCTCACACCTTATAAACAAAAACTAATTGTATGAAAACTTAATCAGGACTAAGCTGCTCTTTTATGATAATTTGCTTTTAATTTTTCTGTGATTTTATTGTTCGATTTTTAAAATACTCACTTGTAAAGCACTTAACTGTAAATGTGTTCAAAACTGTGACTTTGGGAATGGTTATTCTTGACAATGACAAATCATTAACAACAAAAATGTTTCTGTTTAATATCCCGTTAAGTTAACCTGTAAAATTCCCAGTAAAGCTTGTGACAGAGACATGGACTGTGCCAGCAAACTTGGAAGATCATTTTAACTTGTGATCCTACTTTGCCTCCTTCTGGTCAGATTTCTAATTGCACATGTAAAAGAAAAGTTAATAACGATACAGTATTTTATGTTTGTCTGATATTTGCTGGGCTTACAGTGTTATGCACACCACTGTAGTAGCATGCAAACTGGGCCATGTTTTAATTTCATTCATTATCAGCATGTGTCAAACACATAAAACTAATTAATTGATAGGCACAAAGTAAATAATATATACCACTGTTTACTACTAAAAAAAAATAAAAAATAAAATAAAGTTATTATTACTGTTTCAAATAATAATTTAGTCTTGAAATCAATAATAAATGGGGGAAGCCATGTTGCTGTTCATTCAAATTGATGCTAGTGTGTCTTTATTTTTTATTTATTTATTTTTATTATTCAATTCTGCTACATTAGTAAAATTCCTGTAAACAAAATTCAGAAGAAGGAGCATTAACGTTGGTTATTGGTATTATGTGGCTAATACCTCAGATGGCATGGTCTTCTAACAGCACAACTGATTTACAGCAAACTATAGTTACATACTGGGTCATGTTACCTGAGTGGCGCCTCCTGCTGGACAGTCCACCCACTCAGAACCAGACACCTGGACCTGGAACCTGTTTGGTCCAGTGCACCTGTGTCTGTAGCAGCGACCCTCCACTGAGCCGTTCACTGCAGGAACCGGACTCTGCAGAGACGAGAGGAAATAAAGTTAGACAGAGGAAAGACTCTGGAAAACACAGGTGACATTCACAGACACGTACAGACCTGTCTGTTCAGACTGGAGAGGAAGCAGGCCCCACATCTCCCCACTGAGGTCGTCTTCAGCCAGCTGCCTGGTGTTTTCCTCCCTCCAACTAGAGAAAAATTTGGGAGATTGTGTTTTAGAGAAGAAATAAAACAATCCCTCCAAGTATAAATCAGTCTGGCACTCCACCTTGTGGAGATGGAGAAAGTAAGAGTAAACTGTATTCCACTTAAATAATTTATATAAGAAAATAAAAATTGTGGAGCTGAAGTAAACGTAGCTCCTTCACCTGCAGAAGTCAGACAGTTTTATAGGCTAAAACTGTTGCTACTGTAATGTCTCATATTCTCTTTCTATTTTTTGTGGCACTAAGTTATAATGCATTATGATCATGATATAACCGATTTTCCATACGTTTGCAATTGCAGTTGATAGGCCCTCACCATCTTGCCAGAAAAGACCCTAGTGAAGTCACTAGTCACTAACTTACTTTCTTTTGTGACTCTTTTTGTAGTGCAATGTGGCTGAATGTACCTCAGCTCTCTGAAATACAAAGATATAAAATGTAAAAATCAAAAAAAAAAAGTTGTTTTAGAAAATAAGAAAATAATACAGAGTGTATCAAATGTTGGTATGCAATTCAGATTCATAGGGTAACTGATATGGATGAAATGAATAAAACCCTATTACATTTGATCATAATTACCCTCATTACCAATTCATTTGCTGGAAAGAGTCAATTGATTGTTTGGCGTCAAATCATATCACAACTTAATAGTGATTTGATTTGATATTTTCATTTTCACTTTAATATTGAAAAATCATACAAACATTTACTGACAAATAATCACATAATCACACAATAATCAATAATGAAGAGGTTATTTTCTTAATTACTCTGGTACCACACTTTCCATACTCATGATGTCCCCCACATAGCACACCTCCTCTTTTCCTTGCAGTACAGTACGCCCCTGCAGCTACTGCCCTCTGGGAGGCGCTACAGGACAATTGCCACCAAAACTGAGACATAACTGTGAACACTGAATGCATTTTAACCATTTGAACAGAAGGACAAGTCTAACATTGGCTTTGACCAGTAATATCACACAGGATATACAGAACAATAATCCCTGCTCACAGACAGACTGACAGATTGGCTCTCGTTTTACCGTCTCCTCTCTGCTTTTGGAGTTTGTTGTCGTCCTCCAGCTTGAATCTCTGCAGAAGCTGCGTTCAGTGATTCTACTTCCATGTGGATGGTTTGTCAAGTGATGAGGTGAAGAGACAAAGACCCTTGGTTGACTTACGCACCAGTGTCACACACATTCTAATGAATGTCACACATTTAGAAGAGTGTTAGAATATTACAAGATATGTGGCAACAGATCATTTCTTTAGTCAGCAATGTCTGCAGTGTTAATTTCTTATTTTCAAATATGTGACTCTGGGTTTGCTCTAATGATTTCACTACAGTGTCACATTTATTAATCCTGACTTCCTGTGTATAGACTGACAGTTCACTAACACTGTGAATTTCCCCCTCCGGGGATCAATAAAGTTCTATTCTATAATGTGAGGCCCCTCCCAAATATCTGGGCCTATCATTTCTTTAGTGGCTGTATCTGTCGTTGCCCCAATCCTGATCTCTTTTCATTCACCACTCAGAAAACCTGCAGTAAGAACTGAGACTGAGACTTATTAACAGCTATGTGCATAGTCAAGACAGAAGGAGACACCTATGTTTTCCCCCCGATATTTATTACTCAATAACCAGATCGTGGTTACCATCTACAATGATAACAAATACTAGTACAGTTTTTAAATGGGAATTACAATCAGCAACATCACAAGTCAAACACAGGGCATAGCAATGACAGTTATTTGAGAAAAATGCATCAAAAGAAACTTGCTATTTACATTAAGGCTTCTTCCACACAGGAATTGAGGTCTGTCTGGGGGCAACTCCACTGGAACATGGTATGAAAAAACTACTTGTTTTCAAACACGCTTTTTTCAGCTTCAGACAAACAAAACAAAACTCCTCCTTACATCGGGGACAGACAACGTTTTTACATTTTTTTGTATCATGTTCCACCAGGGAGCCACAGATGGGACAGGCACGGATGGAGGGGCAGCCAGTGACCCCCTTCACAGACTCAAAGACGATCTCTGGGCAGATTCTCAGTGTTGTTAGTGGTTTGCTGGAGCAGCCGTCGTTCCCACAGCGGTCTGACCGTGGAGCCGGACCCTTCCACTTCCTGAAACACTGCCAGCAGAACGCAAAGGTCCGCCCTTTCTTTGCTGTGCACACGCTGCAGGAGACCTTCAGATTAGAGGCGTCCTGTCTCTCCACTGAAGATCCACATCTAGGACACTGTGATGAGGAAGGTGGTGGGAGAGGTTTTTTTGTTTTTTTTACTATCTCATCAGCATTCAGGGGGAAACAAACAGTTTTCATGTACAGCCATCATAGTTTCAATGAGACACTTACTGAATTGGTGTCCATGCCATTCTTGGTAGTATTGGAAGCCAAGGTTTTTTCAAAGTACCGTGTTTCCTCAGGTGTCAGAAGAGCCATTTTCCGAACCTCTGTGTATGGCCACTCAACATTACAACCAAATTGGCCACACACAAATTTGCTTTTACCCTTTATTGAGATATAGAAACAAAACACTTGTTAGCCTACTGACATGACAAGACAAAATCATGAATGTGCTCTCTTAAATTGGCTGAATTATTATCCTTAAAAAAGTCAGGAGGTCGAACCTCGTCCAGTAACCTGTGACACCAGTTGGTCAGTGACGTAGGAGTGACCGCGTGCCCACAGGACATCAGCGCTCTGCGAGACGGGAAACCTTCACACAAAACTGAGGGGAAAAACATTAAAACACACAACAGGCTACCTTACATGGCATGAAAGATGTATTTATTTAGCCTATTTGCTGTTGAAGGGGTCACAGACAGTGGTGATTCTTTTGCCTATATAACAATTCGTGTCAGCTCTTTGGACATTTAGAAATTGACGAGCCGAGGACACACTCGGTTAGGCTACTTACAGTCAAACTCGTCCTCTCTGTCCACAAAATGAAGCGTCCTGTCTTGCGAGCTGTAACACTTCTCAGACTTCGAGGCTCGCGGAGACTTCCTTGACGACTCCGCCTCAGTTGACTGCTCGGAGCCCATCTTAACGAAGCTGACTTGCCCTAAAAAAAATAAAAAATAAAACATATCCAGAATATGCCTGAGCGCGTCTGTTTGACCTATACATTAATTTGGACTATATTTCGATAAAAACTAAGAAATACAAATATTGTTTTAAAATGAAAATCAATAGAGAGCAGAGCAAACGACGTTACTTAACCTTTTCGGGAAAATCGCTATTTCAGAGTGGCACTAAAATCCCTCTTGAAAAAAATCAGTCATTACAAATGCACACAAGGAGACTATCTGCCGTGTCATGAGACTGTCGGGATATTTTCACCTGTGGCCACACCTAACGGAGGAGTGGTATGCTATTCGATGCTATTGGAAATCAGCCTATCAGCAGTTTGAGCAGAGCTGACGAGAGGATTAGGGTTAAATACTGTGGATTTTCAAGAAACATTGTTTATCAGACCTCTAGATTACCGGTGCCCTCGGAATATGGCAACAGGACCTTCAAGCACTTGACATGTTCAGGATGTTTTAGATTGGGCTATGGGACGTAATAATTAGAGAGAATGGCATGCAGCAGGCCCACCTGGAGAATCGAACCAGTCGGCTGCAGTGAGGACTATTAAGTCTAGTCTCTAAGCACCTATAGGATGCCCCTTGTTCAGTCTGATTGTCTACTACAACATGACAATTGATCATTTTGATGACATATATGAGCAATTTATTTCGATTGTCTGTAATTGGGGAATAAAAAAACTTAAGAGACTGGAGACCTTGCTAACATGCTGCAGTCAGTATATATACTGACTGCAGCATGTTAGCAAGGTTACTCTTGTTCAAAAATATCACTGTTATTAGTGTACACTCAGTTGGTTAAGTATTAGAAACAGCCCTGCAACAAGCCATCCCTCATGAATCCAGTTTATAGAGGTGTAATCAATTTCTTTAATTCACCCTTCAGGTTGGACAGAATAAAAGAAACTTCGGAGCCAAAGCCACCATCTTGTGGCAGTAATTTTCTGTCACGATATCAGTTCAAAATATGGTGTTCTTTGATAAATAATAATCAGAATCAGCCCTAAAATAAAAAAATAAAAAAATCTGTCTATCCTGACACAGCTATTTTGTCCTTGTTTAATTAATGTTTTACTCTGTTACTAACTGACTGAATACTCTTTGTTATGTCCAACAGTATTTTAGACAGCAAAGGACCCACAGCAGTGCTCTACCCGTGAGATCATCATGCTGGAGAGCCAGAATAGAGCAAAAGATGATGGGGCACAGACTTCAACATACGAACAGGTAGGCAAACAGACCAAGAACTATGGCAAATGCATTTTGGTTCTTAAATTGTTTCATAAAACCTAGTTCAGATTAATTTCAGTTCAAGATTTTTTTTTACATGTATAGCACCATCCCATACAGAAGTAATTGAAACTGCAACAGGAGTCAGGACTGATGCTGATTGACTGGATGATAGAGTTGAGGGAAATTGTTAACTATTCAGCTACATCTGCTTTATCTGCTGCATCACTACTGATATAGAATCATTGACCTCTGTGGTATGTTTTATTTTACACGTTATTAGGCCTACATTGCATAGTGGGTTTTCTGACATAAAAAACAATTTAATGTTTGACTGGACATATTGTCAGAACTACATATTGTGGTAAACAAGATAAAACTGAATTAAGAAATATACAAGTTAAAAACACAAGAGGCCACATCCCCGTCAGCTCCACAGCACACCACTTTCAGAGCTGACCCTAACCTTAATGTAGTTAGAGTGTCTGCCTCTTTGACCCATGGAGAGAGCTGGTTCCACAGTAAAGGAGCCCGGTAACTGAAGGCTCTACCTCCCAGTCTGTTTTTAGAGATACTGGGAGTCACTAACAGACCTGCGTTCTGGGAGCGGAGTGCTCTGGTAGGACAGTAAGGAATGATTAGTTCTTTCAGATAGGATGGAGCTTTATCATTAGAAGCTTTATAAGTCAGCAGAAGGATTTTGAAGTCTATTCTAAATCCTACAGGAAGCCAGTGGAGAGAAGTGGGAGAGATGTGCTCTCTCTTCCTAACTCCTGTCAAAACCCTTGCTGCAGCGTTCTGGACCAGCTGGAGACTCTTTATGTGAAATGGTTGAAAAACAGCATAATATGGGACCTTTAAATCACCCTGGGGAGGCTCTAAAGAACTGTTGGTAAACAATTTTAAGGTGAATATATTAAATAAAATTGACACAAAGGCAATAATGTTGTGTATTTTGTAATTAAAGCAGATATCAGCTTCACGGCCGTTTCGGCTAATGCTGCGTTCAAGGCAGGCTTTTGAAACCGTAAGTTACAGCTTCAAGTCACAACTACGACTTGGTAGCGTTCCAGGTAACCCGTAGCTCGTGTTTTTACCATCCTGTTGTCTGTGAAAGTTCCCTATAACGGCCACTCGTAACTTCCGACCCGTGAACTCGTACCAGATCGAACTGGTATGACTTCACAGGAAGGAAAAACACAAAGTACGAGTTTCTTTGAACGCACCATGAGTTAGCAGCCCCCGCCCTTGTCAGGCATCAATTGGTCCTCGTGCTACGTCACCACATTCACGCGCATCCCTTGGCTGCACACACAGCCCTTCATGCCGTTCTCTCTCCTCATTGGATAACACTTGTATCCCACAAGGAAAATTTTCTCCTCGGGTTACAGCAGAGCAGAGTGACGGAGAGACTCGTGTTTAGGCTGAAATACTTCATGTAAGTGATTGCTGACGGAAAATAGGACTATTTAGGACTTATATTAACAAAAACATTCCACTGATATCTGCTTTAAGTTCTAAAAAAATAGCTTGCACCAACAAATAAAGAACCTATAGTGATTATGGCAATTGGCCAATTTGCCAAAATGTTGAACTATCCCTTTAAAGTATTTAGCAATGAATGTATTTGAGTTTGAAATGATTTCAATATGATATTGTAGTTTCACTATGTAATCATAAAAATAGAAGAAAAATCCATAAAATAGCAGTTTTTCTCTGCAGAAACCTGAGTATAATCAAGTGTTCGGTCATAAGAATTTGAAAAAAAAAATCAGTAAAATTAATAGTTTTCTGCTGCAGGAACTTGAGAAAAATCACTTTATCTAAAGTGTTTGACCATAAAATCTCAGGAAAAAAACACAAGTAGATTCCTAAAGAGTTTGCTCATACTAAATCAGTAAACAATATGTTAAATAACGTTTTTTGTTCCTGTAGAAACACAAGTTGAAACACATTTTTGAAAGTGTTTGTTATTACTTTATAGAAAATCTCTAAAAAAAAAAAAAAAAAAAAAAAAAAAAATTCCTGTAGGAACTTGAGTAGACACATCGTTTTGAAGGTGATAAATAATTTGGGTGGAAAATATAAACTAAAGGGTTTTCCCTGTAGAAATAAAAACTTCTGTAAATTTATTACATTTACACTTCATTTGAATTAGGATATTTTACATTAATTTTAAGGTTTTTGTTTGGAAGTCGCTGCTGCCAGTCATTCTAAGTTTTTTGTTTTTGTTTTGTTTTTATATGGTAGCCTATTTAAGGACCCACGTTTATTCATAAATTAAATGCTATATGTGCATAATTCGTCAATAACTGTGCAGTTTTGGATTCTGTTTGGAAGCAGACAGAAGATGATTTAATTTATGTGATTTATTTTTCCAGCATGTGTGGAGGTTACAATAAGTCTTTGGAGATATGATACAGAGATACACGAAAGGGAAATGATGATTCATGTCTCAAGCAGCCAGTCCCCCGTGAACCTTGATCACCAGGAAGATAACAGATTTGTGCTGTATTCCATAACGACACAATGGTGCAGAGTCATCATCCAGCGTGATGTTTGTGAAGATCATCCTCAGATTATGCTCATCCTGCCCTCCTGAGAGAGAGAGAGAGAGAGAGAGAGAGAGAGAGAGAGAGAGAGAGAGAGAGAGAGAGAGAGAGAGAGAGAGAAATTTTTTTTTTTAAATGGTCCATTCAAGAAAAATGTTGGTGGACAGACGGAAACAACACAAAAACACTGCTAGTCAGATGCCTAAATCCCTTTATGAACTCATAACAACTGCTTGCATCATTAAATTTAACTAAATGAATGCACATGCTTTGTTGTCATTTCAGTTGCCGTCTCTGTCTGACCACTTCATCTCTTTTATTTTACCTGGGATTTTCGCCGCAATTTTCTTTCTCAGCAGCCTCACAGTCATTTTCTGCATTTGGTCCTTGTTGTTACACAGGTCGATTGGAATTTCCTCTCCTTTAATCCCCTGCACCAACACCTGGTAAATCATTTCATTTGTTAGAGGATCCTTCCAGTGTCTCTCTCTCAGATGTAATGGCAATTGAGGTTCTTGTTTCTTGTATGTGAACGGGACCCAACGTCATAAAGGCTGTCTCTTTCGTTTTAGATAAGTGTCCAGCCTAGCTAATGATTCTCAGCAAACCACGTCACCTATTTTACTTAATCACATTTCTGCAATTTTATGGTGATTTTACAACAGTAGGGGAGAGTGGGGTAAAGTGAGACACTTTTTACATTTGCTCCCCTCTAAGCAAGCTAAAATGATTTATCAGTACAATTTACACATTTCCCATTAATTCAGGATGTTTCCTAGCAATGGAAATTATCAGAATGTATTTAGGATGAAGGACAGTGAAAATATGATTGTTTTAAAAAAAGTGGTCTTGTGTCTCACTTTACCCCAGCTCAGGGGTAAACTGAGACAAACCAGAGAAATCAAGGGGGTAAACTGATCCACTTACTTTTTCCACTCTGAAACTACCGTAACAACACATGTTGTAACAGTTAGAGTCCTGACAGCAGCTTGACAACCACACATCCCAAAACTAATGTCGGACTAGTAACAGAATCATGGGGATTGGTCAATTAAGCACTTTTTTTCCTAAACACAAAGTGACTCAAGAACAAAATCAAATACAACACAAAATGTTTTAATTAACATTCAAATGACAGATAGAACCAGTTAGATAGTCTGGGGGTCAGATTGTAGGACCCGACAATCGTGACCATTTTGATCAAAAGTCCTCTTGTTTGGGGGGGGGGGGGGGGGGCAAAGTGGAATGTGACTAAAATTGAATGTAAACAATATTAAGCGAGCTGACTGAAGAGCACATCATAACAAAGCAGTGTGGCTACAGATCATGTTTGATCACGCGAGATTTCTGGCTTGGGGGACGAGATTCTAGTGTAAATCTTTGTGTGTGGTGTGCTCACAGTCTCACTCATGGATTTATTATAATACATCCATGGTCTCACTTTACCCCGCAGCATTTGTCTCACTTTACCCCAACACCCCCATTTTAGAAAAAACGACCTCTCTTAGAAATTCAGGCTAATTTTCAGCCAGCATCATCACATGGTTTTATGTGTTGGTAGTTCATCATCATGTATCATATAAGATTTTTTACGTGAATCAGTTTGCTTTGGCACAACAGTTGATTAAGTTGACAGCAAGGAAATTTACTTTTACCTGCAAAAATCATATTTTTGTGGAAAAAAACATGCTTTCCACAGCATCATGAGGTCCTCTCCTTCATGGCCATTGGGAAATGGAAGGGGCTTAAAAACATAATGGTCAGATGACCATAAATGTGTTCTGTTTTCTAGATATAGGGGGTGTCTCACATTACCCGGTGTCTCACATTACCCCACTCTCCCCTACCTTAATGTATTTTTAAAAATTGTAAAATGTTGTTAAATATTCATCCATACCATGTAGCCTAAATGTTACTGTTAAAACAGTAAGGCCTATAGCCTACTGTCATTTAACAGCAGAAACAGATGGATTACTGTAAATTTACAATGTTATAGCAGTATATGACTGTGTTTTTAATGTAAAATATTGTTAAATATTCATCCCACCTGTAAATTAACAAGCTCAGTTAACAATAACAAAATGCAATCCAACAGCACAACACATTTTGCGTCAAGCGGCACAAGTGAAGTTAATATCCACCAGCATCTTTGGCAGTCCATGGGTAGTTCAAGAGGTAGGGTTATTTTTATCCTCCAAAATCAACAGTGTTGTCTGCATGATTTTGACTGTTAACATTATAGAAAATATTTCATAAGGCCAGTTTCATCGGGACTGTCTGTAACAGCGACCCTCCACAGAGCCGTTCACTACAGGAACCTGACTCTGCAGAGACGAAAGGACATAAAGTTAGACAGAGGAAAGACTCTGGGAAACACACATTCACACACACGTACACACACGTACACACACACACACACACACACACACACACACACACACACACACACACACACACACACACACACACACACAAACTGCATCTGTCTGTGATGTAGCAGATACATGAATAGCTACTACATTTCTCACTTTGTTTCAGTGCGTCTGTCTCTGTCTCTCAGTGACACAGACATAAACACTGCTCTCTCTACCTGTGGTTGGATGATGAGAGTAGCACGCTGTGTCGTGCAGCCAGCGTAGCTGTAACAGGCCAAACGTCTCATCTGCTTTTTCTGATAAATAAGTGACGATCAGACGGAATGGAAAACATATGCACAAAATTGAAATGTACCCAGTGTCCTTCTGCAATTCCTGTTTCCGCGAGCTTCATCAACAGAAACTATATTTTTGACACGCCCTGAATGCAACATTCCAGCAACAGAGAGCAGTTAGAGGGTTGGAGGCTGCTGAGGCAGACAGAGGTGTGAGCTGTTGGACTGAGGAACTCAGCGTCTATTTCTAGACTTGGTGTCTGTTTCCTTTGTTCGGCCGTTCCGTCGGTTAGTTAGTTCGTTCGTTTTATTATCTCTCTTAGGCGAATTTTGTTTTGGACACAAGAGAATATTCACATAGGCTATAGCAAATCCCTTGCAACTAATCGAAAGAAGAGGTGGACTGGTGTTATTCTGAAATCCAAAATGAATTTCTCCAAGTCTCAAGGTAAGACGCATTCGTGTAAATTATTTTTTTACCCAGCAATGCTGCTATGGTGACAATTTTTTTTTTTTTTTTTTAACTCTCCTCTTAGCGGTTCCTAAATATAGTGGCTTGTTGAATCGAGGAGCAACATGTTACCTGAACAGTGTGCTGCAGGTGTTGTTCATGACCAAAGACTTCAGAGAGGCTGTGGAGAGGTTTGTAGAATTAAGTCCAATTTCATGTCATATGATGCATTTCGTATTACGGCATTGTGACAGCAGTGCACGCTGATTTCCATTCATGTTTTTGTTTTTGTTTTGTTTTTTTACTTTAGGAACTCCAGTAGAGATAATATTGAATGCCATCTCAGAAAACTTTTTCGCGATTTAAAAAGTCGTAAGCGAACAGCATACACCGATAACATCATAAAGAAGCTGGGCATCGTCAGAGGTAGGAGTTGGTATTGACTGTTTCTAAAAACAGAAGTTATGTCTTGTGTCCCAGACAAGTGCTGAAGGGGGACAGTGACGAAGTATATTTGAGTAGGCTACTGGCTAACCCATACATTTTTTTAAACCTTATTTAACCAGATAAAAGACCCACTGAGATCAAGACCTCTTTCACAAGGGTGACCTGGCCAAGAAAGGCAGCAGCACACGTCATAGTGAACAAGACAGATAGACGACAATAACAAAACAAACATTGATTGAAATATACAGTGCAGGAGTTATTGTTACAGTAACAGTTTAAGAACAAGAGCAGATAGAGCAGAGGGCTTCCAGTGAAACATTTCGGTTCAGTTTGGAGGGCATTCCAAGCAGAGAAACTAAATGCTTTTTCCCCCCTGTTTCAGTTAGAACACGAGGAGCAGAGACAAAATGTAATACGATTGTAGGCATAATGGCTTCCAGCGAAAACAAGTGCATAAATAAGTAGGGACTAGGCCAATAAGAGCCTTATAAACCAAATAAATAGGCCTACAGCCTACTTAGCTGCCCACCTTTTAAGTATCTATAGGTTGGGTTGAGTTTTTAATTTGGACTCTATAAGGTGTCTGAGTGCAAAACTAATCACATCCAACACTTATCATTAAAGTCCTTCTTGCTGTAATTTTAAATTTCGGGAGGGGGGGGGTCATCTTAAATATACTGTGTTCACCATGACTTAGGATACTGCCTGCAAAAATTAACTGTAAAGTTTCAGAATGCATATAAAGGCAATGTAGTGGGAAATAAACAACTTCTAACCAGACAGCCTGTAGTAGCCTACTGTAGTTGGTTTTTAAAGGTACAATACTTTAAACAGTATCTTAACATGAGTTAATAAATGTTTCACCTTCACCCTCCACCCCCAAAGAGAGACAGGATGATGCTGCTGAGTACTTCGAGAAGATTTTAGCTCGGACCAGTGATGATACTTCACAGGTAAAGACATCAACAATATCAAGGGAATTTTCTCTGGTATGTAAAATAACACTGTTTTTTGCTTGTTTTTGACAGATTTTGTTATACTATATTTTCAGATTTTCCATGGAAAGTTGACACACAAGATCATATGTTCTAAATGTCAGAAGAGCTCTGACACAACTGGACCATTTTGGCATCTTCCACTTGCACTTAAGGATTGCAAGGTCTTTATTTCAGGTTTATTCAGGTCAACCAGATTTGGGTCTGAAATAAATCTAATAAAATAAGCAACATAAATTGGAAATTATTGCTTTGGTTGACGTTCATTCGTGTTGACAATAGCACAGCTATTTAAAATATGTAATTACAGTCAGTTTCAGAACAGTTTTAACACAGAGCTAATATCTGATGTGACTTGTGCATTTTTCAGCGTGATGGCATTGAGGGGTTTTTCAGTGAGTCAAAGATCAGTGGAGAAAACCAGCTGTACTGTGAAGTGTGTGATGACAAGGCTGATGCTACTCTTGTAAGTATATATGACCAAATACATTTCTGTTTTATGAACATGAACAGTTTTCTTAGCAACAGCTTTGAGACTTCATGAAGTGAATTCTATGATGTGTTTCATTCAGAAACGTGAACTAAAGGATCCTCCAGAGGTTTTGACGCTGCTGCTGAAGAGGTTTGAGTTTGACTACAATTACATGAGGTACATCAAAAACAACTGTGATGTGGATGTTCCCTTCACCCTACAGATCCCTGAGGTATGCATTCAATATTTTTTCTATTTTATCACAGTTTTATTACATTACACATTATATGTTTAAATTTCATCCCTGGCCCCAGAGTGCGAATTATACAATGACAATTGGGGGGGGTCAACATTTTACACAGCAGCGCAGGCGCATGCTTGAGTTAACAGAAGTCTTCCAGTATCTTGCTTGTACAATGAAATGTCTACAGTCTGTAGATGATGATAAACCAAATTTTACACAATTTTACAGTTCATGTGGCACATAATGTACCACACAAACAACTTTTGCAGTCACCAACAAAATATTAGATCTAAACTGCCAGCAAGTGAGACCCCCCCACACACACACCCTAATTTCTGCTCAAACACAGATCAACACAATGCTGAACCAGAACCGAACACATTATAGATAGCAAAGATGATGGCAGATGTGTTACATGCTCTAGTCTAGACAGATTCACATCCTGTACTGGTCCCAATATTGGAACTAATGGATAAGATAGGACTCTATAGTCTATAGGCCCAACAGCCTGAGCTAGGGTTGACTCTTGTCTTTACCATTAATTCAGAAGTGAGAAACATATCAGACTATTTTAAGAAAACAGCTCACAAAGTTTGATTTTGAGGTCACCAATGTTTTCAGTATTAAAAAGATAAAAGCCCACTCACCACTCAAAGACTATTAAAATGGGGGCAACTGTCAAACCTGGCAACGCAGCATGCAGCTTTGTTTACAACCTGACGGTAGTGCAAGCTTGCAGGTTAGGATAGCTCCACTAATGAGAGTGACGTGCACAGGGCACAAAATGGATCGATTTCTAATAAGAAAAATCAAATGGACAGACAGGCGGCGTGGTAAGGAATAGTGACATTAAAGAGTCAGAGGAAGCAGCGAAAATCAACATGAAGACACCAGAGAGGGACGAGCAGGCAAGGGCCAGTGTTCCCAGCAAAAAAACAAAAGGTAGGAGGCATATAAGATGAGCTGTAGACACCTGAAATAGGGATGCAAATTATCGAGTAATTCATTAATCGATAGTTGATAGACCTTATCGATCGATGATCGATTAATTGATAAGCGGCGATTTTCCTGAGAACCTAAATTTAACGGGAAAATTTAAGATCAACATTCCTTATGGACTTTACACTAGTATTTGTTAATTTATTTTAAGAGCACAGCACAATGAAAATGTTTAAGTAGCATGTTATTTGGGACATAGAGCTCTGAGGTTGAAGTCCTATCATAATGAGATGAGATGAGAGACACTGCTGCGTTTCCATTACAGATTTTCGCAAAATAAAAGCGATATTTCTGAAACTTCGAAAAAGTGCAATTGCCATTTGCGGGTGTTTCCATTGAAAGGTATTTTGCGAATGAGCCATAATGCGTCTTGCGTTTCTATGGTGACGGCACAGCGATCTCAGCTGCCGACAGCTGTTGCTGTTATTGTTATTAACATTGACAAAAACAGCGCTTGATTGCTGAAAGGCAAAGCCCGTGTGGCGCTGGCAGCGGCCACAGATAAGGACGCACTCACACGGGCCAGTTGTTCTGTACCGCGCTGAAGCCCGAATGCCCCCCCCCTCTCTCCCCCGCTGTCCCGCACTCACACCACCTCCAACCCAAGCTGCTCAAACACGGTTTCCTCCGTTGATACAGAGGGATTATTTGTTTACCAACACGGCGGATGTGCGCTTTAACCTGACTGCAGAAAGAACGGAGCCTTTTAACACCAGCGGTGATGAGGCGCTGACAACAATATAGGTGGTTGTGTCCACACACCCGTACAGGTTTATGTGACTTAAGGTGACATTTCGGCGCAGGAGGGAGTGGGAGTGTGGATGCGAGCCAATCTCCTTCAACCAAGCACGGAAAAGGGGAATGATAGGAAAGGTTTTTCTAATTTACTGAGAAACAATGCCCAGGTCAGCAATGCATGACAATAAACATGTGGTTCATTTGTCCCCTCAAGTTACATAAACCAACACAGCTTGGACACAAGCGCTGTTCTCCGCGGCACCGCAACGAGCGCTTTTTTTCTCTTTTCTTTTTTTTAATTAAGCTCCGGTACCTACCGGCTAAACTACGGAAGGATACTGTAAACCAGCGCGGGTCCGGTGTGTTTACCAAAGCCTGGTCTCCGTGCTGAGGCACCGGGTCGGTTTGAGCTGCGTTCAGGCTACATTACAACTCCTCAGGCAGCTCCGTGTCGGCGGCTTTTTGACTCGTTACTCACTGGTTGTCTGTGTGTTAGCGATGGTACAGCCTGAGTCCCGTATGGCTACAACAGGTAACAGTGTTGTCTCTTTTCACCTCCTCTCCCTCTCTCCCTTGTGTGCTGCAGTGCGCTGCACACGTTTACACAGAGATCCGCTACATGTCGGCTTTGCTTGTTTACATTTCACAGTAAAACTCCCATTGAAAAGGAACGATTAATTGCAAGTAATTTAATTTAATCGATTAAATTCTTATCGACAATTAATCGATAGTCGATTAATTGTTTGCATCCCTAACCTGAAACATATAATTATGAAACTCTGAAAGTTAGTAAGTAGGTAAGTGTATTAAATAGCTTGGTAGCTACTTACATTAATTTACAGCACTCCATGAGACGGCGTGACACGCGCAGATTCAGGCAATGAAATGGTATAGTCCACTAGGGGTGTCTGACATTTTACTACAAGCATCTTCCTGGCATGACTATGGAATACTGTATATTGTGGTATTTATGATTACTAATAAGAAAGATAAATGTTTCAACCCCCCCTATCTGTTATTTGTACCTCTTTTAGGGGGGTCGTAGTCGTAATTGGGGGGGTCAAACCCCCCTGTAATTCACACTATGCCTGGCCCTGATTCCTGTCATTGTTTCTTTGATCAGAGTTGCATGTATGAACTGTACGCAGTAGTGGATCACTCTGGTGATCTAAGAAGTGGACATTACACTGCAACAGTAAAGTCCCAGGATGATGACAGATGGTACAACTTCAATGATAGCAGAGTTAGATTGGTAAGAACTTAAACTGTATGTATGTGTGTGTTGTAGTAGTTTACACTTTATCTGATGATTTATTTCTAATGTGATGTTTGATCATTATTCAGCATCAAGAGCCATACCAGGCAGACAAACCTAATACGTAAGTGACCGTCTTTTTCTCATGGTGTGTTTTGCTGAATATGAAAATTATGTTTCTTTCTTTTCACATTTCTCCCACTAGATCTTGCAGTGCTTATCTTCTTTTTTACAGGAAGAAAAGTAAGAGACATGTGTATTTTTATTTTTATTTTTATTTTATTTTTTACATTTCTTGCACATGTATCACAGCATAAAATTCCTCTGTTGGTTGTTTTATTATTTGTCCCACTTTCTAGCCCCCACTGCAGATACTTCCACTCAAGACATCAGTGGAGATTTCCTGCGTGGTAACAACAATGACCAATGTCAACATGCTGGAGGGAAAAGAATGAGAGAGAATGATGAGGAGCCTGTTAAAGTGGGTAAAGGGCGTCGTAAGGACAGGAGAGATGTGGGTGCAATGAGCATGAATGATGGACAATCTTTTAATGTGAAAATGAAGAAACACAAGGAAGGAAGGGTAAGACAGGAAGATAAAGACAAGACTGGAAAGAGTGAAAGTGATGGACAGACAGACAAAGAGAGAAAAACCTTGACAAAACACCCCAACAGGAAGACAAAGGATGAGTTCAATGACGGATTGAATGCTAAACAGGAAGTCAGAGAAGAGTGTGGCTCTCCATATGTTAGTGTAAACAAAAAGGGAGGTGAGGAGGAGATGGGGATAAATGAAATAGATGACAAAAGAGTAAAGAAGAAAAGAGATGCACATCATGGTCAAATCAGACCGGACACATCTTCAAGATCAGTAGGAAGTGGCAGTGTAGAGAGACAGGAGGACATTAAAGTGGGAGGAATTAATAAAGCAGAAAGAAGCAGTGAGGACAGTACAGAGAGGCAGGTAAATGCTGGAGTGGGTAATGAAAGGAAACCTGGTCCAAGAGAAGGAGTATCCACTTTTCCAGGGAGTTTTGCCAATCTCAGTGTGAATGATTCACCTGCAGAACATGAAAAGAAAAATAATAAGTTAAAAAGGGCTTTTACCTTTTCTGGTAAAATAGAGAAAAATGCATCAATGAGTTCAGATGATACTTCAGAGAATAAGAAGAAAAGTAACTGGTTACGTTCTTTGTTTGGGAGAAACAAAACTAAATATGAACTGAACCAGGCTTCAGAGTGAGACTAAAACAAAAAAGGAAAATGCAAACCAGGATTCAAAATCAGAATTAAGATCACTTGCTGTTTTAACTCAGTAATGTTTCTGTGTAAAGACCAACAAATAGTTAACACAAGTAAATAAGATCATTTTAATGTTATTTTAATTTGCATATAGACTGTATTCAATGATATTAATTGGTCAGCCTTCTTCAGAAATGTTTTTTAATGTAAATCTTTGCATTACGAAATATTTGTATGGGTTTCAATTATGCTGTATTTTCTTTTCTTTTTTTTATAATCTCAGTGTTGTAACAGTACAGTACATGTAGATTATGGGTGTGTAAACCTTTACTGTTCCTAACCTCTGTGATAAATGTTTTAGATTTTATGTTTCATTTAAACCAAACTACTGTGTAACTGACCTTTGTCTGACATGAAGGACTTGTATAAATTTAAACCCTTAAACCTGGTCCAAGAGAAGGTGGAGAATCCACTTTTCGAGAGTGTTTTGACAATATCATTCTGAATGATTCACCTACAGAACATTTAGATGAAATGAATGAAAAATGCATTAATAAGTTCAGATGATACTTCAGAGAATAAGAAGAAAAGTAACTGGTTACGTTCTTTGTTTGGGAGAAACAAAACTAAATATGTACTGAACCAGGCTTCAGAGTGAGAATAAAACAAAAAAGAAAAATGCAAACCAGGATTCAAAATCAGAATTAAGATCACTTGCTGTTCTACCTCAGTAATGTTTCTGTGTAAAGACAGGCAAATGGTTAACACAAGTAAATAAGATCATTTTAATGTTATTTTCATTTGCATATAGTCTGTATTCAATGGTATTAATTGGTCAGCCTTCTTCAGAAATGTAAATCTTTGCATTACAAAATACTTGTATGGGTTTAAATTATGCTGTATTTTTTTTTCTTTTTCTTTTTTTTAATCTCAGTGTTGTAACAGTACATGTAGATTATGGGTGTGTAAACCTTTACTGTCCCTAACCTCTGTGATAAATGTTTTAGATTTTATGTTTCATTAAAACCAAACTGTTGTGTAATTGACCTTTGTCTGACATGAAGGACTTGTATGGTGATTTAAATAAATATAAATGTGAGAACAAAAATAACAAAGCTTTGAGCTTCTTATTTTTGTGGAAGGTCATTGGTTTGCTTTGTTTGACACAGGGGATGAACATTTGTTTTTTGTTGATCTCTTCAGTACCAGGTTCTCCAGTGGTCCGATCAGGATATATTGACACAGGTGGTCCTTCAGGGCTGAGATGACAGATGGGTGTAGATCCTCATCTGGCCCGATCCGTCAGAGTGGATCAATTTTCCCTGTGGGAAACACTCAACACCACCTGCAAATCCTGTACAAATCAGACAAAAACACAATTTTCTGACCATTTTAAAGTAAAATCCTATAATATTATACCGCAGAACAGAAGGAAAATAATGGTGTAGATTATCAGATGTATGCAATGTGTGCATAGATTTTGTTCTCAGAACAAATCCTAAATAAGAAAACATTTGTGAATGCCACCACAGTTCGTGAATGAGGCCCAATGAGAGCAGCCAGCAGTGGAGCTGAGAGCTGTGGCTACAGTAATCAGTGAATTAGGCATAGTTTAACATTTTGGCAAATTCGCCTATTGCGATAATCCCTATATAGGAGTAGGTTTATTACCTTTAATTGCCAGTGCAAGCTGTTTTGGCGGGGCATAGATGCAAGCTCTGCATGGCGCAGTACTTCCGCCTTCTCTCATCAAACTCTTCAAATACACAATCCACTAAATCCAAAACACTCTCGTGGACACGTTGTGACCTGCATATTCACCACGCTATGAAATAATAATGTAACCTTGTAGTTTATTAAGTGCTTATTAATTTTAATTATGGATTTTATGTTGTTACCAATAGAAGTATTTTTTTATTATATTACATGATGTTATTTGTTTTATTTTGTGCTTCAGTTAAGCTATTGTTTATTTTATTAATTATTTAATTTAGTCTATAATATTTTATTATCACTGTCAGTGTTTTGTTTTTATAGATGTTTTGACCAGCTTCTCTGTGCTGGGTGATTTTGGTTCTGCCTGCTTTGTGTTAGTGGGAACCGGAAAAGGAGAGATACGGGGTGGTCCTGCTGCTCTTGAGCGCATTGCCTCGACGTTGTTGTTGAACCCGACCTGTAACTAAAAAGCTGACATTGCTCCAGGTGCAGTAATCATGTTTTCTATCCTTCATCTCAACCTTTAAGGTTCAGACCATAAAGTTTCAATCACACAAATATAAACCTTCATGTGTTATAATAAATGTTTAAAAAGCACAAACTCCTTTATGAGGTCACACTGAAAAATGTTGTTAGTAATTGACCCATCCTAGATCATACACAAACTCATCCTGGCTACATTTCAGAAACACACATCACACCAGTTCAGGTTAAGTGAAAGAGAAGGTTTTCCAACTTTTATCTTTCCTATTACCATCTGCAATAAGCTCATTTACAGTGTTAAAGGAAACTTTGTACCCCAACTTATCTTATCTGTCCTGGAAACATGTCTCCATCAGTGCCCTAAATGAAAGATCACAGTTCACACTGAGATCTGATGGTCACTTCTGATCAGTAGGCCTACCACACATTTACCATAACTCACATGACTGTATTTGGGTGTGGTTTTCTCCATTGAACTGAACCTGTTTTAATTTCATGTTTCTGAAGTCAGGTTTGAATTAGGTGGCTCAAATTTACCTTTTGTATTTTGTTTTGTTTTTGAAGTTTGGACTTTCAATTTATTTGGCAACTTTGTTCCATATTTTGCATGAAGTCAGAAAATGTCTGATATGTTAAATGTACAAAATCTCATAATATTGCCATTAACATGTTCCTGATCAGGGACAATAAAAATCTCATGATACTAATCCTCCTAGACTTTACAGCAGCATTTGATACAGTTGATCATTCCATTCTCATCTCCCGTCTGTCCAACCACGTGGGCATTCAGGGTCCAGTTCTGAAATGTTTCTCCTCATACCTCAGAAACAGGTCCTTCTCTGTTATGATCAGGGACCAAGGGGGCAGTTATGGGTCTGAGAAGTGAAGCTCACTTCCGCGTTCAAAAAACTGCAATCCCCTCGGCTTCCTCTGGGGGCTGGTGTCAGAAGGGAGCATTCCCCATAGACCCCCATGTTAAAATCGCCGACTTTACATCCTCAGTAAACATGTTTTTTAAAAGCCTGGTGTCAGAACGTTTTTTTGTCTCAATCGATAGTTTCTACCCCCGCACACACTCTGAGGGGGGTGAATTTTTTTTTTTAACTCTACCGTTTTACTGTTATTAGGTTAAAACTCTGGCCAATTAGGGCACGGAAACGTTGAGTGACAGGTCCGAGCAGCTCCGTGGACAGCTGCTTCGAGGCCAGTGGGCGGGTTCTCGGCCGGCCAATCCAACATGGCGCTGTTCAGGCTGCCATATTTGAGTCACAAAAACGACTCCCCAAAACCAATGGGTGACGTCACGGACGCTACGTCCATTCTTTTTACAGTCTATGATCAGGGACCTCTCATCGTCCCGCGCCCCCTTCTCATGTGGGGTCCCACAGGGTTCCATTCTCGGCCCTCTTCTTTTTACCCTCTATCTGCTGCCTCTTGGAAAGAGCATCTCCACACATAATCTATACTTTCATTGTTATGCAGATGACATTCAGATTTACCTTCCAATTATCCCTAATGCTCCAGCTGCACTAAATTCCCTCTCTAAGTGCTTAGAGGACATTGACCAGTGGTTGTTACAAGATTTTCTGCACTTGAACCAGTCTAAAATTGAATTTATTGTTTTTGGTACCCCTGATGTATGCAACAATGTAATTAGAAACTGTGATTCTTCTTCCTTGGCCCCCTCTTTTTGAACCTGCTATCCACGGTCTTGCTCCAGTGTATCTGTCTGATTGCATAAAGTTTAGACGACACTGTAGAGCTCTCCGGTCCTCAGAACAGCCCCTGTTGGAGGTTCCCTTCTCAAATTTTAAACAGTGGGGGGATCGTGACTTTTCGATAGCGGCCCTGAAATTGTGGAACTCCCTACCCCCTAAATTACATTTTATTAATGACCTGGCACTCTTCAAATCGAACCTTAAAACTCACTTATTTAGACAGGCTTTTATATTCATTGATATTTGCTATTTGTTATGTATTTTATCGTTTCTGTGTTCTCTTTCTTTTGTATGTTATGTTATCCTGTGACATTTGTCACTTGTCATGTACTTTCTTTCTGTAAAGCACTTTGATCATCTTTCCGATGTTGTAAGGTGCTATATAAAACTAAATAAATAAAACTTTATTATGAAGGAAACTTTGTACCCCAACTTATCTTATCTGTCCTGGAAACATGTCTCCATCGGTGCCCTAAATTTATTTATTATTTTATTTAATCGTTTATTTAACAGGGACAGCGCACGGCTCTCAGCCGTACCAGAATTAGCTGCCAGCTAAATTTCATCTGTATGAAATGAAAGATCACAGTTCACACTGAGATCTAATGGTCACTTCTGATCAGTACCACACATTTACCTTAACTTATTTGGCAACTTTGTTCCATATTTTGCATGAAGTCAGAAAATGTCTGATTTGTTAAATGTACAAAATCTCATAATATTGCCATTAACATGTTCCTGATCAGGGACAATAAAAATCTCATGATACTAATCCTCCTAGACTTTACAGCAGCATTTGATACAGTTGATCATTCCATTCTCATCTCCCGTCTGTCCAACCACGTGGGCATTCAGGGTCCAGTTCTGAAATGTTTCTCCTCATACCTCAGAAACAGGTCCTTCTCTGTTATGATCAGGGACCTCTCATCGTCCCGCGCCCCCTTCTCATGTGGGGTCCCACAGGGTTCCATTCTCGGCCCTCTTCTTTTTACCCTCTATCTGCTGCCTCTTGGAAAGAGCATCTCCACACATAATCTATACTTTCATTGTTATGCAGATGACATTCAGATTTACCTTCCAATTATCCCTAATGCTCCAGCTGCACTAAATTCCCTCTCTAAGTGCTTAGAGGACATTGACCAGTGGTTGTTACAAGATTTTCTGCACTTGAACCAGTCTAAAGTTGAATTTATTGTTTTTGGTACCCCTGATGTATGCAACAATGTAATTAGAAACTGTGATTCTTCTTCCTTGGCCCCCTCTTTTTAAACCTGCTATCCACGGTCTTGCTCCAGTGTATCTGTCTGATTGCATAAAGTTTAGACGACACTGTAGAGCTCTCCGGTCCTCAGAACAGCCCCTGTTGGAGGTTCCCTTCTCAAATTTTAAACAGTGGGGGGATCGTGACTTTTCGATAGCGGCCCTGAAATTGTGGAACTCCCTACCCCCTAAATTACATTTTATTAATGACCTGGCACTCTTCAAATCGAACCTTAAAACTCACTTATTTAGACAGGCTTTTATATTCATTGATATTTGCTATTTGTTATGTATTTTATCGTTTCTGTGTTCTCTTTCTTTTGTATGTTATGTTATCCTGTGACATTTGTCACTTGTCATGTACTTTCTTTCTGTAAAGCACTTTGATCATCTTTCCGATGTTGTAAGGTGCTATATAAAACTAAATAAATAAAACTTTATTATGAAGGAAACTTTGTACCCCAACTTATCTTATCTGTCCTGGAAACATGTCTCCATCGGTGCCCTAAATTTATTTATTATTTTATTTAATCGTTTATTTAACAGGGACAGCGCACGGCTCTCAGCCGTACCAGAATTAGCTGCCAGCTAAATTTCATCTGTATGAAATGAAAGATCACAGTTCACACTGAGATCTAATGGTCACTTCTGATCAGTACCACACATTTACCTTAACTTATTTGGCAACTTTGTTCCATATTTTGCATGAAGTCAGAAAATGTCTGATTTGTTAAATGTACAAAATCTCATAATATTGCCATTAACATGTTCCTGATCAGGGACAATAAAAATCTCATGATACTAATCCTCCTAGACTTTACAGCAGCATTTGATACAGTTGATCATTCCATTCTCATCTCCCGTCTGTCCAACCACGTGGGCATTCAGGGTCCAGTTCTGAAATGTTTCTCCTCATACCTCAGAAACAGGTCCTTCTCTGTTATGATCAGGGACCTCTCATCGTCCCGCGCCCCCTTCTCATGTGGGGTCCCACAGGGTTCCATTCTCGGCCCTCTTCTTTTTACCCTCTATCTGCTGCCTCTTGGAAAGAGCATCTCCACACATAATCTATACTTTCATTGTTATGCAGATGACATTCAGATTTACCTTCCAATTATCCCTAATGCTCCAGCTGCACTAAATTCCCTCTCTAAGTGCTTAGAGGACATTGACCAGTGGTTGTTACAAGATTTTCTGCACTTGAACCAGTCTAAAGTTGAATTTATTGTTTTTGGTACCCCTGATGTATGCAACAATGTAATTAGAAACTGTGATTCTTCTTCCTTGGCCCCCTCTTTTTAAACCTGCTATCCACGGTCTTGCTCCAGTGTATCTGTCTGATTGCATAAAGCTTAGACGACACTGTAGAGCTCTCCGGTCCTCAGAACAGCCCCTGTTGGAGGTTCCCTTCTCAAATTTTAAACAGTGGGGGGATCGTGACTTTTCGATAGCGGCCCTGAAATTGTGGAACTCCCTACCCCCTAAATTACATTTTATTAATGACCTGGCACTCTTCAAATCGAACCTTAAAACTCACTTATTTAGACAGGCTTTTATATTCATTGATATTTGCTATATATGTATTTTATCGTTTCTGTGTTCTCTTTCTTTTGTATGTTATGTTATCCTGTGACATTTGTCACTTGTCATGTATTTTCTTTCTGTAAAGCACTTTGATCATCTTTCCAATGTTGTAAGGTGCTATATAAAACTAAATAAATGAATAAATAAATAAATAAAACTTTATTATGAAGGAAACTTTGTACCCCAACTTATCTTATCTGTCCTGGAAACATGTCTCCATCAGTGCCCTAAATGAAAGATCACAGTTCACACTGAGATCTAATGGTCACGTCTGATCAGTACCACACATTTACCATAACTCACATGACTGTATTGGGGTGTGGTTTTCTCCATTGAACTGAACCAGGTTTGAATTTCATGTTTCTGAAGTCAGGTTTGAATTAGGTGGCTCAAATGTAGATTTTGTATTTTGTTTTGTTTTGTTTTTGAAGTTTGGATATTCAATTTATTTGCCAACTTTGTTCCATATTTTGCAATTAGCTACCAAAAACGATCACATAGTCATGAAGTCAGAAAATGGTGCATGTCTGATTTGTCAAATGTGCAAAATCTCATAATATTGCCATTAACATGTTCCTGATCAGGTACTGTGGGTGTTAGGAATATTATGAGTGGCCAACTTTTACATGTTAAAGGGGACCTATTATGCTTTTCCAGCTTTTCAGACTTTTCTACATGTTTAAAATGTTGGATAATGGTTCTAGAGGCCGTGGAAGTGTCATATCATGAGGTTAATGCATTTGGAGGTAAACCCTGCTAGATGATTGGGATTTCTCTTGGATTTCTCTGCACACCTGTTACACTCGGTTGCGCTGACTTTTTTTTGACATGAGCTCGCGTCTACGTCATGGCGTGCCGGACTCCCCTACATGGTCATGCCGAGGTCTCTGCTCCAGCCGGCCCCGCCTCCCCCCATGCTGCTCTGTTGTGCCTGGTGTCACAGCGGAGAGCGGAGCAGACTACTTCCTGCTTTTTCCCTGCATGTTTTAGCGCTGTAGCGTCACTTTACTAAGTTTTATTTAGAAGTTTTATTTAGAAGTTTACGCCGACGTTTCATGTAAGTGAAGCTGTACCTGTGTGAGAAGCGACGTACCGCCGGGGCGACGTTGTTCGTCGGACCGACGTAACGCTGGACCGACGGAGCACCGGAGCTCTGAAGCTGCAGCGGTTCCTCACACAGGCAGAGCCCGTCTGCAGGCCTCCTTGGCCGGGCGGGCGTCCGTGCTCATCGCGGTAGAGAAAACCATCGCTAATAAACATACCCGCAGGTTTTTTAGACGTTTACCACCGTGTGGTTATTCTTTTAAGGAGATAAATGTTGATCTCATTGATGAAATCTTACAATTGTGGCAGTTGAATTAGTTTGAATGAAAAGTGAAGCTGTGAGAAGGAGGAGGGAGAGGAGGCACAGTGCTGCGGAGCTCTGTAGTCAATGTGCACAAATCACCACATTTACATCAATAAATAACTGTTTTACAATGAACTGACCAGTCTGCATATATTTTAAATGTATTTTATTAAGTTATATTACATGTTACATGGTTACAGTAGCCTACATGGCAAAGACTACTCTAAACCATCTTTGGTTAGGGTGAGACTAGGTCATGGGCACATTTCATTACACAATGTAGACTGGTCAGATGCATACTGGAGATCTGGCAATTTGCCTACTGCAGATTTAGCTTTTGTTTGCATACTACATTTTGGCCAAATCAGTATCTACTAGTAGTAGACATCGTCATGGTAACACAATGCTGAGGGAGTGGTTCATTTGCATTTAAAGGGAGGGGCCACTGAAACAGACCGTTTTGCACAGCCCTGTTTTTGAGAATGCTGTGATGTTTGATCTTTGGGGTATTTTGACCGAAGCACGTCACAGACATGTCTTTAAGACACCCAGGAACTATTTTAGTTTGTGCAAAAAGGAGCATAATAGGTCCCCTTTAACACACTACTTTGGCCTAATTCAGAAAGTGTCCTCAAAAACAGCTTGGTTAAGAAAAGATTTGATATTAGATGTATAGGCTAAATGAAAAAGTACAATGAACAATAATACTTCTATAACATTTATGAAGAATGAATGTGTTGTGAATTCACTTAAACCAACACCAAGGAACTTTTCAACCTTCATATAATATTTTCTTAACTTTTGTGATGGTACATCGACTTAAAACAGGTTGAATGACAGCTCTGTCATGGCCTGAGGGGGTCTGTATCGCCTTCACTGGCACTAAGCAACTTTGAGGAGCATGGTAGGAACCTGGCTCTCACTTAAGTTTCACTTTCACTTTCGCGAGTCACGACGAGGAGGGAGCAGGCAATGCAGCACCTTTCCGTCGGATTGTGTATGTGTGCTTACTGTGAAATTATCCGCTGGTAACAGAAACTTAGTTTGGATGTCTTCTGTTAATTTCCATGCACCGGGAGATCAGGATGTATCCGGCGCTACGCACTGGTGCTCATGGGAAATGGAGTCTTCCTTCAGGCAAAACACTACCGCTTTGGGCCACTGGCGCCGCCAAACTCAACCAAAACTGAAAGTTCTTAAGGCCGCGTTCAGACTGCCAGCCAAAATCCGATTTTTAGTCCATCCAGATTGGAACCGGATAGCTCTTTTTAAGTCTGAACAGTCCCAAATCACATGAAATCCGATTTTTGCAAAACGGATCGAAACCACCTCCGGGAGGTGGTTTTAGATCGCATTTGGACAGATGCATCTCAGTCTGAACAGCTCCAAACACTCAGATCGGTTTTGACTGTCTGTGACGTCACTCTCCGCGGCGCTGTCACTGTGTTACAGGCAGTGTTGGTAATAACGGCGTTAGAGTATAATGGCGTTACTAACGGCGTTATATTTTTCAGTAACGAGTCTAATTGATTACTTTTCCCATCGTTACAACGCCGTTGCCGTTACTGAGAATGTGAAGTGGCGCGTTACTACAGTTCGGTTGAATGAAACGCAAGGTGGTTTCGGCCACACATCAGCTGCCTCAGGTCAGGGCATGACGGCGAGCTAAGGTAACGTAGCTAACGCAGCATCCCAGACCCATCAGCTGTGTGCCAGTGCAGCCCCTGGGACACAGCTCGAGGGTCACAGCGAGACACACAAGCACCCACTCCACCCGAGCAGCAGCAGCGGTATGAATCCGACAGACGGACGGACTCCAATTATGACGCCTGAAACGCTAAACACAGAGCAATCGCTCTGGGTAAACACAGCTGATCGATCGAGAAAAAAAAAAGACAGCTGGAGTGAATTTATACTTTCCGTCACTGAAAACAGGTTCTTGAATGTAACTCGGTCAAGATGCAGCATGATGATCATGATGATGGTAAAATTTACAGATAAAAATACGCGTTTTTTCATCAGCATCAGTCTACAGAAATGACGGTTAGAGGGGAAAAGGCTTTATGCACAGCTCCACAGCTCCACAGCTCCACTGCTCCTGATTCCAGGTGTCTGACCATTGTTGTGACTACTGAGGTCAGAGTCACAGACACACCTGGATTAATCAGTTTGTCCAATAATGCAAGACAGGAAATAAAGGAGCTGGTTTAAGTTTAGGAAGTAGGGGAGCTGTGCATAAAGCCTATTCAATCAACCTTTATTTAGTGGGAGCATTGGAAAAAAAAACACCTAAAAAAAAACGTTTTAAAGTAACGAAAAAGTTACTTTCTCAGTAACGCATTACTTTTTGGTTTATGTAACTCAGTTATTAACTGAGTTACTTTTTAAATGAAGTAACTGTAACTAGTTACTATTTTTCATTAACTTACACAACACTGGTTACAGGTCCCGTATGGTCCAGTTAAATATCAATTTCCTTCTTGTTACTTTTCTTTTATGCAAACTACCGTGTTGTCGGCGACAGGAGTGACGGCGACGTCGCGCTCCCAGCTCTGGGGTGCTCGAGTTTCCCGTCTCTGTGGCTGCACACACACACACACACACCCATGCACACCAGTCTCTGGTACACGTACACACATCCACACACACACACCAGGCGGGCTGAGGTTGAAACTAGTGGGGTAGTGCGGCTGCAGCACTGGGCAGATCACCGTGCTGCAGCGAGAGAAGCCGCCGCGTCCGGGAGGCATCGCCTGTCACATACGCCGAGCCTCCGCTCCGATGTTGCTACGCAGGGGTGCTCATTACGTCGATCGCGATCGACCGACAGTGTGGGTCGATCGCATGATGAAGAACAAAAAAAAACAAAAAAAAAAAGTATATTTAAAAAAACACAGTTGTCTGGACAGTAGGCATTTTTCTCACAACCGACCTCAAAAGCGAGGGCAGGTCCACCGAAGCATCATTCCGGGTGAATCACGCTCTTTGTTGTTACTTTGTTGCCGCTCCACAGAGCGCACATGGCTACTTAATTATGCACGTGCTGACCATATATGGTTGAGGCATTCTGGGGGTGGAATATGAGGTGTGTTCATGCCCGCACAATTCTTGGGTCCGGTGTGATTTATCAGTGGAATATTGCGGAGAGTTGTGCGTACGCACAGCTTGATCAGTGTTTCCCACTAACAGAAAAAAAAAAAAAAAAAGTGTCCAAAAAAAATGTTTTTTTTTTTTCTCCTCACGTGTGTTTACGTGCGGTGCGCTCGCAGCGACGCTCTTGGCAGGTTGAGAGGCTGACTGGCGGAGGTGAGAGATGGTGAAACGCTAGCATGGTTATTAAAAAAACACCATCTCTCATCTCTGCCCGCACATAGACAGACACAGGTTCACATACAGACAGGGGCGCACGGTAAATGCAGCTGCAGTGCTAAACCCCCCCCCCCCCCCCTCCACGCCTGGACGACCAAAAATGTATGGACATTTATTGTGCCATATGGGTTCATGCAGTTATGAGAGGTAGGCTACACCGACATATTGTATATTAAGTGTTATATATGTTCATATAGTAGGCTATATAAATAAACGTGAATCATTAATAATGTTGGTAGATCATTTTGACTTGGTCACTTTAAAAGTAGCTCTCAGGCTGAAAAAGTGTGAGCACCCCTGTGCTACAGCAACCTGTCAGATGGGTCAATAATGTGGCCCAGTCTGAACAGAGCCAAATGCGATTTGGACACTTGCTAAAAACAGTGTGGACAGTCAGCCCTAAAAATCGGATATGTGAAGGAATCAGATTTGAATCAGATTTGCCTGCAGTCTGAACGCGGCCTAAGTACTGCTTTAATGGAGGCTTCATTCCATAAAATACTATTTTCAACCATTTACCAAAGAAAAGTAACTTCAGGTTAATATATAGTGATGCAAGGCATTCACAGTAACAGAAACCTGAACCATTATAGGCTGCATGTTCACCAGTGAACCAATGAGGGCAAGAAGGCCACAGCTTGATCTTCATCATCATTTTTGGACAGTGTTAGATCCCCGGTATTAGACTCCTGTAAAGAAAAGCCTATACTAGACCAGCTCTCCGTTTAAAGGGTAATTTCTTAAGTTCTAATGGTCATGGACCAGAGTAGAATTTCTAAAGAATGTTTAAGCTGGTGATGAGGGAACTCGCCTAGCTTCTAACTGCCTTCGTCCTGACGTCTGTCCCGCTTCCCCAAGCTACTAGTCCTGATAGAGCAGCCCCCCACCCAGAAGTAGTAACCCGGCACGCCTGTTAACGGCAGCTTCCCTCTTTGATCCGTGCACTTGTTATTGGCTAGGTTTAATTTAATGGTTTGGAAAAACAACCCTAGGGACCTGTTTAACTTTTAAAGTGGACACAATACTAGATTAACCTCTGAGAGTCTTACAGATGTCGTGCACACTATGGCTTAACTTCTTATGGTCATGAACAGCAATATAGTGATAATTGAATTAAAAAACCTCTGACACAAAAGATGAGGATAACAGTTCTCTTGTCTTTTAGTTTGTAAATTTATTTGCAGGAATTTAGCAGGGCCAAAGCAGCATCAGAGCATGAATATAAAAATCAAAGAAAATAATTAAAATCAAATTCTCACCCTATTAATCAACCCTACCTCTGATAGATAGTTGCCTGATTCGAATTTCTAGAATATAAGGACGCAGGTTTCGGCCGGCTTCGAATTTCCTGAACCCCTTCTGCTGGGGATGATGATCGGGGGCCTAAGCCCCAGGGAGCGGACCAGCAGAGAGTGTGGAGATCAACCGAGTCCAAATTGCTGTGCGCAGTCTTCTTGTTCGATGGCAATCTTCTGTAGACGCACCAGTCTTCGGAGTCTTCGCAGGAGTAGGGTCTGAGGAGCTCGCTCTCGCACCCAGTCCCGACGCACACTGTCTTTACTTCGTCCCGATGACCTTTTTATATGTTTGGACCGCCGACACCCTTCCTTTGTGTCATGGAATAATTTCTCCACCACTCTGCACCGGTCCGTGCCCATATTTGGTCAACGCGCACTTCTCTATTTCTCTAAATTTCCCCAATTACCTGACCCTGTGGCCATCTCACCTCGACCTGTCCTGGCATGTCCCGGGACAGGCCACAGGTTCCTCATTTTGGTGACCTTTGTCCTGCCCACCCCATTCTACTTCTCCTTTCCAATAGATTACGGCAACTATTCCATCAGCTCGGGATTCATCATATCATGTAATACTTTCCCTGAGTCACATACAGTAATCACTTCTAAAAATAGTAAAGACATCAAAAAATAGTAAAAACATCATAAAATAGTAAAAACATCAAAAATAGCAAAACCCACAGTATACATCAAAAGGCCTAGCCCGGGACCCTCAACTCTCCTTGACAACAGTCAGATGTTTTCACCTAAGAATTACACACACAGACACACGCACACACAATACTTTCAGCTGACATTGCTCCAAGTGCAGTATAATCATGTTTTCTATCCTCCATTAAAGTTCTGACCACAAAGTCTCAATCACACAAATATAAACCTATATGTGTTATACCCAAATAAATTTAAATCAAACGCAACTGGACTTGGTTATTTGTCTAGGTTAATTAGATGTTGGCCAGCCCGAGGAATTAAGTACGGTGGCCGTGAGGGGTCAGGACGCTGCAAACTCCACAACACAACACATTAAGAAAAACGCGCTGCAAACCCCACAACACGTTTACTGTAGAGAGATCCCCCTGCCTGCAGGTGTGGAGCATGGAGATCCATGGTGTGGAGACGGCTGTGCATCACTTTCAAGTGTCCCTTGGAAACACTTCCGTTGTGTTGTGGAGTTTGCAGCGTGTTTTTCTTAAAGTGTTGTGTTGTGGAGTTTGCAGCGTCCTGACCCCTCCTGGCCACCATAATTAAGAGTTGTTTAAAACCTGCAGGGAGTGGGGAGCAGCCCGGCGCCTTGCTACAGAGCCGAACCAGCCAGCGGACCAGATCAGAGTTTCCTTGTTTTATTTGTTTTATTTGTTTTATTTGTTAGGATCCCCATTAGCTGCGCTCTAGAACGCCGCTAGTCTTCCTGGGGTCCACAGTTAAAACCAATACATTTACACATAAATCTGCAATCACAACATAAAGACAAGTCAACAAAATCTTACATTAAATCTGTACCATCAGATTATCATCCACATCAAAGAATCTGTGTAAGACAACTCCGATGTACAGCAGTTATAAAATAAAATAAAAAGAATAAAATAAGAGGGTAAAACAAATGAAGATGACAACAAGAGACCCTATTACGCTACATAAGACCCTTTATGTGTATGTGTGTGTGCATGTGTATGTGTGCGTATGTGATTTTACAGATATGAAATTCCAAGATATTTTTTATTTGCTTTTTGAATGTTAGTTTGTGTGTGAGTTTAGTTATTGGCAGTGGTAAGGAGTTCCATGATTTCATTGATCTGTATTCTATTGTGTGCTTCAGAAAGTTGGTGTTTGGTTTAGGAAGCGTGAACCGGCCTTGTGTTGCCTGTCTGGTGGCATACAGTATGTATATGAATCATGATTGTGTTTTAACTGATTGTATTGATATAAAGGTGTTTTAAACTGTAATGTTTTCCATATTGAGAGAAGTAATGCAGCATTGACTCTGTCCTCTACTTTTAACCATTGTAGACAGGAATGCATGTTGTTGATACTGTTACTGTATGGGCATTGCAGAGCAAGGCGTGCTGCCTTGCTCTGCACCAGCTGTAACTTATTCAAATCTTTTTGTGTAGCTTTTGCCCATACTATCTGACAATAGTCCAGATGTGAGAGTACAATGTTATTTAAAACAATCTTTGCCGTATTTGCTGTGAGGTATTTCCTACATCGCCTTACCACTGCCAGTGACTTACCCATTTTATGTACAACAGTGTCAATGTGTTTTGACCAAGAGAGCTTGTTATCAAGGAAGATGCCCAGGAGCTTAGTTTCCTCAACTTGCTGTATAGATGTTTTATTCATAGTAAGGTTTAGTTCTGGCTGTCTCCTGAGAGAGTGATTTGATCCAAATATAATGCATTTTGTTTTAGCTGTATTAAGTATCAATTTGTTTTGACAAATCCATTTCTCAACTGTATCCAGCTCTCTATTCAAGATGACATTTAGATCATCGGCTGTTATTGCTGATGCATACACTGTAGTGTCGTCAGCAAACATTGTTAATTTTGCATCTTTCAGTACTAGAGGTAAATCATTTGTATAGATGGAGTACATAAGCGGACCCAGGCAGCTTCCTTGAGAAATTCCACATTCTAAGGACATGCTATCAGAATAATCTCCGTTAAAGAAGACTTTCTGTGATCTATGCTTCAAATAACTTTCCATCCAAGCAACTGCAGATTTTGTAAATCCATAGGTCTCCAACTTTTCAAGGAGGAGCCTGTGGTCAATTACATCAAATGCTGCTGTAAAATCTAACAGGACCGCACCACATATCATTTTATTGTCCAAATCTTTGTACCAGTCATCTGTCATCTGAGCTAATGCAGTGCACGTGGAGTGTCCCTTTCTATAAGCATGCTGAAAATCTGTCATCAAATTATTTACAGAAAAGTATTCTTGTATTTGGTCAAATATTGCCCTCTCAAATATCTTACCTATTGCTGGTAACAGGCTTATGGGACGACTGTTAGGGCCACTAAATTATGTTTTTTTATTTTTAGGCAAAGGAATTACTTTTGCCTCTTTCCAGGCCTGTGGAAAGATAGATTGTTTCAGACTGATATTCATTATGTGACAAATAGGGTTTGCTATATAGTTACCTGCTATTCTAACCAATTTATCATCTATATTATCAATTACTGGTTGTTTGTCATTACATGTTAGTTTGATTAATTTCTCAACTGTTTCTGTTTTTAGTTCACTAAATTCAAAATGACTTAACTTATTTTCCATATGTTTTTTTATATTCATGATGGATAAACTGTTGTCTGTCCCATGTGATAATTATTTCCTTAATTTATATATCTTACTTCTAAAATAGTCATTCAAATGATTTGCAATTTCTTTGGGTTTAGTGATAAAAGTACCTCCACAGTCTATATAAGTTGGTTGCAGCGATGATTTTCGGCCCATTATACTGTTCAATGTGCTCCAAAGCTTTTTGCTATCATTCTTTGTTTGATTTAACTGTGAGGTACAATATTGCTTCTTTTTCTTTTGGTTTAGCTTTGTAACATAATTCCTCAGTTTACAATATTCCTGTCTATCCTTTATATGACCACTTTTTTGTTCTCTTTCCTTTGCCTTATCTCTCAGAGCCATATGATCTTTTAGCTCTTTGTCAACCCACGGTGCTCTGTGAGTTTTCACTGTAAGTTTCCTAACAGGTGCATGTTTGTCCATGACTGGTTGAAACTTTTCCAGAAATACAGCTAGTGCTTTATCTGGTTCTTTTTCATCATAAATCGTTGACCAACATATACTGTATTACTGATGTCCTTCAGGAAAGCTTCCTGAGAAAACACCCTGTATGACCTTTTGCACACAATTCTTGGCTTAGCTTTAGGCACTTTACTTTTCCTTGCAATTGCCACTACATTGTGATCACTACATCCCACTGGGACTGAGAATGCTTTACTATAAAAATCACTTTCATTCAAAAAAATATGGTCAATACAGGATGATGTGTTGTTACCTCTGCTGTTTATATTCCGTCTTGTTGGTTGTGTTACCATTTGTTTCAGACAGCATGCATCAGCTACAGTGGTCAATTGATGTTTTAAAGGGCATTTGTGGGATAGCCAGTCAATATTCATGTCTCCCATAAAAACAACTTCCATGTTCAATTCACACACCTTGTCTAGATTCTGACCCATAACATCTAAATAATTACGGTTTGAACTTGGTGGCCTATAACAGCAGCCCAATAAAATTGATTTAATGCAGGGCAAGTTGATCTGGAGCCACAGTACCTCAATTTCCTTACACATGATATCTTCCCTGATTTTCACTGGAATATGACATTGAACATAACAGGCAACTCCTCCCCCATACACATTTCTGTCCTTTCTGTAAAGATTGTATCCTTCTACTTTCAAAGCATCATCCTCAAATGTCTCATCTAAATGTGTTTCAGAAAGAGCAAGTACATGAATATTATTTGAAAACAGCAGATCATCGATTTCATTTACTTTGTTCCTTAAGCTACAAATATTCAGATGAGCAATTTTCAAACTTTTCTTTGGGAGGAGAGTGGCAATTGACATGAGATATAAGATGTCTATATTTTTCCATACCTTTTCTCTCATTGACCATGTGTGTGTCTGCATGTATTGTCCTTGTTATGTGTCTGTATGTGTTGTCCTTGTTGTGTGTCTGCATGTGTTGTCCTTGTTGCATATTCAATGTTCCTTATTCCTTAATGCCGCTTGTGAATGATGAGTTTATCATACCTTAAGAAAGCAATGTCCCCTCTTTCTCTGGCAGCTTTCATTTTAGGTAGCAGCTCTTTCCTCTTCTGGCGAACTGAGTTAGGATAGTCCTCATTTATGAAAATGTTCGATCCTCTCAGCATTTTTGCTTTGCTCAGGATTGTGTTCCTGTCCTTGATTCTTAGAAGCCTCACCATCACAGGTCGTGGTCGCTGTCTCACATGGGTTCCTTCTGCAGCTGTCGATGCTTTTCCAACACGCTGAGCTCGTTCAATCCCAATGGTGTGGGGATCCAGGTCCAGTTTTTCCTTGAAGAGAGTCAGCACCTTCTCCTCAGAGTCTGATCGCCTTTCATTTTCAGACTCAGGGATGCCATCAATCATCACATTGTGACTTCTGGACTGGCCTTCTAAAATGTCTGCTTTGTTGTCTATTGCAATCATTGATTCAGCCAGCTTGTGTATGTCCATTTCATTTGATTTGCAGTTGGATGACAGACTGGTGCTGGCAGCTTTCAGGTCATCCACCTCCTTTTGTGTAAACTGGAGGCTGATCCTCAGTTCTTGCACCTCTTTCAAAATGGCATCCATTCTTGTGCATGTATTGTCCATCAAGGTGCGCACACAAACCTTGAAGTTGTTTTCCTGTTGCTGAAGTAGCTCTTTGTAAAATGCTTTTTGCTGATCCAGTTGTTCACGCAGTTGTTCCTGTGAGATGTATTGACCATTGTCTTTTTCTTCTTTCTTCCGCCCAGCCATCTTAGCAGGGGAGTTGTTGTTCAGTTTAGGCTGTGAGGCCTTTTGCGGCCTGTATGATCTTGAGTAAGCAAATGACAACCACAGCTGAGTTTTCCGGCCCAAATTTTGAATAGAGTTTGACTTTACTCTATGCAATTCAATAGTGAGATTCGACAAGCAGTAGTCCTGGGATTCAGATGATATTAAGTGGATAGAGACCAGGAGCTCTCAGAGCTTTAATGATTATTCGGCGGTGGTGGCCAAGAAACGCAAGGCTTTTGACGAGGTGAAGAGTTGTCTGAGGAGGAAGGATGTGGATTATGTGCTTCTATATCCTGCAACGGCACGGAGAAGAGATCTAACACACCAGAGGCAGCTGCGACTTACGTGGAATCGCTGCCCTAAATTTCTGTAACCTATGTTACAAGAGACACATCTTGATGACACAGAGCATTTAAAGTTACAAGGGCCACACAAGTGTTAGGCTACAAGAACACCAGATCTGTGAACATGGTCATACTTAAATCTGTATACTTTTCCGTCTATCTGCTGTATGTTGTTGTATTTTAAATTGTTGTTTGTTGTATGCATGACACACTTTACTATGGGCATTTAGCAATAGATTATCGCACTTCTAGCACTTTATGGGCATTTCTGAAATACAATTTAGCATTTTATATGTGTAATATAGTCCAGCACTTTATTCCGGGCATCCCTGCAATATGAATCAGCACTTTATTATGACCGGGCATCCTGCAATACTGGTAGCCTACAGTGTAGCACCCTATACAAGAACTTTTCCCACGTACAAATGGAATTTTAATAACGAGATAATTAATCATGTGTCATCCCAAACCAATAGCCTTTATTGTGGTTGTAATGGTAAATTTCAATATTCCTTTGGTTTAACCACTTGTGACGTCCCTACCCCCTGCTTTCCTCCCAAGGTATCAGAACTCCTTTGTTTGTTACCCATTTGTGTATTCTAATGTCTAGACCTCTTAACATGTAACCCTGCAGGATGCCCCAGGTGTGAAAATACACCCTCGGGGGTCGGTGCCAATACCTCAAGACAAGGAGCATTGAAAACACACTGTCTGAGTATTGGACCGGCCCCTGCAGCAGACAAAGGGGTGTGGCATACCTGAGGGGGTGTTTCCTCAGGTATAAATGTTTCGGTCGCCCCATTGTCTTTGTCTTTTCTTACCATCACCCACTTGACTTTACTTGGGTCGAATTGACCTTTCCTTGCAAGGAAATAAAATCATGTCCGCCGGCAAGTCCTTATTTCATTCTTCACCAGCAACAGAAAATTTCCACGACATGGTGCATTCTTTGTGGTGTTATGGAAAGTTCTGTAATTTATTGTCCTTCCTCCCTTCTCTTCTCTTCTCTTCTCTTCTCGTCTTTTATACACCTGCCCATGGGACAGGAGATGGAAATTAGCCGTACGGCTACAATCTCTTTTCATATTTACATTTTTCTTTTAAAATTGTTCATTAATATGTTTTGTCCCATTTTTAAATAAATAAACTTGGAAACTTGTAAGTATTTTTCTCATCCTTTACAACAAGAAGTAGGGGAGTAGCAGTGTTGATTAGGAAAAACCTACCTTTTATAATGTCTGACTGTGTTAAAGATCTGAAGGGTCGCTATGTGATAATCAAAGGAATTTTATAAGGTCAAAATATTGTAATGATGAATGTGTTGAATGTTGAAAATGTTTCTGGACTTAGCTCCATTCCTTTCTTAAAGTATATCTTTTGGCTTTTCATGCCTATATTGTTGATAGGACAGTTGAGAGAGACAGGAAATGGGAGGCAGAGAGGGGGGGAATGGCACGCACGATAGGGCCGCTCAATACGGGTTTCGAACCAGGGCCACCTGCAGTGAGGACTATAGACCCAACACATGGGGCGGGTGCTTTACCAACTGAGCTAAACACCGCCCCACTGAGTCCGTTCTTCACCATTCAAATTAGCTCCTCTCCTCACCTTTAAATGCGCTGCGGGCGAGGCGCATTGCAAGTTTCATTTCACCATGGGAGAAGGATACAGCAGTGTTAGATGGGTAAACTTCTCCTAGGAGTTAACTGATGTTCTAGTCCGGGAGGTCCTAGCTCGCAGTGTCCAAATATAGGCCTATGATCACGCGAACAGCCACGGGCTGACGATGCAAATGTAGTCTGGGACTGATATTGTTACCCAGGTTTGCTCTGACATACTAAGAACAGTTGCCCAGTGTAACAAAAAAACTGAGTATTTCAATGTTTTCTTCTACCTTTAACATGCTTTTTACCTTTCATCTCATACAACAAGTTATATGTTTTATCTTAGCATTAGCCTTTTTCAACATTGCTTGAGCAATCTTCAGTTAATTTTGCATTGATTCAACAATTTCTTCAGCTCATTCAGCATTGCTTCAGCATTCACACGCATTTTCTGCAGGAAATGCTTTTTTTTCCTAGTTTCTCTTTCACATCAAAACGATTGAAATATTATATAAAATATTACCAAAGGGAAAAATTCATCAAACTTACAGTTTATTCAAATCTTTCACCATTGTAAGTTTGTAGTAAAAGTTTTTAAATGTCCCTGTGAAGCTGTGTCTCAGTGTGGATCCTGACTCTGCAGGAGACACATTTCCTGTGAGACACGATGAGAGCAGCCAGGAGACACAGAGCAGCAGTGGAGCCGAGAGCTGTGGCTGCAGAGACCAGAGACCAGGTCCAGTCCTGGACTGAGGTTAACGTCTCATAGAGCTCACTGAAAATAAAACAAAGTAAACATGAAGTGGAGGTTATTTTAAATTGAGGGGATTCCCCATTTAAAAACCACACTAACCTTCTTTTTTTCACACTAACCTTGTATTAGAAGCAGGAAAAGTACTGACATCATCTGAGGGAGGAGTAATGTTGGGGTACAGACACAACCTCCTGTCAGGACAGAAGACTAAACCCTGGAAGCCTTTTACCTGAGAAATAGAAACAGTCAACTGAAAATCAGTAGGATTGTTGAGAGACATTGAACCCACCACTGACTTTGAGCTATCAGATACATAACCAAAACTGCACCATGGGCGACAATGCTAAAGAGGCCAATGGGCACTTGGCAAGTGGGTTAGCACGTCTTTTGTGGGTGAGTGAGTTAAATGTCAGTACCACTAACCGCCACACGTTATTACTTCTCCTCACTGGTACCTCGTGACTGTTACTATATCCGCGGACCTCCATTACACTGGATTATTATTATACTTAACTCAGTTCAATGTCAGTATTTTGTATTGATTGTTGCTGTGTGAATGGAGTAGGACATGTACAGTATTGCCATCAGCAAAGAAAACCAATGGTGATTAAATGTCTAATGAGAAGTTTATTGATTTTTATTAAAGTGTGATTATTCATACAAATTAAGAATAGCAGAGCAGGATTATACTGGATTATACTTATACTGGGTCATGTTACCTGAGTGGCGCCTCCTGCTGGACAGTCCACCCACTCAGAACCAGACACCTGGACCTGGAACCTGTTTGGTCCAGTGCACCTGTGTCTGTAGCAGCGACCCTCCACTGAGCCGTTCACTGCAGGAACCGGACTCTGCAGAGACGAGAGGAGATAAAGTTAGACAGAGGAAAGACTCTGGAAAACACAGGTGACATTCACACACACGTACACACACACGTACACACACACACACACACACACACACACACACACACACACACACACACACACACACACACACACACACACACACACACACACACACACACACACACACACACACACACACGTACAAACACCTGTCTGTTCAGACTGGAGAGGAAGCAACGACTGTCCAAGCCCCACATCTCCCCACTGAGGTCGTCTTCAGCCGGCGGTCTGGTGTTTTCCTCCCTCCAACATTCACTCTGGAGGTCAAGAAGGTCAGGTGCAATGGTGATGAAGAAGACATGTTAGAAATGAATCAGGGAAATAAAATACAGATATCACTGCTTTACAACCTTGAAAATCTACAAATCTAGAGAAAAATCTGGGAGATTGTGTTTTAGAGAAGAAATAAAATGTACTGCATTCATGAGGGGTTTAAACACTCTGCATCCCTCCAGGTATAAATCAGTCTGGCACTCCCCCTTGTGGAGGTGGAGAAAATGACACCCAGGTTCACTGTGGAGAGAGAGAATGAATAATGCAAACATTAATACTGGAAATAAAGTGAATTGTATTCCACTTAAAGAAGAAAATAAATATATGTTTTTAGAGTTACCTGCCAGTGCAGAAAAAAGAGGAGGAGTTATCATGACAGGTTGATATGGAGCCAAACGTAGCTCCTTCACCTACAGAAACACAAACACTGCAGCTGATGTAATGTCTAGTCGATGTTCTCTTTCTCTACAACAACAACACCTTTTGGCATTGTATATGTATGAGCAGAGTTAAAAGCAAACTGAAGACCTACCTTTTTAGCCTGGCTTTTAACTGTTGTTATTTTTATCATTATAAAACTAATTATCGTCTTAATTGCAATATCTCTCTATCCCCTTGATCTACCTACGTATTATACATATTTACCTATTGTACTTTACCTATTTTATTTAATTTATATTCATTCATTCATTCATTCATTCATTTTCTATACCGCTTATCCTGCACTAGGGTCACGGGTGAGCTGGAGCCTATCTCAGCTGACTTTGGGCGAGAGGCGGGGTACATCCTGGACAGGTCGCCAGTCTATCGCAGGGCTAACATATATATATAGACAGACAACCATTCACGCTCTCATTCACACCTATGGGCAATTTAGAGTCACCAATTAACCTAACCTGCATGTCTTTGGTCTGTGGGAGGAAGCCGGAGTACCCGGAGAGAACCCACGCATGCACGGGGAGAACATGCAAACTCCACACAGAAGGGCCCCAGCCGGCCGGTGGGTTCGAACCCAGAACCCTCTTGCTGTGAGGCGACAGTGCTAACCACTGCACCACCGTGCCGCCCCTTTTATTTATATGTTATTATTATCTATTTTATTCTATTTTAATTCATTCATTCGAATTCTATTTTATCCTATTACACCTATCTATTTTACTTAAAGGTGTACAGAAAAGAAAATTGAATTTGAGCCCACTTTGGGTGATAAAATTAATGTGATAACTCATCTTTCAGACGTTGTAGGCCAAACTTTGTGCAAAATTCTATTTTTGAGTAAATCCGGGATGAAAGTGTGTATTTTTTTTTTCGCATTGGATAATGCAGGCGCACGGATTATACGTCAGCCTGTACACGATTCACCAGCCACTGATATTGGATCCGTAATCCGTCATTCAAACGTCTGAGACACGCACACACACGGAGCTCGGTCTCGCCCCAAGCTTTGAATATCCCGCCCGCTCGATAACGACCAATCAAATTCGTTTTCCTCACTCGGGTAAACTCGTGTTGCAGCTCGTGACAACTCGGCGCGACAAACAGGACAAACGGCCATTTCTGTACACCTTTAATTTCATGTAGTGTTTTCCCCATTGCAAATGATTGTGTAAGATAGCGTTTCCTTGATGCCTCTAAAATCCAATGTCCTAAAATTCTTGTGTGAATGCGTATGTGAATGTATGTGTGTCTCCCAATATGTGTTCCCTATGTTCCTTGTTTTTATCATGTGAAGCACTTTGAGCTGCTGTTGTCATGAAAAGTGCTATACAAATAAAGCCTGGTTGACTGATTTACTGATATGTGTATTGCTTAGTTTACACTTCTTAGGGTCTCACCTGAGCCCCAGACCAGACTCTGCGCCCGGCTCAGGTTCACTGTGTACCAGCCTGTGTCTTGTAGTGCAGCTAAAGTGACCGGGTCGATCCGGACTGTGGTCCAGTCCTCCAGCGCCGCCGCCATGATGGATCCCCTCAGGACACGGGACTCCCAGTGAGAGGACACTCTCACTGCAGCTGCGTCCTGCAGGACGGAGGCAGGTTGTAGCCTAGGTAACAGGAGGATGGACACAGAGGAGGAAAAGGTGTTTACTGATGTGCTGAGTACCAGGTTCTCCAGTGGTCCACCCAGCTCAGGATCTGTTGACAGCAAGTGGTTCTGCAGGGCTGAGACCACAGACGGGGAGTAGATCCTCATCTGGCCCGATCCGTCAGAGTGGATCACCTTCCCCCGAGGGAAACACCCAACACCCACTGCAGCACAAACCAGAAACATTTAATCAAAGAGCTGAGATGTTTTGATCTTTTAATCTCTCTTTGAAATAAGTTTTAAAACCTTGAGAAGAGGAGGAGCAGTCTTTCCAGGTGTGGAACAGATGTTTAGAGAACCCGAGGGCGTGGAACAGCTCATGGATCACAGTCTGGAAAATTAGATTATTCATTATAATCAACTCTTTATCTCCATCATTTATTTTATTTAATGTCATCGCATCAGTCACTTTTAAGACAAACGGTGTGTGATCTGGGCCCAGTTGTTCAAAGGTAATCCGATCGGATTTTGGATAATGGATTGGATCAAATCTTGAAAATGGGTTGTTCAAAACCAAAAATGGATTCTGAGATCGGATTAGATCACGTAATCCAATCTTGGTTTTGATCTGGATCAAACCCTCAGTTTGTGTTGTTCAAAACTTTTCAGTAGGATCAGGATAACTTTGATCCAAAAAATCAGGATTATTCTGATCCCAGCAGTATGGTGGATTCAGGGGGGATTACAGGAACAGAATGTGATTTAAATTAAATTCAAACTGGTCAAATAAACAATATTCATAATGTAGTATATATACATGTATTGATTTATATTTTGCACCTAATTTTAAACCACAACAGTGATTAGTAAATAATGTTAACTTTTGAATATTCTACAACTGAAAAACTGTTCACCAACTACTTTTCCCCAAACTGAATTTAATGAAATTTGAAGTCTGAATTTTAAAATTTGAAGTTTGAATTTTAAAATTTGAAGTTTGAAATTTGATGTTTGAATTTGAAACACATGGGGAAATAGTCACAATTTCCCTAATGTACTGTATATTTGCTTTTTAAAATGTATTTTAACAGCCCAACCAGATGGAGTCTGGCTGTTTTGATTTTTGATTGATTGACTGATTGATTGATTAGTCTCTATTACGAATATATTAAAAACGATAAAGAAAGAGAAAAAAAAGGTCACATAAAATAAGTAACACATTATAGTGTCCTAAAAACAAGTCCCAAACAAGTATTTAAGTCATAAACAAAGTCTGGCTGTGAAGAAACAACAAAGAACACAGAAAACACATGCACTCCGTTTTCAAATAAATACACTTTGAGTGACCTCATGCTGCTGTTCTACCTGTTGTTTACCGACCAATCAGCATTCAGTGTGATGCACAGTCCCATCTAGAGCACTCATTATCCGGATTTGGTAATCTTGAATATTTGGATTTGGATCAGACTGATCCAATCCAACTTTGCTTTGAACAACTGGGATAGAAGTAAGACGGATTACGTGATCCTGGATAGCAAAAAAAGGGATTTCAAAATCCGGATAAATTTTATCCAGATTACACCTTTTGAACAACTGGGCCCTGGTAACAGAGTTATTGATGTAACATGTGGTACCTGTACTGCAGCCTGGTGGTTGTATGTGTCTGCTGTCACTCTGTCCCGGCACATCACCACCACTCCAGCCACAGGTCGTCCACTAGTGTCCGTCCGACAGTGGACAGCGTAGGCCAACACATCAGGCTGACGACACAGACAGACAGAGAGAGAGGGAGTATAGAATATATATTATAGAGAGAACAATCCCCATACAGTCTGTACATAATTCAATTTGATCAAACAGACAAAGGCCTGGAAATATTTAACTATTTAACTATGTATATATTGTTTATTCTTTACTATACAGGATGTGTATATTTTTGATCATGGGAGGTATTAGTAGTAGTAGTAGTATCTGTATATATGTACGGAGCGCTGTTAAATAACAATTTCCTTCGATAGGAGATTAATAAAGTATTTTGATTCTGCTTCTAATACAAAGGGGGGCACTTTTGATATTGGGTTAGTGTTACAATGCACTATTTTTACTTTTAATATAAAAACATCTTCTGTTTCTTGTTGAGTTTGTCATTTTCATCAGCGAAAATATTTCAAACATTTGCTGTTGAAATAATCTGATTGTGTAATTTCTTCTAAGGAATATTTATGTAATGTAAAGACACAACTACGTTTTATGATTAAATACAACATCAAAAACAAATCACAGAGTGTTCAAGATGTGAATAAAGTTCAAATCTAGTGGTGAATATGGACTATTGATTATAAACACAGTAAATTCTGTTTCTTGTTTGGTATTTTTCAAGTTTAGATTCTGTTTTACTGTGAAAGACTTTGTAACTTCCTGTTTTGGTTGAAAACCTTTGGCTACAATGTGTTTTACAGCATTGTCAGAGTGTGTTCAGTGAGTCTTCACCTCTGCTCTGCACCTGTCTGTGGACTGAATGTGGAGATACAACAGGAAGTCGGTGTCAGAGACTCCGGCTCCGGCTGGTCTGAGAACAGTCCTGTGAGGTGAATCAGGCTCTGGGTAAATGTCACATCCAGCCAGGTGATCATCAGGGATCTGGTGATAATATAAAAATATGAATATATGAATACATAGAGACAGTGACCACACACAGACATGACACACAGCATACACACTGGATTAAAACCAATCAGACTGATCCTCACCGTCACATCCAGGCAGGTCTCGTTCCTGTAGCTGCTGTTGGCTCGGCCGCACCTGAAGGAACAAAAACTAACTCTTTAAATACATAAAGATCCAATAAAAATACTTATTATCATTTGAAATTAATGTTTACAAAGTGTAGTGCAGATGTTTAGTATAATATGTCCTTTAAAAATGCTACAGAGAGAAGACTTGTCATCAACCACAAGATGCCACTGTTTACCAAAATATGCGTTCATCTCACTCTGGTGGTTTTTATGCTGCAACTTAAAGGGACAACGAGGAGTTTTGGAAAAGCGAAGCGTTTTCACACTACATTTATGAGCCTCCACGCGCACCGTACATTTCTTTGACCGGCGCAAAACGGACTCATGTTTTCATTCATCAAGAATTAAAGTCAGAGGTTCAAAGACGATCACATACCGTCGTAGTTGCGACCATAAACGGCGATTCGGCTGCGTTATTCTCATGACTCGCCACGAAACCGAAAGTATAGAAACGCTGGTCGGCTCGCCCAGCATTTCCGCCACCACTAATAATAACAAAATAACGATAGAGACAAAACCATATATTTATCGAAAATGGGCCCATTAACAAGTGTGGGTAGCGGAGATTCATCCACATTAACGTGAGACGTTTTTTATAACCAAATAGAAACTCCTCGTTGTCCCTTTAAAGTAAAGTTTAAATAATACTCTATATTATTAGCAGCTTGTTTTCATCTGAATTTATGTTTTTTTTTTATTCTTTTATACAGCAGATAGATGACAGAGAGGAGGCCGTGGGTTCAAACACAGTACACACAAGTGGACACAAAACAAACATAAATCTATTCTCTACTGTATGTAAACTAAAGATGGAAAGAATTTTAAAGATAAGCAGATTCACATCTGGATGAGGGAGAGTGTGTGAAGGACTGGAGAAGAAAACATACACACACACACACACACACACACACCTGTTGTAGTTGGTATTTCTTGAGTTGCTCCAGATAAACTTGCAGTACTTGTCGACGTCTCTGCTGAGCAGCAAAGGACCTGGTGCTCTGGTTACTGAGAAAAGGTCAATAGGTCAAATACATTATTTATTTGTATCTATTTATTTTATATTATTGAAGTGTTTTTTGTATTGCATTTTTATGATATTGCTTGTTTGCACTGAAGGGGGGCTCTAATTTCGTTATACAGAGAGTATAATGACAAATAAAGGCATTCTATTCATTCTATTCTACACATTAGTCTCTGTATATGAGTGTGTGTGTGTGTGTGTGTGTGTGTGTGTGTGTGTGTGTGTGTGTGTGTGTGTGTGTGTGTGTGTGTGTGTACCTGATAATAAAGAAGACACCGTCCTCACAGCTTCCTCCACTGCTGACTTCAGTCTGACCGTCTCGCCATCTGATAGGTTGTCGCTCTCCTTAGCGATCCAGGTGTGGATCCTGATTGGCTGTGGAAGAGCAGGAGTGGGCGGGGCCTCCTGTCCCAGCACCGAGAGGCCAGGTGAAGGTGACCTGCTCCTCCTCCTCCTCCTGCTCCTCCATCCTGGGTGTCTGCTGTGCTGCTGCCCAGAGGTCAGCGGGAGCTCGGGCCCAGTCGGAGGTCCAGGTGTGACCTCACTGACCTGAGCCTGGACCTCGTCAAAGATGCATCTCTGCAGGGACCCGCGGAGCTCCAACAACAACAACAACAACACCAACACCCAGAGGCTCTGGGCCGGAGGTGAAACCATGATCACAGCTGTAACCTGCGTAAAAGTCACAGGTCGATGATGTTGATTTAGAAATAGGAAGTGGTGTGTCTCTGGCTGTTGTTGATCCCACCCAGCTCATATTTGTTATGTCTTTATTTTTAATTTCTATAAACGCATAATTCAATTCAACTCTTTTATTTGATAAAGAGGGACAATGTACATTGATAAACATTTTAAAGATAAAATGTAAATGTACTCAATTCTAGCTAAAAGGCTAATTTCCATTGACAGTCCCCCATGCTGAAATAGAAACAAGCAGGTTAAAGAAAACACAAGTGTAAGTACAGTATTTTTAAAAAAGAAAAAAAAGAAAACACATCACTATTATATTTATACATCTTTATGCAATTTTTTCAATATTTTGAAATTAAAGGTTTTTCTTAATTAATTAATGTATTTTATTTTGTAAAAAAACTCAAATTACAGCAGTTAGTAAGGACACCGTTTGTTCAGCTCTCTTTTTATGTTGTGTTGATTCTCCTTTTTGTTGCTGTTTTTATATGCTTTGTACTGTGAGGCACTTTGAAACAATGTGTGTTGTGTCTAAGGTGCTATATAAATAAAGCTAAGTTAGGTGTGTTTAAACTTTTTCCAACAGTTTATACAGAAAACACCACAGGAAGGTAACGTAAAAAGCCGTGTATTCATTTGTCTATCGTTGTCTTATTGAGCTTAAGATCTTGTGGCAAAGCTTTGCACCATGAGTCTGTCTCTCTTTTGTCAAATCTAATCAAATCAAAAGTACAGAGAACATTTGATAGACTTTCCGGTCCCTTTACAGGTGGAACTTCTTCTATAACTATTAAAATGTTCATTAAATAACACACATCATGTTGTTTTGTTGTCATCTCGCAGACTAAACCAAAAAGGTCACTGTGGACAAATGTTAAGGATCCAACTCTGGTGTAAGAAGCTAGAATAAAAAGTATAATTCATCTCCAATAATCACTCTCCTGCAGCATTAATCCATCAGTTAAAGCCAATACAGTGATAATTATTACCTGGTAGTTAGATGCAGCTTCAGTGTCTCTATGTGTTCACCTCCGCTCCTGATCGGCCGACTGACGATGAACTCTCTCCCTCTCTGTGTGAATCTCTGCAGAACGTTTGAATACAAAGCACAAAGCACAAAGCCACACGTCCGTCACCTCCATCGCTGAGGTGTCGATCGTCCACCCTCGTTCACCTCACTGAGCGGAAAAACACAACACACCAAACCCCTAAAAGTGCAAATCGTTTAATCTCAGCCACATTTTTACTTATGTACAGTGAAGTTGACCCTAATAAATCATAAAATCACGTTTTCTCTCTCATTTACCTCATTACACTGCAAAATTTAAAACTTCTGGCTACTCCACATTGACCTTTATACATTCAACAAAGCAAAAAAAAAAAAGAAAGAAAGAAAAAGAACAACTTAAGAGAAAAAAAAGGATAAGTAACTCGCTGAAATAAAAACACCATAAAATGTACAACAATACAAATGGCACACCACAAGTCTGTTGTGTCAAAAACGTGACAGAATGCGATCACTTCCCCACAGGGGGGGCTGAAGATTCAAGTTGAGGTTATTTTGTGATTTTCGGGGCCTCGGGGGGCGCCTCACCTTCCTGTGCACACATTTACACACACATTTACACACACATTATACACATACACACACATCCTAGAACCAGGCACCAAAGAGATTGTCTTTTGACACATTTTGCTTTTTGTAGATTACATACATTCACTTAGGAAGTGTGTACTGAAACACGCAGTTACGTTGGGAGTTATTGTGCACTAAAACAAGGGGTCCCGAACTAGTTATTGCCAGCTTGCAGAATAGACATGCATTTCTTTTTTCTATTTTTGTTTTTTTTGTTTTTTGTGTTGTAATAAAGTCACTGATGTGTGGATGCGTGCTGTGATGTCAGGAAAACGTGCCTCTGTGTGTCGTTACGTGTGCGGTGTGTGTGTGTCTCAGCGATCTACAGGAAACTCCTCAAAAGGCACTTAAATAGGGGGAAATGATTCGTTTTGTTTGTTTTCTTCTATATCTGTGATATTAACATGAGACTGGATGCAAGTGGCAGAAGTATGTGGGGACAATCCACATCTACAAACATACTCCACTGTCTATTAAAAACTAAAATACAAAAAAAAAAAAAAAAAAAAAAAAAAAAAAAAAAAGCATTCACACAGTTGCAGTCATACAAACACAATAATTTCCATCAATAAAAACTCTGATCACTCAATCTGACAGTAGACTGCCTCAGTATCTGGATAGGGAAGATTCTTCTGTGCAAAAGTTTACCTTCAAATGTGCAGCCCAGCATTAATTAATTAATTAAGTGCACATCCAACACTCACTTATAATGCTTTCTCTCCGAAACAACCAACATACATCAGCCGTGCTTTGTTTTTTGTTTTTTGTTTTTTTCATATCGTCTAAAAACTTACACCTTCTTTAGGAAGTTCTTTAGAAACGGTCAAATACTTGATTCCGTGAGTCGACAAATCCAAAAAAAAAAAAAAAAAAAAAGCGATCATAAAAAGGCACCAGACTTGCACAGTGAGGCTGAGTCTCGCTGTGGGGCCACTCCTGTGCTCGAGTTCAAAAACTAACGTGGAAAGACTCGGGTTTCAGTTATGAGTGGGTGGAGGAGACAAGAAAGGAGGAGGAGGAGGAGGAAGAGGAGGTGCTGTGGGGGAGGGAGGGGGGAGTCGTTCAGGTGAGCATGGGCACGTCGTCCTCTGAAGTGGTGTCTTCGGAGAGGGGGATGAGCAGCACCTCGTCGTCCGAGGAGGAGGAGGAGGAGAAGGAGGGCGAGGCGGAGAGGGGCATGGAGTTGGTGGAGGAGGAGGAGGAGGAGGAGGAGGAAGAGGAGGAGGGCGAAGCTCTGAAGAGGGAGATGCTCAGGCCCAGCGTGTGGAAGATGGAGGCCAGCGAGGGGCTGCTGGGGGGCACGGCCACGGGGGGAGACTGCGGCGTGGCCGGGGGCGGCGCCGGGGGAGCGTAGGGAGGAGGAGGCGGGGAGGCGGCGGGCGACGGCGGCAGTAGAGGAGGCAACGCCACTTCCTGGTTCTGGTTCTGCTGCTGCTGCTCGGTCTGAACCAACAGGCCGAGCTTCAGCGGCACCGGCTGGTTGACGGCCTCCACCGCCGACGAGGAGCCGGGGGGCGGGGAGTGGGCCGGCTCCTGACCCGGGGGGGCGGCGTCCGACGGCTGCTGGCCCCCGGAGGAGCTCGACGACGGCTGGGTCGGCCTGGACGGGGGCCGGGGGATCAGACCCCACCTCCGCATGCGGCGGACGGCCCGGCGGACGAAGCGAGGTCGGCGCCGGCGGTGCGGGGAGCTGGCGGCGTCCTGACGGAGGAGCTGGAGGATTCCCCTCAGAGAGAGCGACGACGTCTGATACAGGGAGAAGGAAGGAGAGAAATTAGACCTAGGATAATCAAAATCATCCAAACTTGTTTTTTTATTACCCACAAACCACTGATCCAACTTTATTTTAATAAGAATAATTATAATAACTTTATTCAAATAGAACCTCTAAAGGCACAAGCAAGTCAAACAAGTTTCATAAAACCATAGGAGATGATAACAGGCAATACAAGACCAGGAGGAGTCAAATTAAAATGCAGGATGCAGTTAATTCGATAAAATAAAATAAAAAAGGGGTTATACATGACAAAGAGAGATATGATAAGAAAAGATAAAAGGTTAAAAACAGAAGAAGGCATAAAAGTAAAACTAAGAGTGTCTGGGTAAAACTGTGAGATAAAATGAGATCATGAATCAGGGATCCTAAAAAAGGGGGAAACTAAACTAACTAAGGGAGTGAGGGTAGATGAAGATGAGGTATAAATTATAGGAAACAAAAGGGGGGGAAAAACAACAAGAAGAAGATCAAAAAGAGGAGGATGACATCACATAAAACAAGAATGTAAAAGTGGGTTTTAAGAAGTGATTTAAAAGACGTCACTGAGTCTGTACGTCTCATCTCCTCAGGCGGGCAGGGCTCCAGTCTGAGCATTTTGCCCCTAGATTTTGAGACAGTGCACTTACATTTTTGATCTACTTGCACATGTGCAACCGGTAAATTTGCCATTTTTTTGTTAAAACTGGTGAACCATGAAAGGGGCGACTTAATGAATCTGGAATCTGTCATTACAGGTACAGTAGCAGCTCAATGTGTGTGAAGATCATGAGTGAAGAGGAAATGTGAACATTTGCTTAGCGAGTTGATCGAAGTGGTGTGCGCCTCTAGATTTTTTGCTAGTGCTCCTAAAATTAGGGGCAACCGAGCTGAAAAAGTTAGTCTGAAGCCCTGGGCAGGTTGTTCCAGTATATAGCTTGGAGCCAGAGCAGTGCGAGCCTTAAAATGTAAAAAGTTAAATCTTAAAATCACTTCTAAAACTAACTAGAAGGCAGTGCAAGGACGGTAAGACTGGGGTGATGTGACGTCATCTGTTAAACCCAGTAAGAAGCCGATAGCTGCTGCGTTTTGGCCCGGTGCTTTGTGGGTTATTCCAGAGAGAGAGGAGTTACAGTAGTGGAGCCTTGAGGAGATGAGGGCATGGAAAAACTCTCTCAAGGTCCGGTTTTTAGAGAATGTGTTTAAGGAACCGCTCTGTGTGTTGGACGTGAACCATCAGACAGCATGTGATTTGTTTTATACAGTTAATCCTCCTCCATCACCGTCCTCCGTCCTCACCGTCTAATAATAAAAGCACCTTGATGTGAACTCGCCTGGCAACAGCACGTCGGCTTCACCTTAACACCGCTCCGTCCTCGGGCCGGAGCCTGCTGCCGGGGATTAATGAGACTAAAGTGGAGCACATGACTCGGAGACAGACCGACAACTCGGGGCTGATGTCGACTTCACCGTTAGAGAGAATGTGCGACTCGGCAGCGAGGCCTCGTTTCCCATGAATAAACTGATTATCAGTGTTTGTCGTATTCGCTCTGGAAGACAGAGTTTTCATTCTCTCTCTCTCTCTCTGTTCTCACAAACGTTCAAAGCGTTAAATGAATTTGTTCTGGTCACTTGAAGCTCGAGGGGAGGTCTGAGGGATTAACACACGCAGCTGACCCCAGGGGTTCGATTCCCAGAGCGTTCACATTACTGTCAGCTGAGGGCCTGACACCCAGGCCTGTGTCGGCAGGAATAACAACCGGTTACTGACGTTAAAGAAGCAAAACAAGACTCAGATAAAGGCTGAGGTGAGGAGAACAAAACGTCACAGTGGACCAAGCAAAATAGTCTCTAATCATTGACCTTTGACCTCTAAAATCTAATCAGTTTATCCTCTAATCCAAGTGAGTGTTTGTGCCAAATTTGATGAAATTCCCTCAAGGCTTGAATGGGACAGACGGGCCGACCAATCAGGGAACAGGCAACAACACAAAACCGTCATTGTGATGTTTAAACACTAAAATCTTGTCAGTTCATACCTGACTCTTGTGTCAAATATAAAGAAATAATCTCATGATGATATGATAAAATGTAATATAATAAAATATAATATAACATAGTATAATATAATAAAATGTAATATAATATAATATAATGGTACATATAAAATTCTGTACATCAATATGTTTTAATATATCAATATGTTTATGTAACTGAGATATAATGCTGGTGAACCGATGGATAAAACTGATCAATTACCATCTGATTATTGATCTAATTCTGAAAAAAAAAAAAATTAAAAAATCAGTGTGTTATCAGTGTGTAAGCCGCTGCTGGTCCTCGTCTCCCTCACCTCGTTGGGGTTTTCTGTGGGGAAGTCCTCCACTGGGGGGATGATGCCCTGGGCGATCAGCTGACCGTAGGAGGGCGGGGCCTGCTGCTGGATTAGCTCCGCCTCCTGACGGCTGATCGGAGCAAACAGGCTGCAAGAGGGACAAATCAAATCAAAGTTGATTTACATAGCACTTTACAACATCTAAAATAATTATCAAAGAGCTTTACAAAAGATATGAAATTAAAATCTAAGAACACAGCATGAATAAGACAAACACTGAAACAATAAAACATGAAACAATAACAAAATAAAAACATGGAAAACAGGAAGCTGTCACGGCATCACTCAATGTTAAAAGCGATGCTAATCAAACAGGTTTTAAGATTGGACTTAAAAAGTGGCAGGTCATTGATGGCTCTTAATTCTGGGGGTATAGTACGTTAAAACACCTTAAGATGCGTTCAGAGACACCAACAACAAGCATGTGAAAGTTTTCATTGTGGAGGTTCCTGACAGATTCATACACAGGTTAATAAAACAGTTATTTATCATATAAATTATTATATTTATCATATAAATCGCAGATAAATTACAAATAAGCAGCTCAAGCGTTTACAGCAGAGAGCTGGTAGTTTCAGTGTGTCGGTGCTGGCTGCGAGAGCTGCTGTCTGGTCGTGTTGGCAGCGGCTGAAGGAAAACAACGTCTGCCTCTTGTGACTCACTGCGTCTGATTATCAACAAAACCCGGCTGCAGTGTTGATAAAAATAAAAATAAAACAAAAAGATCTCAAGCGGCTGCGACGTCTGGAAATCAAAACAGCATGAAGTGAGTGAAGCTGCAGCGTGAGAGAGAGAGAGAGAGAGAGAAAGTCCCTCCTCACCTGTACTCCCGGGTCCTGAGCGAGTACAGTTTGCAGGTGCAGCCCATGGCGATCACCAGCAGCAGCCCGCAGACCAGGCTGCCGACCGTTGCCGCGGTGATGACCTTGCGGGGCAGGATGACGGTGCAGTTGAGCTCGTCGGTGCCGTCCCTGCAGTCCACCTGGCCGTCGCAGCGCCAGCTCTCAAACACACACCTGCAGACAGCACGAGATGTGAGATAAATAATAAACCATGATATGAAACTGTAACAGAACGTATAAAAGGTGAAAAATGTTTGAATAAAGCATGAAAAACAGACACATTTTGCACATTCTTAGGCACTTTTCATCACCAATATTATGCTTTTTTTAAAAATCATATCTCTAAGATAATGTACATTTTAACATTTAAGTGCAACACAACTGTAAAGCCACAGAAAAAAAAACAATTCATTCTTTAAACTCTCACATGTTGAGCTTTGTGCACGGTGCACACACCCTGTGACTCACTCTGATGAAGTAAACAGGACGCACCTTGCTCTTAACCAACCTCACCACAACCAAGACACCAAACATTCAGGCAAAACAATCAATGTAAAAAAAACAAAAAAACAAAATCACAGCAGCTGAGCGGTTACTCAATGAGCCTTGACGGGAGACTGTTTTGTTTCTAGGTCAATAACACGGTTTAAATATCCTACAGATGAAAGGTTTGAGCATCAGCAGCTCCGTGGCAACTGGGGAAAATCATTGTTTTTGTAAAACGCCGCTGTCGTCAATGAGGTAACCAGGCTTTCAGTCTGGAAATCAATAGGAGAACCGACAAAAACAGGCAGAACTGACCTGTCGTTACAGATCTTCTTCAGAAGTTTACAAGGGATTGGGAAGGGATTATAAACGTGTACATGTGATAATTTGGTTTATGGCCTTTTGTTTGCCTTTTGCTCATGTGTTTGTCTGCTTCTCTATTTAGCCATTTGTTTTTTTTTGTCTTTGCTTCTCATGTCTTCATTTATTTTAGACTTAGAGATACTTTATTGATCCCAAAGGAAATTCAAGTATCAAGTATCCATTAGCGTGCATACATAATATGATAAAATTAAATGTAATAAAATATAATGTAATGTAATATAATATAATATGATATAATGGTGCATCCATATAAAATTCTGTACATCAATATGTTTTGAGATAAAATACTAGCAATAGAATTAATTAAAAAAAACTGTACCGAATTAAATATTATTAATTTGTTTTGTTAAGTTTTTCTTGTTTGATTATATGTATGTCACTATGTTGTGTCACATTATATAATAATAAAGTTCCAAACAGGCAGGACTGACCTGTCGCTGTCGCAGTGGAAGGTCCCGGGCTGACACACGGTGCAGTCCCGCTCGTCGCTGCCGTCGGCGCAGTACAGCTGGTAGTTGCATCTCTCCGTGACCGGGTAGCACAGCGGTCGGCCGGCGAAGTGGCTGGACGCCACCGCCCTCTGCCCCGCCATCCCGCAGGCGAACTGGTTCACGCTGCAGCCCTTGCATCCCTCCTCGTCCTTCCCCGTCTCGGGACAGTCCCACTTCCCGTCGCAGCGCTGCTCCTGGGTGAAGCAGCCTCCCGACGGCCCCCCGCACCGGCCCTCCCAGGGGGGGCAGTAGCTCCCCACGTGGAACGTGGCGTTGAACCCGCTTCCCTCCGAGCCGGGAAGCGTCTCGTACGTCATCGACAGGAGACCGGTGTGTGATTCCACTTGTACCGACTTATAGTTGGAGGCGCTGGTGATCTGTCAAAGTGCAGGAGAGGAACGTCTTGTTAGGATAAAAGGTTTTTCACCCTAAACCCCCGATTCCCACCGACTCCATCTCCGTTTGGTTTATCAGCTGATGCCAACAGTGGTGATCAGACTCTTTAACTCCTCCCCATTTCTGTAGGAGATGAGCATTAACACTAACATGCCAATAACATGCCTCCTTTTTAAATGCTTCAGGCTTTGGACTAGTATCATATTGTATTTCAGTTATGTATTGTATTCAAATTATGTAGTACTGTATTTAACTTATGTCTTGCACTAGTATATTTTTATTGTATTAGACATTGTAGGATATATTTTATCATACATTTCTTATTTGTATTTTATTTATTTCCTTTGCACATTTCCTTTTGGAGCAACCTGGCATAAGAATTTCCTTTGGGATGAATAAAGTTCTATCGATCTATCCGTCTATCCATCAATCCCTCGACCACTGGATGTTTTGCGTCTCCGATCCGTCTCCGGGGCCCAGAGCAGCTGGAGGCCGAGATCACGGTAAAACTACAAACTATCGTGATAACAGTCGTATATAAAGTGCAATTAAAATGTAAACAACATTGATTTTCTGTTCAACATTACTCTGTGATATTTTTTTTTTTTACTTTCGGTTTGTGTTTTTGTAGAACGAATGTGTTGTTTCATAAAATATTGCAGTTTTACACCTCCATGATTAATATTTTTTCATCCATAATACCCTGTTAGGTCTAGGACCCTCTGACTGACTGATGACTTGTTGCTTGTACCAGCAGATGAAAGTAATGTTGACAAAGTGATGATTTACAATTGGAAAGTTTGTCCATTGCGTTTTATTTTGAAATCAACCAGATGCTCTGATCTAATCAACATTGATGCTCCGTGATCTGGCAAAAAGTCTTTTCTTATTCTTTTCTGTAAAAGTTGCAGTTTTATTTACTTATTTATTCAAACGTGTGTGATTTATGTTGTTTTTTCTTCTCTCTTTCATTTAACTGTATATGAAAAAAGAAAAAGAAGAATTCCCGCACACATGGCCAACTTGCAGGATTTATTATGCAACATTTCGGTACTAGACCTTTTTCACCTTGTTTTGCTTGAAAAAGGTCTAGTACCGAAACGTTGCATAATAAATCCTGCAAGTTGGCCATGTGTGCGGGAATTCTTCTTTTTCTAATTTGGACTTGATTGTCGCCCTCCGACGCACCTCCCTGAGAAGTGGATGTGCGAAGATTTTTGCTTTTTCTGAATTTAACTGTATATGAATTAAATGCACAATATACATTTTTTTAAAAAGAAGAAGCAAACTCACAATTTTGATCACGTCTCCTTTGCCTTGCTCTCTGTTGTAGACGGTGAGTCTGTCGCCGGGCCCCAGCACCAGCTGCTGCAGGTCCAGCCTGAGGGGCCTCGAGTCCTGAGGGTCCAGAGTCCAGACGCAGTAGAGAGCCGAACCCCGGAGCGCCGGAGGGGAGAAGGTCCCGTAGAAGGTCTGCAGGAGGCCGCCGCAGGGCCACTCGATGGGAGTGGACGTCACAGCCAGCTCCTTGTGGATCTGCGGCGGCGGCGGCTGCTCTCGATCCACCTGCGCCTCCTCCTCCGCCCGCTCCTTCAGCAGCTCCCACAGGTCGGAGTCGGGATCCATCTCCGCCAGGCTCTGCGTCCTCTCGGTGGTCCTGTGTTTCTCCGAGTCCCTGGCGTCGTTTGTGTCCGGATAGATTTCCTTCTCGTCCTCTCCGTGTCTCGGAGGCTCTGGGGTTTCGGCCTCTGGGTTGCAGCCCTGCTCGTCGGTGCCGTGGCTGGGGCCTTGGCCGAGACACTCCACCTGGCCGTTGCAGCGCCAGGAGAGGGGAAGGCAACGGCCCCCCGGGCATTCGAAAGACGTCACCGGGCATTCACCGGAGTCTGGATGTGCAGAAACAGAAAGGGACAAAAGGAAAAAAAAAAGACAGTTTGACATTGTAAAGCGAGAACAGCACTCACCAATGTTGAAACAAGAAATAAAAAAAGACCTGTGGCCTCATACCTCTGGCATAGCTCAACAGAAACGATGACACGGGGAACAGATGTGGGAGGAAGTGGTGCATCACTGTAATGTTTCCCCCTGGGAATTCCATGGGCGGTGGCAGCTTGGAGCCGCAGAGGACCATCGGCTCGCCGCCAGCCGATGATTTTATAGACACCCATTCCTTCCTACACCGGACTGAAAACTGGGAAAAGCTGCAAAAAAAATACTTGAAATTAACCAACAGAATTTCTTAAAGAGACAGCACAACATTGTTTTAAAAAAAGATGACAACAACACTATGTATTGGTAGATGTACGGCACATGTAATGTTGTTTTTTGGGTCTAATGTTTGTTTGTTTTTTCAATCTATGCTTGTTGTTATTGTGTCTTTCTTTGTATATATGTATATAGATATTTAAAAAAGCACAATTAATATCTGTCATCATGAAGCAGAGTGATGTGATGATATCCTGATAAAATACTATTTTAAAAAACTACTCTGTAAATGTTAACGTGACATTCAGCTAATCCCAGAGAGTATGCCTGATCTGATTTGCAGTAATTAATGTCACTTGTCTTTGAACTCCGGTTGCAACATCCCGTATGTCTGGTTCTTTAAACTCCCCTCGGCCTCTGTACCTGAGAACAACAGGTTCTCCCTCTGAACCTTTGATGATCCAGCAGTCGTAGGTGGAGCCGAAGCGGTACGACCAGCTGTGGTACGCTGAACTCCTGATCTCTCCCACTTCGTTGTCCAGGACTTGAGGGGAATGCCCACAGCGGGCTGAGGGACAGAAAGACAAGGACACATTTATTTATTAAAGCTTAAAACTCTATTAAGCCTCACACCTATTGTCAAACTTTAGTTAAAATGGTTTAGAGAAGTAGTAAAGCAAGTGAAAGTTCTGCTAAATGTGATCTGCTCAGGCTGATATCCTCTTTTACGATCACTGTGATGCACTGCAGGTTACAGGAAAAGTATAAAACAAGAATGTGACATTGAAAAATCCTTTTTCCTGACACCCAGAGACACAACATGAAGCAGAGCGCTGACTGGTTTTGTCTCCTTACCAGAGCACAGAGCCGGCTCCAAACGGCTGCACACTGCAGAGGAGAAACGAGCAAAAAAAAACAAAAAAACAGAACGAGTCAGGCCAGTATTTAATCACAACAGCCGACACTGATCATAAATGTTGTATGGCACGAAGAGTGCAAACACGACCTTTGCTTTATAAACATTTAAACACATGTGCATTAGGTGTTCATCCACTCACCTGTCAGGGTGAAAGCCAGGAGAGCACAGAGATTGTAAGTAGCGGTCATTGTTGTGACGTTTGTCCTCTAAAATGTTGGAAAGGATTAAAAAAAAAAAAAAAAAACTGAAGACTTTAAAAGGGTGAAACTAAAATGTCAGAGAGGCGCCATCTCAGCAGGTTTTGGTTCAGGAAGACTTCACCTGCAAAGTGAAGGAAGAGAAAGTGAATAAACAGTCAAACATTTATCCTCATTACATTATCACTCCATAAAACCGGCATGAGATAATGCTGCTAACATAAAGATAGTCACATGCGAGTCTCTTTAATTTGATTGTCATGTGTTAGGCTGAAACAATTGTTGCTTTCAAAAACAACATGACATCACTTTGTGGCATCCTAACCACAACAACAGAGCACAAATGAACCATATAGACATTTTTTTTTTAACTACTACAGGTGATTTCTGTACCTTCCTGTTGTCTTAATATATTTGGATTTAAAGCCAAAAAGAATCAGTCTGAATATGTTGACTCATGCTGTGGAAACTCAGAACAGGTATTTCTTTAATTTATGTCTGTCTGATCTCAACTGTAAGACATCAGCTTAATACTACTAATAATACTATTTGAATGTCCTTATTTATTTATAAGTAGTCTTTAGTACCTTGCTTCATCCTAACTCAAACAGATTACCCAACATCCTCCCTAATCTAATTTGTAGCATTAGATTTGCCTTTAAATGCAGTTGATTTTCAACCTCTTTTACTGATCTGCTCCCACATGTAACATTTTAAAACACGTACTCAGTCATTATTCGCTTGGTGAGAAAATATCACGAGTTGTTCGCATTTAATGCATCACAACAACACACGTGAGAACTGCTATATACAGAGCAATAAGTGTTATATAAGCAGGAAATGACTGTATAGCGCTTGTACGCTGGGGGTTATTTTGATCTTTGACACCGTGTTTACACGCCCTCACACAAAACAACACAACACACGAACACTACACAAAACTACACAACACGATTTCCTTCCTTTAAGCTTCTCAACAATGACGCCAGGATCGCCACCATTTCCGAGGTATAAATAAACTGTTGTTATCCCTCCCTTCTTCACTACTAACTGGAATAAATAAAAGAAACCCCCGATAGAAAATGGCCAACTCGGATCGATCAATACCTCGTGACGTTTCTTTTACAGTTTTTAGACTATGTCCCGAGATAAAGCTGTGAGTTAGTTTCGGTTTGGAGGAGCAGGAGGAGGAGGAGGAGGCAGCTGCTCGCCTCATTTACAGGCGTTTTACCAGTTAGCTTCCTGGCGAGCTAACGGCTAACACCCGACAGCCTCTCTGCGTTTGTTTCGCCTTTTTTCTTTTTTTTTAGGGCCGCGACACCGCCGGAAAACGGCTTTTAACACGACACTCGGTGTTTAAATACTCGAATAAATCGTAACATGTTGGTTACAGGCGGTGAAAAAGACGATAAAATGACGTTTTACAAGGCGGGGAGAAGCTGAGTACGTTACCATGTCAGTCGGCCTTTCCTTGTTGACAAGTTCTGAGCTACTTCCGTGTGTTTGAGGTCGTGACGCAGAAGGGGCGGGGCTTGCGATGTCGAATTGTGTGTTGCTGTTGTTCTTTTCATTCATAAAAATGTACATAATTTTACTTATAGTCAAATATTTTAGACCCAATTTTATTCCTATTTAAAACACTACACATTAATACATTTATACAAACTGTGGTTAATATCTTAAAAGGTGTCTAAGAAGTGAAATGTGTGTTTCTTAACACAAGGTGTCAGTGTCATACATTAGTTTAATTCACAAAAAAATGTCACAAGGTCTTCTCAATGACTTTTATATTCAGATTCTGTGTTTATTCATTTTACATATTGTGTTTTGATTTCATATAAGTATATTTTTCTAAATGTGAGCAGCATAATTATTCACATTCTTCACTTAAAGATGCCGAGTGCACATGTTTGAAGACATATGGAAGCAGCGATGGAAATCTAAACATGTGCTTTGCTGAGTTCTTCACAAATAACTATCAAGATTCCTGATATATTTCGTAACCTTCCTGTTTATGATGCAGCTGTTTCTGGTAATCTGCAAAAGTGCTCCTCCTTTGAACACTTGAGATAAATACTCTACTCGTTAGATTGAAGAGGGAAGAAGATTATAGGTTTTCTTCCTTATTTTACAAGAAAAGAGCAAATAAAAGACAAAAGCATAACAAAACTAACTAAACATGTTAGTTTTGTCATGCTTTGTTACTCATACCATGACCCCTTCAGATTTATCTTGTGACCTCTGGAAGGGTTCAACCCACTGATCCACAATACAGGCTACATTAAGCCATTTGTGCAAAACAGCACTCTTCACCTTCACTTGTACATGTACCAGTGCCTCATGACTCTTCCAGCATATTTCAATGCTCCTTCCATCATCTTCCTGCCCTGAAAATAACTTTGTGTCTGATATAGTTTTTCCACACACACGCAAAAAAAAGTTCTGTTACCTCATTAAAAATTCCTAAAGCTACATCTAGGTCAACTCCTCCTCTCTCCCTGAAAAATCCACTTCCATCTCTGAATATGCAAATATTTTTCATTTCAAAACACTTAAGCGCTGGGCTCCAGATGTCTCCTGCCTCCGATCTCAGTGCATGTGAGGTTTCAAGTTTCCATATCGCACTCTCTGCATGATTGGCTCCTAAGAAGTTGTGACGTCACATAATCATCTCAGTATTGTACACACCTTAAACATCCAAAGTGAGCACAGAGAAACTTGTACTTACCTGCACAAACACCGTCCTACACAGAAAAGGTCAAACACACTTTCAATTGCATGGTTTGATTGAAGTGGGAACATTTATGTGAAATTGTAGTTGCTGAGGGCAAAGTTTTAACAGCCAGATGTGCTTAGATACATACAGTATAAGTATGTATCATATCGCAGAGTGACTTGGATCATCTTGTTGGGAGGAAATGTAAGGATATTAGATAAATATCTTTTCAAAACAATACAACATCACACAACTCCACAACTCTAGTTTTCAGATTAGGGTTTTGCAATGTATAAAAAAACACAAAATTAGTGTCATGAGACATTGTCACAATAGAAATGTTGTTAAAATTATACCATATTCACAACACTGATTAAAAAAGTGGGGGTGTGAGCGTAACGTCAAAGTAAAAGTAAAAGTACTCAAATAGCAGAATTCATATCATATAGACCTGAATTCTGCTATTTGGTCTGAGTAGGCCTACCTGTTAACATATGGTATTGCCCAGTTAACATCACTCATCAAAGACTTTCAAGTTTCATATCAAATTGTAGCTGAGTCCTATCTCTACAAACTAGAAGTAACACATTTCCAATATCTCTATCCAAAACAATTTTATAACACTTTATGTGCGGGGGGCTTTTTTTTTTTTTACTTTTGGTAATAAAAACTGATATTTTGCCCTCAGCAAAAAAAAGTGGGTGAGTTTCTGATGTTTTAACAGATAAGTGCAGCTCAAAATGATGATCATTTCGATGTCACATTTGTGTGCCAACCAACCCTGGTCTCCCCTAATTTACTTTACCTTTACTGTTAATACTTTTTTTTGTAGATTTTTCTGACAGTCCTACTTCTGCAGCTAAGTAAAATCTGTCATAAACGACTTACACATTTAATATTTTTTTACTATATACCTACTATATCTTTTTTTTACAGTGTATGCTTGAGTAAATATAAAAATCCCAGTGCTGATTCCACCATCTCTGCTCTTATCTGAATCATTAATCTTTACGCAGACATGAAAAAAGTGACGTCTGCACATCTGGAGGAGGACCCAGAGGAAAATCCATCCACCTCTCTCTCTCTCTCTTTCTCTCTTTCTCCCTCTCTCTCTCTCCGACCACGTCCACACACTCTACAGACAGTCCCACTGTAGCAGCAGCAGCAGCAGCAGGAGGAGGAAGAAGACAAACTATGAAGCTTTAGTGAAGTGAACAGCAGCGGAGTGTTTGCGGCAGCAGCAGCTGGTGGTCGCCTGCGTTTCCTTCTCAGCTCTGCTCTGGAGTTCGCTTTTGTGAGTTCATGCGGTGTCTGAAAACTTTTTTTTATTATTAATTCCTCTGCCGCCTATCTCTTTTTTTTTCTTTTTTCTTTTTTTAAAGCTGCACCGATCCGCATTGTTTTGATCCCTCATCTGTCTCCCTGGTGGTTCACAGTCGGGACGGCGGGACTCGTGTTGTAGAGAGTTAGTTTTATTTTTATTTTTCTACTTTTTAGTCTTAATTTTTTTCCCGGGGGGGCGGTAGTTTTTGCAGACACCAGAATGCTGCCCCAGCTCCTCACAGTGGCCTGTGGGCTCTGCTGCTTTGGTTTTACCTCCGTCACTGCAAACGTCCTAAAAGCCGAGGTAAGTGGCATCAAAAACTTCCATTCATCCACCATATGAGACCATGCCTGTCTGTCTATATAGTACTGTATGTGTTCGTATGTGCAGTGTGTCATGCTGTAATGCATTGTGTCCATTTTCTGAAGTTGTTGTTTTTTTTCTTCTTTCACCACATGTTCCTGCTGAGTGCTGCACTTTTATAAGACTGCAGTAGAAAAGTTAAAAAAGTTCACACCAGTCTGATTTTATATGTGTTTTTTTAAGCTCAAAGAAATTATAGTTTTGCTGTTATCTGTATTGTTTAATAGGTTTTCTCTAATCTCAGTGGCGAGGGAGGAACTGTTTATATTCCCCTCCTGTTTATCCTCCCTCCCTCAAACATTCCTCATCTCTGTTTTTTTCCTCCACGAAGAATTGTTTAAAAGAGATGAAACTTTATCCAGAGAAAGGAAGAAAAAAAAGTGGCTTCTTGAAGGAGAAGGAGGAGGAGGAAGAGGTTGAGTTGGTGGTGGTGGAGGGGGAGATCCAGCCATGCAGTGGGCAGTGTGTGCAGTTTAGAAAACCTCAGCTGAGCTGCTTTGTTCTGGGAGAAAAAGGGGGGGTAGGGGGGAGGTATTGGAGGTTGGTATGGGATGGGAGGAGGAGGAGAGGAGGAGGAGAGGAGGGGGGTGTAGACTGCACAGACAGGAGGCCGGGAAGTCAGGCTGCCTTCACAACAAGCTGCACTGGAGGAGCTCCATCTGGGAGATGTTACAGGCCCGAGGCGTCAAGCAGAGACACTAAAGTGCAGCTTTTAAGTCTCATCCCAACGACAGATTTTGTCATCAGGTCTCGTGCTGCTGCTTTAGTAAATGAGCGGTTTTGCGAGCACTGATTTAGATTGTTGGCTTCTAAATGTCCTCCTTCATCCCCGAGCTGAGCGTCCCTGTTTGTCCTATAGTGTAACATCAACAACAACAACAACCACCAGTGGAAGTGGGGCCATTCCTCAGAGAGAGGTCAGATTCAGTCATAGCAGCAGGAAGCGAAGATGTGAGGTGTTTCTTCTCCGTCATAGGAAACTGATTCACAGAGAAAAAGTTTATTTCAGAGTAAGAAAAATGACACACACACATACACACCAACATGCAAAAAGTGTGTGTGTTGTAAGTTATGTAGGACACAGGATGCACGAAGAAGTGAAGGAGGACCTTAGTCACTGACCACAAGCTGCTGGCGTGTGAGTCAAGCCAGACATGGTGGATAAGTCAGAGCGAGACGCCGCAGGCCGCTGCCCTCCTGCGGCGGGCTCACCGACACCGTGATGAACTGTCTGTAAACAAAAAGTCAGCATAAAGAAAAACACACACAGCAGCTGCAGGGGGAGAGTGTGTTGTGTGTTGTGTGTCTGCAGTTAGAGTTAGAAAGATAGAAGTTATAGAAATCTTCCTCTGTTGATGCGGGTTCAGGCCGAAGTGTTGCGATGCTGTCAGACGCCCCAGTCGGTCCTGATGGCAGCAGAGGATAAGATTTAAATTATGGGCTCAGGATTACATCACCTGAGGGCTCGACTCGATACGAAGCCTGTGATCAGCAGATAGACGCGTCTGCCTCTGTTTGTGTAAAAAGGAGACAAAATTAAAGAAAAAATTTCATTAAGTGATGTTTGATGGACGTCAGCGGAGTTCCCTCCCTGAGAAACCAGAGGGAGAAACTTTACAGGCTTAAGAGGAATTTAGTGGTTTGTCAGTGTTGCTCAACATGTGAACATCCCTCTCTGACTTCACCTAATCCAGGCTGAGTGAAAAAGAAAATCTACCTTCCCCAACATCTGTTTTCATTCTCCTTTTTTTTCTCTCTCTCTCTTTCTTTTGCCTCGAACGTTTTTTTTTACTTAAATAAAATGCTTAGTTGGTCGTTGTGAGCACAGAGGAAGTGGGCAGCAAATGAAAACAACAGGCTCTTCTAAAACAGGATCTCTCCATATCTGGTTAAAAGACATTTTGGAGATTTCCCGTTTGCCGTCTGCAGACACATGTCTCGTGATCGCAGCACATCTGGCCCAGAAAAACACATGGGTCCAATTGTAGTTTTTATCTGGAGCCGAGTTGCTGTTGATGTAGGCATCAAAGCGGAGGGAGGCCTTTTGCTCAGGATGGGGAGCACGCTGCTGCTCTGACAGGCCGGCCGGCCGGCGGCTTTCTGTCACTCAGGGATGAGATGGCCAGCTGGATCAGAGATAATGAGGAACCGGTGGACTTCAAGGGGACAGAGGGGGGTGGGGGGGGGGGGGGGGGGGGGGGGCGGTGGCTTATCTCTGCTCTGTGGCTAAGAAAAATGGTAGTCGCCCTGTTAACAAAGGAGACATCAAAGGAGGGGGAGACCTTCCACCGTGAAGTTAGGGAGAGTGGAGTCCAGATTAAGAAACATTTCCGCCATAGTTTGGACCGAGTTCACATCAGAGCTGGAGGCACTTTCACTTAACTCCTACTGCATTCAAGCACAGTTAGTGGAGTACTTGTATAGCCTATACAGTACTTCTACTGTAGTATAAAACTTCACAACAACAACAATGTTCATCAGATAATTTCTACTTAATACATTATTATTTTACCTGCAGAATAGGGGACACCTGTGGTTTCTAGACCACAGTGCAGCTCAATGTCTACTTATAGTACTAGCTTCTCTGGAGCTTTCAGCTGCATCTCATGGCCTTCATGAGCAGTTGTCAAGGAGACGCCTCAGATGTCATCATGGGATCCAACTCATGTGCAGTTATAACACTTTATGCACCAAGATCAGGCCCTGTAGAGCAGTATAAGTGCATAATTAATGATGATTTACGTATGATAATGAGTACTTTCACATACTATAATTTGATGCCACTTTTCTCCATATCTGAATAGTTTTACATTAGGCAATAGAGGATCTAAATACTTGATTCACTCACTTATGTGAATTAAACTGTTGGATAAAAGTCAGGTCCATTTATGTGATACAAAATCACAAACCATACATTTGCCTGAGAGTGCTTCACGGCCTGTGCAGCAAAGCTCGGCCTCGGTCCTTTGACCTTCAGCTCAGCAACAAGCCTTTGACAGGAAGCGATACCAAAATGTGAGCAAGGACTGTAGTTAAACATTGACACAAGGCAAAGCTCAAAGTTTTATCAGTATTATGCTCTTCAGTGGTCATCACGCACAAAGGATCATTATTGAGCAGCATGTGTGTTTTGTTTTATTTGTGGGCATCTCCTTTTGTCCAAATAGTGAAATGAAACACACAAATAGAGACTATGCAGTTTATTCTATAAGCATGTTTTAGCCTATAATAGTATTTTACATCCTGTAAATGAAATATTAATCCATTAAGTAGCTTTTTCACTCTGAAATATGCAGTAGTTTTATTATACAGTAGTTTGCAAATACTCAAGTAAAGTACAAGTACTTCAGACCTGTCATCTGCATTGACTGATTCCTCTCTCAGTATTTATCAGTGTGCTGTTGGCAGGCGTGGGTCTAATACGTTTTTGTCATAAAACCATCCAGTGGTTGTTATTATTTGACCTGTTTGACCCAGTAAAAGTGTAAATGTAGAAAAAATATTACACGTCGCCGGGTGTGTGAGTGCGAACGGAGTCGGAGGAGCCAAGAAAGCGGAGGTGATGTGAGATTCAGCCCCTCATGAGCTGAATTCTCTGTTTTTTCCGTTGGCACCGAGCGAGAGGAACATCTGACTCAGTCGCTCAAATTTAAATTCAGCCATGCTCCTCTAACTCTCTCTTCTCTCTTTCTCTCTCTCGCTTTCCTTCTGCCACTCGTCCCTCTAATGTCTTTACCTCTCCTCCTCTAATGTAACTCTGCACTTTAGATCATCCTCTGCTGTCCCGTCCTTCAGCCTCCTGTCTCTCCTCTTTCTTCCCTCGGCCCTGCAGGAGTTTTTTTTTTTTTTTCCTTTTTTTTAAAGACTCGTTTATAGAGCTTGAAAAAACAGATTTACAATATTAAAAAAAGTCTGCGGGTCTTTCCAAGACACAAAATAGTTTGGCATATAGTCACATTACTGCACTGAGAAATGTATACATGCTGGAATATGCACAGCAAACATACAGTAAGCATGAGATCATTCGTAGATGTTGCACAAAATTAGTCCAAACCCATATGATGCATTTATGACGCAATGACAGTTTTGCTTCCTGTAAATGTTGTCATGTTTTATTATCTGACCACAAATCTATAAAAACACAGGGGATTTTTTTCCTTTTTTTTTTTTGTTTTTAACCAGGAAGTTGCTGTGGTTGATTTTTATTTCTAGCGCAGACAATAGGGAAATAGCAACTGTGTGTCATGTGATTGTGAGTGAGACTGTGTGACAATAGATGGCAGCTATACAGCATGTGGCCCACGAGACATTGAGACGTTGAGACACTGAGACATGCTGGATTGCCTCATCTGCACCAAGATTACTAAAGTTATAGGAGCCGCTCTGAAAGCTCAAGTCTCTCTGTGTTTCAGTTTGTTTGTGCCAACTGAAGATGCACAATGACGACACAATAACACCTGGTTTTAACTGCACAGCTGTAAGCCCATCTGACCTTGAAGCCCCATCTTGAAGAGTTTAACTTAGTATAATGTCGAAATCTGCTTCAATTTTGAGTTTACATGCTCCGAAATCTGTGTTTTGAATCAAATCACCTTTGTCCAGGTGACTTTCTGGCATAGGAGCTGACTTTGTTGCACAGAAAGTGGGAAGAAGACAGATGTCGATTGTTTTTTTTTATTAATAAATGAAAAGAATATTAGAAAAAGGTGATAAAAGTCCATTATAGTTTCTCCAGAGCCCAGAGTGAAACATAAGATTTGCCTGTTGTGTCCAACCAGTGGTCCAAAATCCAAAAATATGCAATTTCTTTAATTTAAAGACAAGAAAAAACTGAAATTCATGCATTTAAGAAGCAAGAAGAACACATCGCTTAATACTTTCGACTTAAAATTGACAAATTGTTAAAAAAAATCATAAGAAATCCATTGGACTACTAGTTTTAGCTCTACATACATAGCAGTAAGGTCAGAGTTGGGTCAGAGGATCCATGTATACATCACCCGGCTCCACCGAAACAACCTGTTTACATCACGCTGGTTGTGTTTCACTGTCTGTGCATTATACATTCAGACCTCATGTCACTGCACACACACACACACACACACACACACACACATACACATACACACACACATACACACACACTGCGCACAGACTCAGGGGTGTGTTTACCCAACCAGCAGCCAGGCCTTTGACCACACATGGCTGCGTAGCGAGGCCAACAATACCGGCCATGTACAAGTCTCAATAAATAGAAGCTTTGATGGTGGCTGCTGGGAATTCCAGCGAGGGAGGGGCGTAACGCTGGGATACCTGGCGTCCCGACCGGAGGTGGTGGTGGTGCTGGTGGTGTGTGTGGAGTAAGTTTGGGAGCAGGGGCAGAGAAGTGGAGGTCTTGACGGTGTGGGGGAGGCTTTTTCACGGGAGTGTTTTTATAGAAGCAGACGCGTCACCACACTGGAGCCACACAGGACACACTAGCAGCTCTCAGCAGAGAGACAGAGTAAAGCAAATTTGTTCGGCGTTGCGTTAAGAAGAGGCAGGTTGACTCAGTCACAGCACAGAGAGAGTCAGGGGATAAATTAAATTAACTAGATGCTTAAATAATCCAGAGAGAAATCTTGATGAAATGGTGAAGAGTGGGGGAGAGAGAGAGAGACTGGGGGAGGGAGGAGGAGGAGGATCAGTCGTCTCTCTGCAGGTCCTCATAAGTGAACCTTGTTCTCCGGCCTCTCTGCCCACCACATGACCAACAGTAGCTGTGTGTGCACGCAGGCAGGCAGGCAGGCTCTGTATGGCCAGGTAGCCCCCAGTTTTCTACATTTCCATCCCTCCTTTCCTCCCCCCCAAACCTCCCTCCTCCTTCCTTCTTCTCCCTTCAGGAAAAAAAAATGGCCTGAGTAGAAAACCAGCTCCAATGGTGGTGGAACAAGAGAGATATCTGAGGTTTAGATGACGCTAACGAAGGAATTCGGGGTAATTCCACCGACTTTAATTTGTGGTGGGGACGAAAATGTGCGTTAACTCCGCGTGTGCACAGGATGCATAATTGGAAACACACACTTTTAGAAGATGCGTTCTGCTCCAAAAAGCAGCTGGAGAGATGGATGGATGGATGGATGTAGCGCTGTGAAGCTGTTAGCGTAGCTTAGCAATAAAGTCTGGAAACACATAGAAACAGCTAGCCTGGCTCCTGCAGATGTGTCATTTTTGCAATGAAGCTGTTGCACAATGTGTAAAATGTTATTTTTTGAGCTTTAAAGGAAAATTATGTGAACTAAAATAAGAATCATGAGCAGTCTCCTGACACATTTGTGCGCTAACACGTGGGTAAAACGTGGAGCTGTTCCTTTAGCAGTGTCAAGACTTAGGCCACCAGCAGTGGAAAGAATAGGCCGGTCTTTCATGTGTAAAGATAAATAGTGGTGGTTTTTGGTTGACATGAGGACAGACAGAGACAGAGACAGCGGCAGGAAGATGTTAAACCCTTTGAGGAGCCTCTGCGTTGCTTAAAAATGTTACTTTTTCCAGCGTCACGACCGCCAGTTGTCTTTGGCTGCCAGAGTCTAGACGGGGTTCTGGGTCATTGTGACTGAAATGACATCAGTGTTTTCAGATTGTGTGTTTTATTTGGCCCTCGGTTCCTCTCTCATCCCCGCCTCATGACCCCACAACAAAGTTTCCCGGAACAGGCTCGGGAATAAATCAGTGGGACATGAGAGGATTTTGGTGTTAGTTGTTATTTTTAATAGTTTGTAAATGGGATACAGTCACAGTCACATGGAGAGGAGGGACAATAAATTTAACGCGCTGAGTTACCTCAGTGTGTGTTGGCTGCTGCGGGTTAACAAGTCAGCTTGGCAAACACACACACACACACAGAAAAAAAAACCCCACTTAAACGCTCACACCCTTTGTCTCCCCTTATTTACCAAGCAATCTGTATATTTCACGTCTGAGCTGAGAGACGCAGGTCCAAACAGGCTCGCAGGGCTGACTGGAAGAAGGCACAGAGCCACAAGTTCACACAAGTGGCCGAGCTCCTCGGTGTTTTTTGTTGACTAAGATGTTTCCTGAGATGTTGTTTCTGGCTAAGTCTGACTAAGACTTGTCTGAGCTATGGAGAAACTCAAAGTAAAACAGAAAAGAAAAAACCCCCAACATAATTATGTTGCAAAACACCCCATCAAGTTCTTCGTTGTTGTTTTTAGCAGCTAAATGTCATTTCCTCTTCATTTTTCCATGATTATTTCTGTTTAATTTAGGTGACCTTTGGTTTTGGTTGTTTTAGACACAGCATAAAGTGTTTGAATTTGTATGATTGTCTTTATTTTTCTGATCAGTTCATTGATTTTTGGGTCTGTGATTCAGCAGCTTGTTAACCAACAACCAGGCGAACTAATGTCTCCTTGAGAACACAAAGTATTTTTAGTTTGAAACATGATTATCATGTATAATCATATCATTAGAAGAGAAATATCCCATTTTCTTGTTTGATATTTATGTTAAAGTTGCAGCTTTTGAAACAATCTGAGTTATTGTTATTTAAATGTTATTTTTATGTCAGCGTAAAAGAGAAAAAAAAGAGATATTTTTGGATGGACACGATGCCAATGGTGACTACAGTTAATTCTTCTTACATCAGGTTTTCATGTAGAGTGTAATTTGTGGTTTAAAGATGTGAGCTCAGCAGAATATATTTGATATTAGCACTGACACATTTGTTTGCACAATTTAAATGGTCGTCTAGTTGGCTTAAAAAGGCTGATTCTGGTTAAAACAAAGTGGAATGACAGACTGAGTGAAAACATTTAGACTGTACAAAGTGAAAACCCCCAAAATGACTGCAATTCCTTCATGGCTTACTCACAACAAGAGCTGTACCTGCTGACTGATAAGGGAAACTGTGTCGAGCTATGTGTCTCAAACAGATCAGTATCTACATAAATAAACATAATCTTCCCTCTTTCTTCTCTCTCTCTCAGGCTTGGCTGCAGAAGTTTGGATACCTGCCTCCAGGGGACGGCAGAGCTCAGGCCATCCGCTCGCCAAAGACCATCGAATCAGCGATAGCAGCCATGCAGAGTTTCTACGGTTTGACTGTCACCGGCTCCATAGACTCCAACACGTTACAGTGAGTCCTGATTTAATAACACATTTGATTTTATCTTATTTTTTGTCAATATCAAAGGTGGCTTCAAAAGTCTGGAGGTCATTGAATGGGTTAAAGGGATAGTTCAACATTTTGGCAAATTGCCATAATCCCTATAGTTTTAGCAGTAGGTTTGTTACCTTTAATTGTCGGTGCAAGCTATTTTTAGAACGGTGGAGCAGAGCCGTGAGCTGATCAGAGCTACGCTACGGAGGCTAATGGGATTTCTTGGTTTCCCTCATCAAACTCATCAAATACACAATCCAACAACTCCAAAACGCTCTGGTGGACAAGTTGTGACCTGCACATTCACCACGCTATGAGATAATAACGGAACGTTACGAGACAGAGTTGTTTTAGAGGTAAATTCATGCAAAACAGCTGATGTGCATTTCCGTCGGGGGCAGTTTTTCAGCAAGCAGTCTCTGTATTTACCTCGAAAACAACTCTGTCTCGTAACGTTCTGTTATTATCTCTTAGCATGGTGAATGTGCAGGTCACAACTTGTCCACCAGAGCGTTTTGGAGTTGTTGGATTGTGTATTTGATGAGTTTGATGAGGGAAACCAAGAAATCCCATTAGCCTCTGTAGCGTAGCTCTGAGCAGCTCACGGCTCTGCTCTGCCGCTCTAAAAATAGCTTGCACCGACAATTAAAGGTAATGAACCTACTGCTATGACTATAGGGATTATGGCAATGGGCCGATTTGCCAAAATGTTGAACTATCCCTTTAAAGACGAACTAAAGGAGTTTAGAAAAAAAAATCAAGGATGCCATCCTCAAAAAAATGTGTTTAAATATTTGACATAGCTGAAGCTGAAAAGGGGGAATGTTATTTTGCTGTTGCCAGGGCGATGAGCCGGCCGCGGTGCGGTGTCCCTGACAAGTTCGGCCCGGCGCTGAAAACCAACCTGAGGAGGAAGAGATACGCCATCCAGGGTCTGAAGTGGGACAAGTCTGAGGTCACATTCAGGTCAGCGTCCAACACACCTCAACTACAAACTCCCACTTTTTATCTTTAGTTTGTTACGTCCAAGTGACTGACTCTGTGTCTCTGTCTCTGCCTCTGTCTCTCTGTCTCTGCCTCTGCCTCTGCCTCTGCCTCTGCCTCTGCCTCTGCCTCTGCCTCTGTCTCTGCCTCTGCCTCTGACTCTGACTCTGACTCTGCCTCTGCCTCTGCCTCTGCCTCTGCCTCTGCCTCTGCCTCTGCCTCTGCCTCTGCCTCTGTCTCTGTCTCTGCCTCTGCCTCTGCCTCTGTCTCTGTCTCTGCCTCTGCCTCTGCCTCTGCCTCTGTCTCTGTCTCTGCCTCTGCCTCTGCCTCTGCCTCTGCCTCTGCCTCTGCCTCTGCCTCTGCCTCTGCCTCTGCCTCTGCCTCTGCCTCTGCCTCTGTCTCTGCCTCTGCCTCTGCCTCTGTCTCTGTCTCTGCCTCTGCCTCTGCCTCTGTCTCTGTCTCTGTCTCTGCCTCTGCCTCTGCCTCTGCCTCTGCCTCTGTCTCTGTCTCTGTCTCTGCCTCTGTCTCTGCCTCTGCCTCTGCCTCTGCCTCTGCCTCTGCCTCTGTCTCTGTCTCTGCACCACAGCATAGAGAACTACACCCCCAAGGTCGGAGAGCGAGCCACGTACGAAGCCATCAGAAAGGCCTTCAAGGTCTGGGAGAGCGCGATCCCGCTCACCTTCAGAGAAATCCCCTTCAGCCAGATCAGAGGGAAGGTCGACAAGTACGCCGACATCATGCTCTCCTTCTCCGAGGGTTTCCACGGAGACAGCACACCGTTCGACGGCGAGGGCGGCTTCCTGGCTCACGCTTACTTCCCCGGACAGGGCATCGGAGGAGACACGCACTTCGACCTCGCCGAGCCTTGGACGACCGGCAGCGTCGACCAGGGAGGTAAGAGACAGGAGAGACGACAGGACGACTGATCAGACATCAAACTAAAACAGACCGAGCTGAATCTTCTCCGTCTCCTGCTCCCTTTTCTGAAGGTAACGACGTCTTCCTGGTCGCCGTCCATGAGCTGGGTCACGCTCTGGGTCTGGAGCACTCCAACAACCCCTCGGCCATCATGGCGCCGTTCTACCAGTGGTTCGACACCGAGAACTTCCAGCTCCCGGACGACGACCGCAGAGGCATCCAGGCAGTTTATGGTGGGTTGTTCTCCTGAAAAAAACAGGACAAATGGCTGCGATTAATGGCTTAGTTACATCCTTTATTATGGAGAAAATATAGGAATATGAATTTATTTATTTAACACAGGACAATGCACAAATAAACATTATCTTGTAGGACAAGAAAAGACGTCTTGAGCCAGGTTATAGCAGCATTGACTAATCTGTAAGAACAGATGAAAAGATAACAACATTAAAATTGAACTGTTGAAATGTGATGTAAAAGTAGGCAAAACAAACTAACAAAACAGGGAACAAGAGCGACAAGACATGAAGATGCACATTCAGATTACTCTCCCACACATTCAAACACAAGCACATATACATAGACAACAGTCCAACCATCCCCATCCTCACCCTCCTCTAATAACCACTCACACACATATTTATAACCACACACCCACATGTAACTAATGTTATATACACCTTTAAAACATTTGGAAATCAAGCAAGGTAAAAAGAAAAAAAAAAAAGTCCCTAAAACCTTGACGTCCAAATGACCTGAGTGCAATAAAAGATCTGAGGTAAACGATTAAAAAAAGCTTCATGTGAAATGCGTTGGTTGGTTTCCACCTCTCACTTCTCTCTCTCACTCGACACCTTGACCACAGGAACCAAGTCCGGGGGTCCGCCGCCCCCTCCCAGACCCACCAAGCCCTCCACCCCCACCAAGCCCGATCACGGCCCAGACATCTGTGAGGGACACTTTGACACCATCGCTGTCCTCAGAGGGGAAAAGTTTGTATTTAAGGTACAGGAGAACTTTTTTTTTTTCTTTTTTTTTCTGAAATGTACTCAGAGACCAAACTGTAAATATCTATAGGACAGAGCTGAGTTGTGCTGCTGCTGCCGCCGCCGCTGGACTGACCTGAGCTAATTCTGGCACATTAACCTTTTCATTATTGTTTCCAGTTATAGCTACACACGAGGGCTTTAAATATATAGATAGAAACTTTATTGTCATTGTCATTTCCACAACAACGTAATTGACGTGCATCTCCTACAGTGCAAACAAGTCATTGAAACATTAAAATACATAAAACACACACAAAAAGAAACATACAATATACAGTCATTTTACCTATTGCACCTTCTCCTATTCTCACATCCCCCGAATAGGGATATCCTACATTATCAATGATTGTGTATCTGATCTTATCTATCTTTGTCTGTTTATAATGTCCCAATCTATGCCACAAATCCCAAAAATATTAAATTTGCTTTGATATAAAATAGAGAGAAGCAGCAATATGCTATAATGTTTATTCAAAAACAGCATTAAAATTGACTTCTTTGCACTGATCCAGCTCTAAATGTCTTGGATTATATTCTTCTGTAGCTCTAATCCACCTGTGTGTGTGTGTGTTTTATAGGATAAGTGGTTCTGGCGTGTGCGTAACAACAAGGTGTTGCCAGGTTACCCCATGGCCATCGGTCACTTCTGGAAAGGACTTCCGTCAAACATCAACGCCGCCTACGAGAGGGACGATGGCAAATTTGTCTTCTTCAAGGGTAGGTGTAGGTGTGGGTGTGAGACGAGACTGAAAGCAGCTGATGAGATTTCCTGTTTTGTTGTCTGTCTTCACTCCTCTCATCTTTGTTATTTTTATTTTGTTTGTCTCCTCCTTTTGTCTCCAGGCGACAGGTACTGGGTTTTCAGTGAGTCCACCATGGACAAGAACTCCCCCCAGAGCCTGACGGAGATGGGCACCGGCCTCCCCAAGGACAAGCTGGACGCTGCTCTCTTCTACACACCCACGGGACAGACGTACTTCTTCAGAGGCTCCAAGTGAGTTTAGACGTGATGACACCAAAAAATCAATCATGATAGTAATATTACTTTATTTACTTGAATCTAGCACTTTTCTTAACAAAGTGTTTTAAAACCAGATTCAAGAAAAATGTAAAGAGCATCAGAAAAAGTGCAAAACAGTATAAAATATATATAGAAACAATAGAAAGGGATAAACAATATCATTAGAATAAACATGTATCATCATTGTTATATAATTTCTTGTACATTTCCATTTATAATTTGAATTGCAAATGAATGTTCATGTTGAATTTTGGTAGATAAACAGAAAAAACCTCATTTGGTTTCCATTAAATTTTCTGTCTTTCTGCAGTTTTGGCTAATTTGAAATATACTGAGCCAATTTATGTGTAATTGACTATTAATTAGTTGTTTCAGCTGGTTTCTTTTGGTGTAGATGTGTAACAGTTGTGTGTGTGTGTGTGTCAGGTACTACAGGTTCAACGAGCAGACCCGCACCGTGGACAGCGGCTACCCGAAGCCCATCAGCACGTGGAGCGGAGCGCCGGACAACATCAAGGCCGCCATCATGAGTGAAGACGGATGTGAGTTTTCTGCGTCTTTAAACAGAGAGTTTGGACGATTTAGAGCTGAAACAATGAGTCGGTTATTGACTTAAAATGAACTGACAACTATTTTGATTATTAATCAATAGTTTAAGTGCAAAGATTTCTGAAGATTTTTGGTTTTAAGTGTGGATTTCTTTGTTGTTAGTAATAATAGATGGGATATTTTCAAATTCTGGCACTTACAAGATGCTGCATTTTGATTTTTTCTCACAACTTTCTGGTATTTCTGAGACAGGACAGTAAAAGCAGATGGGCTGACAATGAAAATAAGTGGAAAAACTCAGAAAACTAACCAGTGGTCTTCCTTCTCTCCGTCCTCCTCAGCGTACACGTATTTCTACAAAGCCAACAAGTACTGGAAGTTCAATAACCAGTACATGAAGGTGGAGTCCGGCTACCCCAAGTCCGTGCTCAGGGACTGGATGGGCTGCGAGAGCGAGGAGCCCAAGAAGGGCCGGGAAGAGGTGATCATCATCGAGGTGGACGAGTCGCAGAGCGGCGCCGGGCCGATCGCCGTGGTGATCCCCCTCCTGCTCCTGGTGCTGGTGGTGATCACGCTGGGAGCGCTTTTGTTCTTCAGGAAGTACGGCACGCCCCGACGCCTCCTCTACTGCCAGAGATCCCTCCTGGACAAGGTGTAGAGACGGGGAGCGATGGGCGATTGACAGACTGCCGCAGAGGGACAGAACGAGACGGGGAGACAGAGAGAGAGATGGAGAGACGGAGAGAGAGAGAGAGAACGAGGGCCGGGTGAAGATGGAAACTGGAAGAAGAGGAGGAAAGAAGAATAAGAAGAAGTGGGGGATAGGAACGGGACGATGTGTTTAAAAGTTTTGGGTGGTTTGTAATGTGCCACGAAAGAGAGAAAGGCCCTAGAAACTGAAATCAGGAAAATGTGTATTTGTATTTTAACTATTTACATGTACTGATCTGTGTTCAGAGATTAAAAGAACATACCCACGGTCTCGCTTAGAAGAGAAGGGAACTACACAAAGACTCATCTTCATCATCGACTTCCCCCTCCGGCCTCTCCTCCCTCACATCCAAGGTATTGGAGAAAAAAAAAGAGAAAAAACACACAAAGAAAAGAAAACATCCCTGTTTCCTTCCTCCTCCCTCTGCTCCAACAGGACGACTCCAGCTGAACTGCTGTCTGATTCATTGGTTCGTTACCCCCCCTTCCCCCACAACAACAACGAAAAAAAACAGACATGTCTCTTTACAAAATCTGTGTTTTCAGAAATTGTCTCTGGAATTGGGTTTTATTTTGAAAGGGTGAAAGGGAGTTTTGGTTTCAATATAAAGTTCAGCCATGTATTTGTTTGATTTTTTTTCTTTCTACCACTAAAAGCAGAGCTGAGTATCAAACCTCAGACCCAGATTTCAATCACATGTATCTGACAGACGGCACAACATGTAACATTTAAAGCATTTTTTTATATGTTGATGCAAAAAAAAAAAAGGGAAAAATGTTCAAATATCTCAAATTGAGTCTTGTTTTGTTCTTCAGCACTATTAAAGAACATCTTATCACATGACCCAGCTCTGCTAATAAACCAAAGACGACCATGTTCAGTTTTTTGTTGTTATTATCATCGTTACTCTGCATCCTAATTACATTTGGATGGATTTAACCAGCACGTCCCTAATGCAAAGTATTAGTTTGAGTATTGATGTGATTTGTTAAACCAGACTTAAGTCAGACTTTACATGAGGCTGCTGCAGATACTTAAACAGTGCAGGTAATAAAAATAAAAACTTCTACTTTCAGTGCAAGCAGTCAGATGGGAAATGTGTTTATTTTTGTTTTGTTTTATTTTTTTAAGTTTGTTTTGTTTTTTTGTTTTTAATTTTTTGTTTTCGGTTTAACATGATGAAACATTCCAGTACATTTCTTGTTGAACGCGAGCAGGGCTGCTTGTCCAAATGTACAGTGAGCGGTACAGCTTCCAACAATATGGTGCAATTTGTAATTATTATCATTGTTGTTATGGGAATTCTGTTGTTATTATAAGTATGGTTATTGTTATTATTGTTCTCCTGGTTAAAGTTATAATGACTTTTTTTTTTTTCTTCTTTTTTGTACGTTGTCATTTGGAGTCCTGCTGGACAGAGGCATAACATGACAATGGTGGAAATAATGAATCCCAGTTTACACTCGTGTGGTGAATTAGATCAGATCAGAGGGTTAATGTGAGTTCAGGGGAGTTTCTTTTTGTACCGAAACACCCGAAATTATGCCGACGTTGGCACAGAATAACAAGCAATGCTATTTATGAACTTTGACACGGATGGTGCTCACTGTTTTCTGTCTTTTTTTTCTTTTCTTTTTTTACTCAAATCAAAATTGAAGGTGAATTGATTTAATTAATAAATAACAATGATAATGGTAATGATATTTATAATGATGATCATATCAATAAAATGCAATGAGATTTTTTTTTCTGCCTCTCTTCACTTTTGTATTTCAGTAGATAAAGTGAAATTAAACTATTTTCTACAAACAGTCAAAACACTTCTTTTTCAGTGCTTCTCTCTCTCTCACACACACATTCATACTTCAAATAAAGGTAAAATATTCAACATAACCACATTTAGATATTGAATTTGCAAGGGAGAAAAGGGAATAGGAGAAAAATCACAGTATATTAAAGTCAGTGACTTGTTATTGACTCAACACTGAAGTGTGCCTCTACTTTAATCCCCTCATTTAGCTTCAATAAGCTCCGTATAAACATTTACTAACACTGTGGACGAGCTGAGAACATCACAGTCTGTCTTTGTTTTTAAAACGTCGACACTTTGGACGTTAAAATTGTTTTAATTTTGGCACTTTTCACATAACTATCATCTGAATCCAAGCCTCAGTTTAGACTTGAGTGGCTCTGGCTCAGCGAGACTCATCATCACAGCGCTGTAATCTTCCTCACGTCCTGAACTCTGGCAGGCAGCTCGTATCTGCAAACTATAACACCATGTTGTGTCGACATCGTAACGAGCTGCAGCCATTTGTCAAAACTGGAAAAGTGTTTGGAAACATAGTTATTAATTGTGGTAATGACATCATCTTACATCAGGTCAACATCTGCCATTTTTTTCACACTTCTCTTTTTCGCTTCTTTTCCTCCAACATGTTTCTGCTCTGGAGAATAAAATGTCCCTCAAAAGTTACACTTCCCAAATAAGTGAGTTTTTTTTAAATGGATATTATGGATATTTACTTTATGTCATTGTTTAACACTAATTTGGACCCTCAAAAGTTGTTACCTGTACAACAACCTTCCTTTACACTGTTATGTACTGTATATTGCAGTAGATAACATATTTACAGGAATCATTTTCACCTATTAAAACAATAATTAAGATTATAAAGAACAAAAAACACACCAAACTAATGTCAGCTGAATAGTGCTGATGATATGATGATAAAGTTTGCTGTTGTAAGATAAGTGTAAATAAAGACTCTTTTTGCAGGACTAATCTTGACTTAACTTATCTTGACTTAACCTAACTTAACTTAATTTAACTTAACTTAGTTTAGCTTAGCTTAATTTAACTCCCAAGATTTTATTTTCAAAAAAGGTTTTCAGAAGTAGCTGACCTCTTATGGTCCTGACCTCCATGTTGAAGTGATATCATCACCACAGACAAAGAAAGGAAACAAAGAGATGTGGTGTGATGTGTGACAAATCTTCACATCCTGACGTCCAGGGCAGACCGGGGAGGGTAGGGGTAGCAGGGTGTGGGGTGTGGGGTGTGGGGTGGTTCAGCTGCTGCTGCAGGGCCACAGATGGAGCCTGCCTGTGCCTGCGTCTGGATGCAGTTACACCGCTGGTTGTTTTGGACACGCAGCCAACAGTCATGTGTTGAGGAAGGAGTCGGAAAAAGTGATTGAACGGTCACATTTTTCAGAGAAGTGCGTTCCAGCTGAGCATCTGGTATTCTTGAAACATCTGAGCCTCTTGGCCACCGCCACGCAGGCCGGGGCTGCAGCAGCATGCATGTGTGTAAACTGTATGTGTGTTTATATAGTATATGTGTGTTGAGTTTTATGAAAAAAAAAAAGAAGTTTATGCTGTCCCTCTTTAAAATTAATTACAAGCAAAAGTGTGGGAAACTGTAAGAAAAAGAAGTGAGAAAGGAGAAGTGAGAGGGGGGAGATCGAGAATATTTTTCCCTCTGCACATTTTTACCAAAAAACCTCTAGTGCATGCACCCCCCTCCCCTCTTTCCCTCCCTCCCCCCACACACTTCCCCCCTCTCCCCTTATTTCCTCACCCATTGCAAAATTATTCTTTTTATGAGGCTTCAGTCTCAAACCACTCCTCCTCTCACCACAAGTATCTCTGGTCTGCTTTTGCTCTTTCTTTCTTTCTCTCTCTCCCCCCTCTCCTCCTCCTCCTCCTTCTCTTCTCTTTAACTCTTCACATGCTGTAACACTGCGAGTGTAACGGTAAACATCAACAACAACAACCTGGGACAAACCACAAGACCAGCTATAAGGAAAATGTATGGTACCACATGTAATTATGGTTTAGTCTGTAAAAAGCTCTGTTTTCGTGTAAATGTCATTTTCCAGAAAACATAATAATGGCGGTTTGGCTTCGTCTGCCCATTAACATGATCGTAAAAGTTGTTATCGCACTTTGTTATGTGACTTTTTTTTCTTTTAGCAGCTGAAGCAGTGACAGCATCACTTAATCAATAAAAAAGTGCTTTTATAAAAACAGTCTTATCTCAGTTTTGATTGGCTCTTATAACCTGTGGAAGCTAATTCAGCTTCAGGGAACTTGTTTTGATGGATGACTTCTTAGTTTTCAGGAGGCCAAAATATATTTTGTGTGAATTTAATGATTAGTTTCATTTGTTATCTAAGTTTTGATTAGTTCAAGAGTACAGTAGGTGAGTGGATTTTACCCAGTAGTCGCTTTAAAGACCATAAAGCACATGTTTCTGTGAACTTCCTCTCCACTGGAAAGAGTTGGGTATTTAGGTTTGACACTAGAATTACAGCCTCAAGGTCGTCTGCCTCCACCACTCAGACTAGTTTCACATTACATCCCACATTTATATTAAACATTAACCATTTGTGGGATTTTTATTTTGGTTACAATCCCTGTATGAATGCATCAAGGCCACAAAGTGTTTTCTAAGATCACAGGGGGGTCAGTCAGGTCATCTTTGACTCCATGTAAACATTTGCATCAAACCCGAAGGAAGTCCATTGAGGAGTTTCACATGTTTCAGATGATGTTATAGCTCACTAGGCTGTGGCGTATTTGTGGCCAGTGAGAGGTTGTGCTCATTCTTGTACTCATTTCTTTTATGTGTTGATGTTGATTGTGTTTTGTTCCTGTTTCTTTTGGTTTGTAATGTATTTTAGGACCTTTTCAAAAACGAGAGGATTTCTCTCAAGGGGTCTTTCCTACCTAATACAATTTTGAATGAATGAATGAATGGGGTTCGAGATATTAACTTCATTAAAATCTTGTTTTGTGAGGTCGCTGTGACCTTTAACTTTGACCTTCTAGCCAGGTAAATCTAAACGGGTCATCCTTGATCCAGTCCAGGTGGATAATTAGCCTGTCAACGGTGTGGTGGGATAAAAAACCTTGATGGAGTTATTGGTTCATCGAGGAAAGTGAGTCAGAGAGAGGTTTCTTTGTAGTGTCTTTGTTCAAATGTGGCCTGTCTGCTCCACTTGTGTAAAAATACTGTACACTAACCTGACTCACTCCTCTATTTTTTTCCTCCTCACATCTGTTCATCCACTTTCCTCCCACACTGTCCAAACTCCTCTCTCTCTCTCTCTCTCTCTGTCACCTGATGTTTCCATTTGTCTCTCATGCACAATAACTGTTTGGACGAATCCGTCTCTCTGGACAAACCTCCGCTGGATCGCTGATGGATGTGTAGATGCTGCTCAACTATGTACGAACCTTTCCACCTTTCACCACAGAACTCGTGGCTCCGCTCTCTAAGAAAAAACAACCTTTACACAGGTTGTGGGTTTTATAGATCAGTTTTCAGTTCCTGTAAATATCTACAGAGGATCTGGACTAAGATTCATTCATATAACTCTGTTTATACCACATAGAGGTGATGAAACACCCTCAAAAGGGAATTTTCACAAATAGGCAATGCTTACATTTCACCTTTCCTGGGTAGAAAATGATTCATTTGGTTCTGAGTTGTTGGGAAATTTGTGTTTATTTGCAGCTGTGGATACTTCCCAGGAATTAAACTAGACAGTATTACTAAATACTAACCAAGGGGAATCACAAAAACCGCAGAAACTACTCATGTATTGGTTGAATAGTGTGCCTGAAAAGCAAACAAATGCCTAATTGGTTATGGTTCATGGATGAGTTATCAAAGACAAAAAAAAGTAATAATACTCTTTATATTATCTTGTATAATAGGGGAATCCCTAGGTAAAAAAAAAACATTTAATAATGTGTGTCTGTTTTCTCTTCCTTCATATCCTGTTCCTGCTCTGGAGATTTATTAGGTCAACTTTTGGAAAGTGGCTCCCTGCAGGTTGGCATCTAATGCTATTAACTGGAATTAATTAAGTGGCTGAGGACCAGATGTCTCCATATGTTGCCTGTAATTACAACCAACAACTACATACTTCTTTCCAGGAACCGTTCACTGGTCCTTTCTAGGAAATTATTAGCAAACCATGAGACCTGTAAAAAAAAAAAAAAAAAACTGTGTGGTGATACCTGTTGGTTTTTGCCTCCTGCCTCCTTCACTGATGCCATCCCTTTCTCTCTCTCTTTGTCTCTCTGTGTGTGTGTGTGTGTGGAGAGACAGTCAGACATGGGACGGCCATGTTTAATGCTTGTCGAGGATGTTGCTGATCAGACAAAGGCAGAGTGAAGACATAAAACTCCTCAGACTGTGTCAGACAGCAGGTTTTTTCACTTAGCTCTGGATGCTCCGTACAGTAATGTGGACGTCTGTTTGGAGGTGCTACCCGCTCCGCGAGCCAAGCATCTGCTCTCCTTGTCTTGTAGGTCGCAGGGATGAATACAGATGAGATTCTTGGCAGCCATGTTGGTTTTTCTACTCTTCTTCTTCTTTTCCTCCTTTCTCTCTCTCTCTCTGTCAGCCATTTTAATGCTGAACTCATTCAGTCTGACTGGGCGGTGCAGGAACAACCATCGGGCTCAGCACTCCTTCTCCATGCCAGGCAGGAAGTGGCCAGGACAGCTGCTTGCAATTCAACCTGAGACTTTGTTTGGGTGACCTACATTATGGCACAATTTACTTTCTACTGTAACTTTTTAACAGCACTTTTTTCCTCCTCATTTCCCATTCTCCTTGACTCTCAGTAACTAAGACGATTTTACTTTGAAATGTACATCTTCCCTGGGCGTAAAGTGAACTTTGTGCTACTTTATATACTTCCAGGAACTATTGCACTTTTAACTCAACCCATCCGTGCAAGGCTCTGACTCGTGCAGACAGCCTAACTCTTAAGTAGAAGCATGTCTCATAACAGGAAAACAAATAAGTGGTTTACTGTCCAGCGAGCAACAAACAAAGATAATTGCAGCCTGTGGGTTTTTCATACAGTCGCGTACAGTTCGAAACGTTGAGGCTGTGTAATTTTGCCCATCAAGCTACACAGACAGCACCACCGTACACCCAGTGAGGAACCTCCCAGGTCACGACCCCTACGGTTGGAGGAGGAAGCGGTGTTTTGGGGAATGAAGTGCTGAATCAGACCCTCCACAAACCCCCCGACTCTGATGCCCACCCTCCTCCTCCTCCTCCTCCTCCTCCCTCCTCCGTCCCTCCATCCCAGTCAGGATGCATGCCAGGAAACCCTCCCTGTTCTCTGCTCTGCGGGTGAGACTACAGAGGGCCCGTCAGCTAATCCTCCAAAAACCCAGCCACATCTGTCTCATCCTCCATCTCGAAGCAGACTGACCTCACCTAACGCCCCCCTGCCCTGCAAAAAACACCCTCCTCCTCCTCCCTCCATCCCTCCCTCCCTCCCTCCGTTCCTCTGTCCACCCGCCTGCTCGCCGCTGACTTCTGCACAATAAGCAACATCTGGTTCTCATTTCACCAGAAAACCAAAACAACACGAGGAGGAGAGGAAGGGAGCGATGGAGGGGGGGGAGAGACATTCGCAGAAAAGCAGGATGTGAAAAGATGGTGAGTCAAGAGAAAGAATGAGGGGGTTACGTTTCTCAGTGTGGGTGAAGTGAAGTCGGAGGTCTTTGATGGTCCAGGTGTGAGGATACGCGGGATGAATCGAGCCCCGCTTTGACACTTCTTACAACATTATTATTATTATTTGTCTGCGGCCTGTGCAGCGTCTGTCCCTCCCACACTCCTGTGACATGACAAACACTCAGCTCCTTTGGTCAACCGTATAAAAAAGTTAAGACAAGGAGGGGAGAGGGAGACGGGGGGAGAAAACTCCCATCTCCACAGAAAAGAATCTGCAACTCAGCGGCTAGCAGCCCTAATTACAGTGGGGCTTTGCTGAAGTCTGCAACAAGACCCGGGCACAGAGAGAGAGAGAGAAAGAGAGGGAGGAGAGATGGAGGGAGAAGAAAACGTGAGGAAGAAGGGAGAAGAAAGCTGAAGTGAGGGGGAGTGAAGGGGGGAGACAGGAGAGGTTTACCTAATTTTGTAAATAGTCTGTTTATAAATCACAGTCACTGTAAATTAGTGCTGACTTTACAAAGGCGCAGCTGCGTTAAGGCCGGCGTCTCTGCGAAATGTCGCTTTACACCAAAACTAAAAAGTGCACACGACTAAAAAGTTGAGTCCAGGCGTCAAAAAAAAGAAAAAGAAAAAACAGGAGGTGGAGAAGATCCAAGACCCTCACTCACACTCACAACAATACAACTATTTAAAAAAAATCCCTTTAAAAACAACTGGAATCCAGTTTCATCACAGCTGATTTATGTTTTCTGCTTCTTGAAACGAGATGATGCAAAAGACACAAGTTTTTGCAGCTTGATTAAGGGTTTTTGAAAAAAAAAAAGAAGAAAAAAAAAAACACTTTCTGTGGGACCGAGCCTTCTGCCAACTTAGCAGCAGCCGGCTAATCATCTTTCCAGACACCGCGCTGCAGAAGAAGGCCACAGACAAAAATTCCAGCTCTTCTCCTCTCATTGGCCGAGATGCACCGTGAAAATAAAACCCAGAGTGGCTTTAAATGAGCGACACAAAAGCTTAATTAGAGACCAGATGTTGCCAAAAAAGCACCCACTTCTCTCTACAAACATGATCCAGCGCTCGACCTCAGGTTTGTGTTTGTCTTTTCTGCCTCTGGTGCCGGTGTCACATGAGGTTTTTTCCTTTTTATTAGGTGTCCACTTAAACTGAACTAAGCTGTTTCACTGCGGTGGTCTTCACCAAAACATTCGTCATGTATTTCGACTAATAACACTGAGCTACTACAGCATGCCAAGGTGTGAACCCCTCACTCTCTCTCTTAAACACACACACACTGAGGGTCCTGAATCAGTGCCACATTATGTTTGCCAGCTCCTCCCTTCCTCTGCCTCCCCCAACAAAACTCCTCTCTGAGCCCAGCGCCAGACAAAATGGCGTTTGGGCTCTCCATACCGCCTTAAAAAAGGAGAAATGCTGCATTCTAGTGGAAGCTGAGAGACATTAAAGTTCATCTGTAAAGTTAAATCCATGATCAAACAGCCCCGTGTTCAAAGTTTAAAGCAAAAAACTGAAATGTTTAATTCAGAAATCTGTGAATAATGAACAATAATATATATATAAACCCATACATCCTTAATAAAACATATCAAACAAACAGAATGTGACTATGTTACGTGATTACAGTGATGGTTTGTGTCTAACTCTGGGATTTCTGCTTTTTCTTCATTAATAACTTCCCTTTAGGTTTGAATAACAGAGACTTTTTGTGCTCCTCCACTCTTTTGGCTTCGTCCTGTCTTTCTTTACACATCTCTATTCCTTTGTCCATCTCAGCGTTCAGCATCACGATGCGTCGCTGTGAGAGGAAGACAGAGACAAAGAGCCAAGGTTACAGATGAGTGTACGTCAGAATTAAAATGCAGACAGAGATGTTGAAAGATAAATACTGTATGTGATACTCACTGCTATAACCTCCCTCTCCTGCCTCCTCCTCAGCTGGCCCTTCAGCGGCGGTGCTGGCCTCCCATCTGTTTACAGAAACACAGGAAGTTTACTCACAATGCAAACTATGAATTAAATGACAAAGCATGCTTCAAGTACTTATGGCATTTCTATTAATCATAGTTGCAGCTTTCTAACAGCGTAACAAGTTCAGAGTGAAGCAGATGGAGCACAGATGGAAACACTAGGTAACCACACATTTGACCCCTAAAAGGACAAATTCACTAACATCAGTGTCAGCTCAAGTCCCCTGAAATACGTCTAAAGAAGTTGAAATCACAGATACCTGCGTACGACCAGTCAGGCAGATCTGTCAGAGGTCCATACTCTGTGCCGCTTCGAGCCAGTCCATGTCTGCAAGGAATCACACAAATATACAGTATTTGAATATTACTAGAATTACAAACAATTATTGTGAAAATGTTTGCTTTACTTCTGCACTTTACTGCTTTGTGTTCACAGAAAATTACTGTATATAAGACTTTTGTCAACACATGTCATTATAGATCCAACTTTACAATCAAATGGCAAAAATATTTCTCCTGGAGAATGAAGCTGTCACTGTTTCGTTTCCTGAGGTTTTTCCAAAGGTTATCTCACCATAAACCACAATTTGTTTTAATTTCTCTAGCTATAAGTGTTCACCTCACTACTATAGGTTAAGCACAAGTTGATATTTGAATTTATTGAGGGATAGCCCCTTGAGATGTAGCATCTCATTTTCGAGGGGGTCTTGAGTACACAAGTAACACATACAAACATACCGGTAGATACATTCAACAAAACAATAGTACAAAACAGACAGTACAGAAAACAGAAAAACACCACAAAACAAATAACAATGAAATAAAAACAGATGCTTGCTGTCGGCACACCCCCTCCCACCCACAACCCTGTCCTCAAATGATATGCGAAAAAAACAGAAAACACAGAACTGATAGTACATGGATCATACTCAAATTAAAAACATGAATAAGTTCTTCTAACAAAAGAAAATAAAGATGACCTAAAGCAGTGAAAGGAGGTAATGGATCTCAAATGAGGAGGAAGAGTATTCCAGTCAGATGGAGCTTTATATTGGAAAGACCTGCGGCCAATTTCTTAGAAAATTCTGGGTACAAAAAAGCGAGATCTAGCAAGAATTGAACAGTGATTTTCTCTTAAAGCCTCAAGGTTGAGTAATAAATCAACAGCTTCATTCAGGTCTCAACCATGTCTATACTGAGTTTAATGTTACACAGACCCAAACTTTTACCAAACAAACCAGGTTTTGGAGGCAGCAGGGTTGTTCTCCAGTTTGTAGTAAAACCTTGATCATGGAATAAACACTAACATGGAGTGAAAAAACAAACAACAAACCAATAGTCAGGGTGAACTTACTCTTTCCTCCACTTCTCTCCAGCCTGTACCCCGCACGTTGTGCTGAACTGCCTGCTGGAGCTTCTCAGCACTGGAAAACAACAACAAGAAGAGGAGTTAGTAGAAAACAGCATGAGTCCAGTGAGGTGAGGTCACCTGACTCACCTCCAGACACCTGCAATCACCTGGAGCCTCGGGGACACACACTCATGTCAAACTGTGTCTGTCTCTAGACACGAGAGACTGTCGACAGAAGAGTATTTATCTCCTCTGTAGCCACTGAGGTAAACCCATCACCATGCTGTCAACAGTTCACCTGACAGAGCTGTTAGCATTAGCGCTAGCTAGCCTCGGTGGACGACGAGCCTTTCTACGTTTAAACCAGTCACACAAACACAAGTTTTATCAATGGCAGCGGCTGCTACAGGTATTTACAACGACAAAAACAGAGCTTCACGGGGTTAAAAGTGCGTCTGACACCGCAGATATAATGAATAACCTCTGTCTTACCCGAGCAGCACAACGTCCTGATGGTGGCCGCCATCTTGTCTGCAGTCTTCAGTGTTGACCACCAGGTGGCGCTGAAGATACACGACTGACAGGGGGCTTCCTCCTTCTACAACTTCTACTTCTTTCTGAAGTATAGAATAAGAAAGTCAATACAAGGTAAAAATAAATAAAAAATAAATAAATAAAAAAGAAGAAAAAGCCATGCATTGTAAATTTTGCTTACTATTATAAATAGGCATAATAGTAAATCAGCATAATGACCATAGATAAGGCTCCAAAGTGAAAACAGTAATGCAGAATGGGCACCCATTATTGTTATTATAGCAAGGTATATATTACATTGCTGTATTATTCTGCATGTGTCCATGTGTGAGCATAATTTTTTATGTCATATCTTATCTACTTTTGACTAATATAGATTCTTTTGTAACAGTGCGTCACATTGAACATGATGACCATGTGTTTTGAGGGGAAATCTTTAACCTAGTTGTCAATAAAAAATATTGGTCTCCTTCTGAAATGAGAAGAAAAAATAAGAGTCATTTAATAGAAATACTCAAATTTGTACTCAGAGTGCTAGGGGGGCTTTCTTCTTCTTCTTCTTCTTCTTTCAGTGTTTTTGACGGCTTTTAGTGCATTAACGAATAAAAACAAAACAATTAAAGTGACAATAAGTATTTCTTCCTCAACATAGTTGTAAGTTGTTTTGGTAAATGTTCCCAATCTGCTTTAAAAAAAAAAAAAAAAAAACCTTAATTGTTTTGGTTCTCTATTGCGCCCACGTGCTCTATATTTCTTCATAAAGTTGTTCATTCATATTACCTGGCCCAGGAACAGAGGCCTAACTAATGTCCAGCCATCATGTCATGTGTAGTCGCTGTAACCACAATGAGCCTTCAGTGGAGAGACACTAAAAACGTTAAATAGGCACGACATTACAATGTCAGAGTCAGGTGGGCTGTAATGAGGTGTTTTGAGTAAACAGTTTATAATGTCTCTGCTGGATGAGCTTAGTCATGTCTGAGAAAAATGATGTGATCAGGCCAGGGTTATCTCGGCTTGGCCTCGGAGGCTTTAAGCTGCAGAGATCGTCCTGTTTGTTTATTTAGGTTTAAAACAACATGTATTTATCAGATATAGCCAGGGGTGATGTAATACAGTGATTCCCATCTTTTCTTTTCTTTTTTTGGCCTCTGAACAGGACGTCACGTAACATTATACTTGTCACCACCTTGTCCCTCTGGCCTCGTATAAACATGAATACAGTGACCATGTCGGCCTATGAAATGTTTTCTTTCTCTGATTGTCAAGGTTTTTCTGAAGGTTTGGTTCAGTCTCAGTATTATCTAGTGACCCCTTGGACAGATTTTGGGCCATCTAGGTGACGTGGACCTCTAGGTTGTGGGTTTTCTGAGCTTGACCCATACTTTAGCATCACTTAAGTTTACCCATTTTAATTTCATAAGCTGTTCCTTATGTGTCTCCCAACTTTAAAGACTCAACACCCGTTGGTTTGGAAGAAAAACAGTCATCTCCTGAAATTACTTGGAGCATAAAACGTTTCCTTTCTTCAGTGTTGAAAGCACTGATTACAGACACAGAGGAAGATGGGAGGGGGCTGGTGTGTCTTCATGTGTCTCTTTCTGTGAATAATATTGTATTCTGCTGGGGAAGGGGGGGGAGAAAAGAGAAGAAAAGCCACACAGAGCAAGGGCCGCTCTCTCTCTCTCTCTCTCTCTCCCTCGCAGCTCTTCAAAGTATTGTTTTTGTATGAACTGCTCCGACACTAAGCCCAGAAGAATTTCTCTGTTAGCTTTTCAGACAAGTTGCCACTCGCAGCCCTGTGAGGTGGAGAGTCTGCTGCTGCAGAGAGGCTGCTGCTGCTGCTGCAGGGACTCCGGTGAACCGCAGGGCCCATGAAAGGCTCCCATCTGGAGGGGGGCTCCGGGGCAGATAGATAGTAAAAAAAAAAAAAAAAAAAAAAAAGCCGACAAGCCTATCCAAACACGCCGGTTGTTAATGAACAGAGCGGCGCTTTATCGGCGGCTTGTTGTGTGTTGGTGTGTCCGTTAAACTGCCACAAAAAAAAAAAAAAAAAAAACGGCCCGGAATCAGCACTGACTCATGCCGGCCAGTCCTGAAATAGTAGCGGGATGTTTACTCTGTATCGTCCTTGGAGAACACAGACACGCCGAAAAAATCCACCAGCCGCGTCACTCCGCCGTGTCCCTGCGCGCATTCCTCAGGCTGCTGGTTCAACAAAGTAGTTCCCCTTTCCCTAAACGATGCGGGTTTTATCTCACTTTTTCTGTAATATGCAGTGGCAGCACTTGCAGATTTTTTTTTTTTTTTACACTAGTACTCTGCACATTTGAATTACTTTAACAAGTATAAAATAAGATAGGCTACTCATCTAGAATCTGAATCATATTTATTTGCCAAATATGTGCAGATATACAAGGAATTTGACTCGCTTGTACACACATATAAAAGAAGGACATACAGAATGAGGACAGCAACAAGTGAGCAATAACACAAATACAACAAATAAAAGTGGCTGTGGATTAAAGGTGGGCAGTTAGTATAGTGCAAATAAACAATGAGGTAGTCGTCCAATGAGATTAATAATAAATACCGGATATATAGGCCTATGTTATTTACAGCAGGGTTGTATTGTAGTATGTACAGTAAGCAGGATATGGCAGTGACGGTGGGACATGAAATGATTTTGATGAGGAAGTGGGTTCTATGATATGACATGATTCAAGATAAAAAGTCATGCATTGTAAATTTTACGTAGCCTATAGGGATAATAGTAAATCAGCATTAATGACCATAGATAAGGCTCCAAAGTGATAATAGTAAAGCAGAACGGGCACCTGGTGTTATTATAGCTAGCAATATATTACATTGCTGTATTATTCTGCATGTGTCAATGTGTGAGAATCATTTTTATGCCATATCTTATCTACTTTTGACTAATATAGATTCTTTTGTAACAGTGTGTCATATTGAACATGATGATCATGTGTTTTGAAAGGAAAACCTTTAACCTGCAATGTAACTACAGTTGTTAGTAAAAAATACTGGTGTCCCTCTGGAATGTACAAAAAGAAAAAATAAGAATCATTAAACAGAAATACTCAAATTTGTACTCAAAGTGCAGCATGTCAGTAAATGTAGGCTACTTGCCCACATTGCCCACAATGAGGTTAGTCCACAGTGAACAAAACAAAACATACCAAGATTTAGTTTTGGTTATGATTTTTGGGGTTATGTTTAGGAGAACAAAGCCAAAGTAAGAGCCTGTCTGAAAACAGAAACATTTAATTGTTGTTTAAACTTGTGCCAACTAGACACAGCCACATCACACATCAGTATCCAGAGCTCAGTCATAATAAACATCAACCTAATGGTTAGCCTGTCATTTTCCAGGGGCAAATTAATCCCCTGTTTCACCCACTTGTTGTGTAATGTGTCTGTATTTGTTGCTAATTAATAGTTAGTTTGTGGTAATTTGATTAAGTACAAGGTTAAAAATGTGTACCTTGTACACAATAGACTGACATATCATACTCATTAAAATCTGGTATCCTTTACAACATCAGTTTTTAAGGCCCCATATGTAGAGGACAACTGTAGCATTCATTTCACAGGTAGATATAATAACAACCCTGGTGGGGGTCACATAATCTCTCTCGCTGTATTGAAACTGTATTAACCGATTGAGTAATTACATAAAGTGCATTTTACGTTCAGTGTGTGTCCTTTGTGTTATCGATGCCTATGGGGATATCACCATCCCTACAGTCTCTCCTCTAAAAGCCCCATGACAACTTTAAAAAGTCATAATGTAAAAATGTGCAGCTTCAGTTGTGGAAAACACATGAATGCATGACATTAATTAAATGCCTTCATTCCAAGCATCACATCAGAAATATGTTTTATCTTCAGTAGCACTCAGGTTCACCTTTATTGTCTTATAAATGATGGTCATAAATGTATTATGTGTATTCTTGATTAACCATGTATCACTTACCTTACATTATCCTTGTTAGGTCTCTAGACTTTGTGGTTAATTGATTGGTTATATAGTTAACAAGAATTAGTAATGACTTTTTACTGCTTTTCAAAGATTTTATTTCACTTTGAAAACTGTTGACTCAAGATTTTGTGAGATATAGTGTGGGGGTGTTGGGATTTTTTTATTCTTTACCCACACAAAACTATCCCAAGGTGATAGGTGTATATTAGAGAAACGTTTTTTTTTTTTTACAGACATATATTCTAAGGGCATTATTGTTTGGAGCAGGTCTGGACGGAGTGGGCACGTCCTCCGAGGAGTTTTGCGTATGAATGACGAAACAGCCATGTCTGGCGGAAAGGTGTTCCGGCCTGCCGGGGAAACGAGCCGCCGCGACTGATAAAGGAGCAGGGAAGCGTCAAGCTGCACTCACACAGGACACACGTCTCCCCTTCACAATAAAGGCGCATGTGCAAATAGAGCCTACATCCAGACATCAGGTGTTCTCACAAGTGTTGATCATGATAATGTCCACTGTGATGTGATGTGCATAACCATTTTGGATGCTGATGTTGAGTTGTATGTTGTGTTGTGGGTTTTTCTATCAGTTTTATCTCCCCTAATTTACATCATTTGGGGAGTAGTAGACTAAGCAACCGGAACATTTCTTTTTATAATTTCATACAGTTACAGCACCATAAATAACCATCATGTTGGACCAGCACCTATCTGAAGCAGGTGAGGTTTTATTGCAGAACTGCTGTAGCCTAGGCCATTAGACAACAATATAATGAAGAAATGAAATAACAAAGCAAACCTGGTTGATTTTGTGGCCCTTATGGTTTACGGCCCCCTGAGCAGGCGTCTCCTTATCCTGTCCACAGCCTTGACCTGTGGATATTAGATAGTAAACAAAGTTGGGAATCAGATTAAATCTTTTTATCCTTTTTAAAGACACATTGTGCAGTGAATGAAATATTTTTTCATTCAGGCTGTTAGAAGTTGTCGTTCACGTCTTCACATATCATAGAGATATGATATGTATCATAGAGATACAATAAAATCATTGGTAAGTGGTACAGACATGGTAAAGACATCATTTGTGTGTATTAAACATTCAGTTGTCAGCAAAGGAAGGGGTTTTATTTTGAAAAAGCCGTAACCGGAAGTGGCTCCATCTGCCGATAATAACTTGACAGCTGAGTAGAGAGAGAAAAAAAGAGGGGGGAGGTAAGTAATTATTTAGGGGGAAGAAAGAAAGAAACAAAGTTGTCGACCGTGCAATGCACACGGGGAGGGATTTTATTTATCTCGAGAGGCTCGTTTAGTTTAAGTCCAGCGCCGGGCCGCTGAGCTCTCTGAGTAACGGAGCTGCGCTTTCCCTCATTTCCTTCTCTCCCTCTCTCTCTCTCTCTGTGTCCAAAACTTCTCCGCTACTATTTCCACCGAGTCCCGGAGCAGGATTTCTTTCTCTCTCTCCTTTTTGAAAAACGGGGATGATAAAAGCAGCCGAGCGCAGGCAGGCGGATGGACGGACGGACCGAGGAGTGTCGTAGCCTACGTGTGTGTGTGTTTTTTCTCCTTCTCCTTCTTCTCCAGTCGCCCCCGAGTTCAACTTGATCACGTTTTTGTTTTTAAAGTTGCACCGAGCGCTTTTTTTGTTTGTTTTGTTTTGTTTTTGTCTCGTTTATGGGATGAATGGCAGAAGTCGGGTGAGTCGACTTGTATCTGTGCACAAACGGATTTATTTTCCTGTCTACACTGGACCCCACATGAAGTGGTGAGAGCCTGCATCCTGCTGAACCTCTCCGCTTTGTGTGTGTGTGTGTTTCCTCTTTTTTTTTTTTTTTTTTGTTAAAGAAAAATCCAAACGGAGACACACACACAATCACTTGTATGAAACGCACCGCACTGGATAACCACCACCACGGTATGTTATAAACCGAGGTTGCTGAAGCACATTTCAGTGGAGAAAGATGCAGATGTGGAGCCACATGAGGGTCCACAAAGGAGGCCCTCCACGACCATAGGTCACACAGAAAGTGTCCTTGGATGTATGTTTTTTGTCCTGCTTCCCTGGCTGGATTGATCTGAACTGTTAGTAACTGTCTAATAATCCGATGGATTCTGGCTCACCACAGCCTACCTGTGCCTGTGGGTTTTCCACATAAGGGCCGACCAGATGACTCAGAGGACTTTAGTCATGTAACCACCCTGAAATGTCTTAGAAGTCTTATTATTTATCTGTTCTGTATTTATTGTGTGTGTTTATATATATGTATATATATATAAGGGGTCCATATTTAGCTTTGAGCTAGTTTCAAGGCCAGTTTTGTGTTTTTTTAATTGTCATAATAGAGTTTGAAACCTGACGTTTCAAGTTGTCTATGTGAAAGCTGTAGATCTACTTCTGCTGTACATCTACCCACACTGTATTTGAGCACATTAATCTGTAACTTATAGGGGAAGCTGTAGGTTTTGACTTTGCCCAGACAGGATAGAAAGAAAGAAAGAAAAAAAAGAAAGAAAGACAGAGGAAGGTTTCATCATGGACAAGCCGATAAGTAAGTTATTGGGGAGGTTAAAGTTAACGGACTCTGGGAGTGTGAAATTCAACAGTTCAAAGAAAAAACACGACTCTGCCAACAACTCCAACAACAGCAACGCCAACTCTGGAGCCGGCGGCGGGGGCAGCGGTCTGCCACCAGCTCCCAGCGCTGCTGCAGCTGCCTCGCCCTCGAGACCCGGCCAGTTCTCGCTTGCCCCTGCAACCACAAGCGATGCATGTGTTCCAGTCGGTGGGAGGGGAGGAGGAGGAGGAGGAGGAGGGGGTGGAGGGATGGGAATGGCTCCCTCGCAGCTCCTCACGCCACCACAGACTTCCTCCACGGTGGTGGTGGGCACCATCATACCCTCAGATGGCGAGCAGCCGCTTCACCCCTCCACCTTGGCCCCGTTGAGGCGCCGCTCCCCGCAGCAGCGAGCTTCCTGTTACCTCGGCGAAGGCGTGGACTCCCACATGAGGCGCGAGTCCGGCCTGGGTCCCGAGTGCGACCCTCTGGGGGCGTTTGGCTCCAAGACGTCCCTCAACCAACGACGCTACTCGCTGGAGCTGCAGCAGCTGGTGAGGCGACAGCAGCTCCTCTCCCAGCCGCCGCCTCACTCTGTCCCGCCGCCGTACCCCGCTGCTGCAGGGTACGGGTCGGCTCCCAGAGGCGGCGGCGGCGGTATGGCCGAGCACGGTTACCTCTCCGAGCCTGAGAGGCACAAGCGTCTCTCCCTCCAGGAGGCTCTGTTCTACAAACGCCTGAGCACGGGCAGCGAACTCTGGGAGAGCACCCGGCCTGCGTCGCTCTCTCATCCGCCGCATCGTCCGTCCGATGTGACCGGAGGAGGTGGCGGCGTGGTCGGCGGGAGCTTCTTTTACCCGCCGGGACCGACCGTGAGCCCTCGCTCGTCGTTCAGCCTCCAGGAGTCGGTGCTGGTCAGCCCCAGGTCCAGCTTCGCCTCCAGCACGGCCAGCGGCGGCGGCGGAGGGAGCCCCATGGGGAGCCGCTGCAGCAGCAACCGGACCAGCGGCATCAGCCTCGGCTACGACTCTCGCTACTCCAACTCCGGAGGCATCCCCCCGCAGCAGCAGTCGCCCTCCATGGCGACGGCGGGCTCTGTGACTGGTTATGGCGCTCCAGGCCGGGCCGGAGTTACGCCTGTCGAGGCCTGGGCTCAGTACCTGGATGGAGGGACGCGTCCGGGCGCCTACGATAGTCGACACTCCTACCCGCCTGCTGTCGGGAGTCCGGGGGCGACGTGCTACCAGGGCGGCCCCGAGTGGTGGGACGAGCAGCAGGTGGGTGTGAAAGGCAAAGAAGGCGGCGGCGGCGGCGGCGGCATGATGGGAGACAGGGCGAGCTACTCCGACCTGCCCGGCACCCGTTACCAGGAGGAGCTCACCCGACTCCTGCTGAGAGACGCGGTGCGAGAGGGCGACGTGCTCCTTGAGGGCCTGATGCTGAAGGAGCAGTCGCTCGCCCTGACCGCTCTGTCCAAACCGAGCGCCACAACACTGGGGCCCTCCACCGCCGCGGGGCCGGGCAAACCTCAGGAGGATCCAGGAGTCGGAGGAGCAGAGAACCGCCAGGAGTACTTTGGTGAGGACCTTTTTGTTTTTTTACTTTTCTTTACTAAACTAGGGGATGCACCGACTGTGAAATTCTGGGCCGATACCGATGTTTAACCCATGGTCGATGCTGGTACCGATGTTTTTTCTCTGTTGTTTATTCCTCTTTTGTGTAAAGGCAACCAAGAAATCTTCATTACTCAGAAAAAAATGACATTTTCGCTGACTTAACTTGAACAAAAAGAGAAAAACAAAACTGGCTTTTCCTCTGAGTCCACTGAACAGATAAACGTCGGCCACTGCCCATCAGTTTTTTCCGATGACCGGTGTCGGTCAACGAGGGCGAATATCGGCCGATGCATTCATGCATTACTGACTTAAACAAAAGTTTTGAGGGATGCTCAACAAGCAAAAAACTGAGCTGTGTTTAACACAAATTGTTAAATCACATCCCCTAATTTGAGCCACTGCAGTCACAGCTCATGCATGGCATCTCGTGTGTTCACACAGAGCGCCACTGCTGCTGCTGCTGCTGCTGCTGCTGCTGGGTCACACACAGCATCCGCCCTCCCTCACTGTGTTATTATTGTCCTCTCTCCTCCGCTGCCTGGTGTCAGATCACAGGTTTCTCTCCAAATGAAAGGGTTGCAGGGATGGATGGACAGATTAATAGTTGAAAGAGAGTATGGATGGATGGATGGATGGATGGATGGATGGTTGGTACCTCAGAACCTGCAGAGACATGTTGAGTTGTAATACACAAAGCATGTAGGAGGAAGAAAAAAGAAAGCGCTCAGGCTTCAGATACCGATCCAGACAAGTACGTGTGTTTGGCTGAAGAGGCAAAACACGTAGGTCACATTTAAATATCCTTAAAGTAATAAAAGTAGAAAGACCCCAAAGTTGTAGATGTGTGTGTGAGAGATAATTCAGTCTCACACACCTGTATTCAAAACATCAGGCAAAGTCAGCTGATGTTTCAGGCAGGCGTTGTCGATTTGCCACAGTGCGGTGCGCACACAGAGGGCTAATGCAGCGTGTCTACATGGACATTAAACTGCTGTAACGCTGCGACTCCAACACACGTCCGGCCATTACTGTGAGTCAACCGGAGTTGAGGATCTATTTGTGTGTGTGTGTGTGTGTGATTGGAGCAGGTTAGGAGTATGGCACTGTGGCCGCCTGGATGAATATGTGTGTATATGTGTGTGTATTGTTTCCCTGTGGCAGGGTGTGTTTCCCCTGAGTGACTTCAGGCCACAGTAACGCACTGTGTGTGTGTGAGTCATGTGTGTGTGTGTGTTGGTGTGTGTGTAATGCTGCCTTGGCGTGTGCAGGGGCGGTGTGCTGTAGCCTGTTTTTCTGCTCAGGTATGTGTGCCCAGAGGGGACACACAATACTGTACTCCTCTCAGCCATTAGGAAGAAATCAGAGGCTGTGAGGCGTGAAGACAGACGCTCCGCCAACACACACACACACACACACACACACACATACACACCCCCACACAGACACACACCTGTGTAATGGGGTAATGCCAAACACCAGAAAATCCCCACTGGTGAAAAAGAAAGTAAAAAAAGAAGAATATTCCCTCTATAAATCATAATAGCGTAGAGTGACTCAGCAGCGCTAATCTGCGGAAAAGCAAATGAAAGAGTGTTGTGTCTTTTATTCACAAGGTGAAAAGAACAAGAAATGGGCACAAAACAAGTCATGTGATACATATTCTTACACTCTAAGTAGTTTTAGGAACCAAAAAGAGTTGTTATAATTTAGTTTGGGGCATTTTTCAGATGTATTTTTTTTACTTTTTGTACTAAGATTAACTTTATTCTACACGTTTTTTTTTGTTTTTTTTTTAAAGCTACAGTGCTGTCTCTCAGCTATGCAGCAATTTTCAGATGATATATTTAAAGCCTGAAGTTTTTAAGTCCTGGGCTCTCTGGTTTCTGGCTTTGGCAGCGAGCGCCTACCCGTTCCTAAATATCGAAGGGACTGTCCAAGATCGGGAACAGCAAGGCGCAGGAATGCTGGATTTGTGTGGCAACTCCCTCGGCCACATTAGAAAGGGGAAAAAATGCAGGCAGACCCTTAAATAGATCACAGAACTGCCCCGGACCACCACCACCACCACCAATTTTCCACTTTACATTTAGTGCCCTGACTGGTGCTCAGCGTCTACCAAGCTGTTTTCTGTTGGATGAGGAACACAAGGGAGTTAGTTGTAAAAGTTTGAGTGGCTTAAAGTTGCTGCTTCTTTACAGCCTGGAGGCAGAAAATTAGAAAACATGTTAATCTTGACCTAGAACTGTTTATTTACCTTCTTGTAAATAAACCTCGAAACCTTATCCCCAACTTGAGACTGACAAAAAAAGAGCCGGAAAAGTGAAAGTACCTCTTCCACTGACTTAGATTAGAAAAAAAATGATCGTTCATTCTGTAATTTACCACTGCTGTGCTGTTGTTTCCTGTGCTAGTTAATGTTCCTGACTTCAAGAGGGAGTGAGGTCTTGTTTAATCTCCAAATTGCTCCAAATGTGGGGTTTGAAGTCAGATTTTTAAACTCCAGAAGAAAGAGTCTCCTATTTTACTGCAACGACTGCCAGAAAAGTTGGATCCGGCGGAGTTTCCCTTTAATAACAGAGCTTTAACGGAGAGACACTTGGAGTGGATGAGCAAACAGCGCTGGCACGGGGAGCGCCGGGTTTTTAAAACTGTGTGAAAATCCCCTAGGTGGTGCGAACGAGAGGATTTACAAGTGTTGACACTTTGTGTGGAGTTGGATTTCAGACACATCCTCTTGGAATGCGTCGTAAACGAAGTGCTAAGAGCCGCCGAGCTTAAATGCATGTTTGTGTGTCCGTTTCACTCACCCCCACGTTGTGTGTGTGTGTGTGTGTCGGCAGGAACCTGTGTGAAGTGTGGGAAAGGCGTGTACGGGGCAGATAACGCCTGCCAGGCTCTGGACAACCTGTATCACACACGCTGCTTCACCTGTGTGTCCTGTGGTGAGTGACCCCCCCACACCCCCACCCCAAACATAACAATGATGATTTAAAAGTATTTGAACTTAAAGGGATAGTTCAACACTTTGGCAAATTGGCCCATTGCCATAATCCCTGTAGTTTTAGCAGTAGTCGGTGCAAGCTATTTTTAGAAAGGCAGAGCAGAGCCATGAGCTGCTCAGAGCTACGCTACGGAGGCTCATGGGATTTCTTGGTTTCCCTCATCAAACTCATCAAATACACAATCCAACAACTCCAATCGTAACGTTACGTTGTGCAGGTCGCAACTTGTCCACCAGAGCGTTTCGGAGTTGTTGGATTGTGTATTTGATGAGTTTGATGAGGGAAACCAAAAAGTCCCATGATTAGCCTCCGTAGCGTAGCTCTGAGCAGCTCGCGGCTCTGCTCTGTCGTTCTAAAAATAGCTTGCACCAACAATTAAAGGTAACGAACCTACTGCTATGACTATAGGGATTATGGCAATGGGTTAGCCAATTTGCCAAAATGTTGAACTATCCCTTTAAGTCTGAATTTTTTGCCTCCCCCGCCGCTGCTGCCACACCTTCTCCAAACAGCTTATTTCTTAAAAAAACATTCACTGTTAATTAAAATGTTTATCACGCTGCGTTGTCTTGCCATCCCTCTCTCCCTCCGCAGGGCGCACCCTGAGAAACAAGGACTTCTACAATGTCAGTGGCTCTGTGTACTGTAAAGAGGATTACATGGTAAGAGTTGAGGTCAAGGCGTGTTTTGTCATCCATCTCTCTCTCTCTCTCTCTCTCTCTCTCTCACACACTCACACACACACACACACACACAAGCACGCACGCACGAACAAACACACATTCAGACGCGCTGAGAGTCGGGAGGATTGATTTTCTCCTAATGGTAATCTCTTTGTTTTAATTACAGTTTTCAGGATTCCAGGCTGCTGCCGAGAAGTGTAGTGTGTGTGGCCACCTTATTCTTGAACAGGTGAGAGGGGTGTGTGTGTGTGTCTGTGTGTGTATGTGCATGTGTGTATAGACTTGCCACATGAAGAGATGCACAAATACATCTAACCACGTAGACTTATGTTGGATTTAAAGGACTAGACTCCAACCCTTTAACCTTCCCTGGGTAATTTTTAGTTACTTACATCCAAATTCCTTTGAAGAGACCCACCCCCCACCCCCTCCACCCTCCATATCCACCCTCCCAGAGGACAGAGAAATTCAGTGACGTCACTCTCTGTTGGCTCCTTTTCGGGTTCCCACGGCAGATTTAAGAGGAATGTTTGCCTTTGGCTTCTGATAAATAAAGAAATGGGGGCTCTGTAGTGATTATCTTAAAACTTTTTTACCATATTTGAACCACATAATACCCATAATATAAATAGAAAGCTACCAGAGTGCCTGTGAATCATCCTCTGCACATTATTTTCTGCATAATTTGAATGGCTTAACCACTTCCAGGTTTTGAGGGCTGTGACTGGTGAGCACTCAGGAGGTGGTAATATGTTACATAAAGTTAAGATTTAAAATAATATATGAAAAATAGGTTATTCTTTAGGCAATATCTTGCAATGTCTTCTTTGTGTTGGATGTTTAGTGACATGGGACAGTTATCTGTGCCTGTATGAAAACGTGACTTAATCTTTTTAAATCAGTATACTACTTTCTGACACGACTCACCATTCTTCACCCTCAGATCCTGCAGGCTCTCGGGAATTCGTACCACCCGGGCTGTTTCCGCTGTGTGGTGTGCTCCAAGGCCCTGGACGGGGTGCCCTTCACCGTGGACCAGCACAGCAACATCTACTGTGTCGCCGACTACAACAAGTGAGACATATGACCTGTTTAAATGCGGCTCAGTTGTGGCATTTTGATAGATGTCCCCCTTCCTGTTCAAGCAACACGACTGCTATGCGGTCATGGCGGCCTTGTACCCGTGTGGAAACTCACTACATCACACGTATTATATTGTTTTTATACAGCAGTTTTACGAGTGCCATATTGATATTAATAATAATAACACATTTTATTTATAAGGCGCCTAGATATATTAGTTAACAGCCAATAAGCAACAATAGTTTTTGGCTCTTCCTTTGAGCCTTTTGGTAATAGACATAGTAGAGCCACTATTGGGTCCATCCATTCATTATAATATTTCCACCAAATACTTAATTAAGTGTTTCAAACACTTCTTGCCATAATGTTTTTCAGTTTCGGGCATAACCAAAATATGTGGGTCTGATTGCCAATGTGAGGACCACAGTTTCTCCAGCATTTATTTGTGCTAAATTTAGCCATAATATGAAGTGTCTGAAAAAACTCATGATTACCTTCCATTACCTCCATACATTTGAATTAGTTACCAAATGAACTTCAGTACATATTTCTTCCCAAATATCATGTGATATGTTGGAATTAATTTCAATTTCACATCTCTATTTAATCTGTGCAGTAGCCTATTATTCAAATCCATGCTTAAAAATAGTCTTATCCAACTTTATTGTTTGTATTTTTACTATTTCTAGTCTTCAATTAGCGTTGGTTTAGCAACGTTGACCTACTTTTGAGACTGTAATGGCGCTGGACTGTTGCTAAGCAGCACAACAGTTTCCTGACCTGCTAGCTAGCTACTCGGCTACACGGCAGCTCCGGTGTACGTAGTTGAAGTATCCAGGCTTCTTTCTTCACCTTTTATCTTCTTCCAGTGACCAGACGGACATCATTTGACATACGTTTAGTTTTTGCGAAGTTTATGACGGTCTAAAATATTCAATATAGCGGCCATTGATGTAGCGCAAATTAACGTAAACCAGAGCTATCAATCACTCTGACGTAAACACCCGTAAAGCGGAGCGATATGTGGTTAAAAGTCTCGCTGCTGTTTGAATGACTCGATTCTAGTCCAATCAAAATTACATGGTGGGAACTAACTTTTATAACTTGCAGTAAAGCAACAACACATGGACACAGTGTTTTTAGAGTATGTGAAGCATTTCCTCATGTGTCCACCCACCCACACAAGAATTAAAATAAACACACTTTGAAATACAGAGGAGCAGGGTTTTCCTAATTTTGTTATCAAAGTCTTGTGGTCCAAAAGTGTGAAAAACCTTAACTGAAAAACTATGAGTCTTTGACATGTGACATGGATGTTGTTAGGAAATGTCATTTTTACATGTGTAAGATTTGAAGAATGTCTCTTACTCATCCCACTTCCCCTTGAGACATTACTCAACTAAAAAAAAACTTGTCACCCCTACAGGACTTTTGCCCCTAAGTGCGCTGCCTGTTTACAACCCATCTTACCTACTGAGGTGAGTGAGTTTGAGGCCTGCTCTTCATGCACATGTGCATTTCTTACTCTTTCTCTTAACTGTCTTACATTATGAGTGTTCCCCAGCATGTATTTCTTTTTTTAAATTTAAGATGTTTTTTTTTATTGAAGTTTTCTTAAGTGCAGTGCTGAATGGTCATTACAGGGATATGAAATGAGCATGTATTTCCCCAGCATTAATTTCTGATGATTCACACTTAAAGTGCTCCAATAAGACTGAAAACAAAACTATGTGCTGTGTCTCAGGGCAGTGAAGAGATCCTCAGGGTCGTGTCAATGAACAAGGACTATCACTTCGAGTGCTACCAATGTGAGGTGAGTGATCCTTGATTTTGTTCTGTTCCCTTAAAATATCACACTATTAAAGAGAGAGGAGGAAACCAAAAGAAGAAAACCACAGTTACGCGCTGTTCTGATGTGGCTTTTCGCAATGAAGTCGACTTCCTGTGTTAAAGCATTCCTCCCTCCCGTCCTTATCTGCATCTTTCTTCCTCCCCAGGAGTGTGGTAAGCAGCTCTCCGATAAGCCCGGCTCGCAGTGCTTCCCCCTGGACTCGCATCTCCTCTGCCACTCCTGTCACATGAGCAGGGTGTGCGCCACACACAACATTCCCCCTCACAACACACACTGATGATGATGATGATGCTGATGATGATGATAATGCGGCGGTGGTTATGCAGCTACGGATGTTTTGAGGAGGAATGGAGGAAAGAAAAGAAAAAAAGCTGGTCGTAACATTTTGTCATTCTTAATTCCTTTTTTTTTTTTTTTGCTCAAGTCATTCGTTGTTTTCTACCAAGATGAAACTGCTGATATTAAGACATTTCCACTGATTCACTTTGTGTCTTTGACTCGGATCAGTCCTTTTTTGTCACATGTACTGCCTGCTGTACTTCTTTGTACTATTACTGTACCATAGTTATAAGGGAACGGGAGAGAAACTACTGCTTTTTTTTTTTTTTTTGTACCCCCCCCCCCCCCCCCCCCCCCCCCCCCCCCCAATGTGGCTACTGTTTGCTGTAGAAGAACAAGGGATTTTGCTAAACTGTTTTGTACATATATTATCGCTAGCAAACATTTTGCACTTAAATTTGACTTTACTGTAAGAGATTTGTTACGTGAATCTGTACAATTTGGGTAAAAACATTTCTGCAGTTTCTGTATGTTGTAATAAATATTTTCATTTTTGTGCTCCGACAACGACCCGTGTCTCAATACATCTTGCACATTTGTTGCACAGCAGCATTTCAAGTATTGTAGAGCTTTTCCTTTGCACTGAACATCCATGGTTCAAGTACACTGCCTGTCCAAAAAAAAAAAGTCACCACTTAAGCTAATAGATAAGAGTCTCCCATTGGATAATTACTGCACGGATGATTATGTTTCAGCTGGGAACAACTTATTTAACCCTAACTGATTCTTAAACAACCATGTTGGAAGACACTTCCTGTGGTTGTGGAAAAGATGTTAATCTGTTTCAGAAGGGTTAAATTATTGGCATGCACCAGGCGAATCAAACATCTAAGGAGATTGCTGAGACTAGAATTGGGTTAAGAAATGTCCAACACATTATTAAAAACTGGAAGAATAGTGGGGAACCATAATCTTAAAGGAAGAAACGTGGTCCAATGTGAGTAAAGTTAATATCTTAACAATTAATGCAACTGTGGACGGAAATAAATGACATTGCAGAAGCTTATCGAAACGATGCCACAGCAAGTGCATACCGTAATTAAAGCTAAAGAGAAATATCAGAGTGTGACTTTTTTTTCATCAAAAATACAAATAAAAGACAGAAATGACCCAAAGCAGAGCAGACAATCTTGATAACCAATTTAAATTTATTCATTTTTTAAATTCTCGGTACATTCAGCACTTGCAGGAGGAGAAAAAAAAGCAACAAAATCGAACTGTTTCAAACTAAAAACATAAAATTAAAAATATTAAAATTGAAACCTTTAATCTATTAGAAGATAAACTTTTCCTTTTACCTCCCTCTTAAATATATATGATTGAAAAGGTCATAGGAGGGATTTCCAACCGGAGACTTCAGTGCAGGGAAGGTCAGCTTCCTGTAGTCGTTTACAGAATAAATCTCCACTTTGTCTAGAATTTCATGCCCCTTTGTAAATATTCCACCAAAATACAAACATGGGCATTTATATGTTTCTCTCTTGCGCATCACCACAGCGTAGTAGTAATACCCCGTCTCTTCCTATCGCTCTTTTCTAGGTTACAGTGTTGAGACTTCAGTACCAGTTGTACCCATGTGGGAGGGGTGAAGGTTATCACTCGCACAAACATCACCTGCTATAACACACAACAAAGCCTCCAAGGCAGAAAAAAAGAAAGAAAAATAAACATGATGCATAAAACTTCCAATAAAAGAAAATAACTCGACGGCCTGTGACCCTAAGTTGAATATATTCATATATATAAAAAAAATCTTAGTGCTGAAGAGTGAAGCACTAAAAAAAAAACGATCCTAGAAAATATCTGAAGGTCAGGGATCTATTTTGGACTGGTTTTATTACAGGGCTCTGAAGGAGGAAGGAACTGTGCACCCACAGAAACTAAAATACAGAGGCAAGCTCCCAAACCTCAGTGGGACAAAATGCTGAGGCGAGCCAGAAAACCACCGCCCTCCCTGCTTCTTTTCTTCAACGGAGGATAATTAACAACACTACACAGAGACGAAGAGGAGGAGGAGGAACGCTGCTCTCTACTGGGATGGATGGATGGAGGGAGAGGGAGGAGAGGAGAGGGGGATTTTTGCTTCTGGAAGACAAGAAAGAGGAAAAAGAAGAACGGAGGGGAGGGAGGGAGGAGCTAGATGAACCGTAACCTTAAACTATAAATCAAACATGTAATTAATATTTTTCTGTGTGAATCGACATCAAAGGAGGTGAAGTAGGGGAGGAGGAGGAGGAGGAGGAAGGGGGGGAGAAATGGCAGAAGTGTGTGGAAGACAACGCCGGCGTCAAGGTGGACGATTTAAAGCGCAGCGGGGGGCAGGTGGAGACAGAGGTGGCGGACTTCCTGTCTGCCGTGTCCTCTGCTACGCTGCCTCCCTCTCTCTTTTTCTCTTCTCTCTCTCTATCTATCTTCGGCTTTCCCTCTCCTCAGCGGCGTCGGTCCCTAGGGTTGCTACGGCTACGGGACCTCCGTCCGCCACCACCACCACCACCACCGCCGCCGCTGCCGCCGCCGGCGCCGGCCGAGGGTCGTCTTGGCCGGTGACCGCTGTCCCTCTTCTTGTCCCCCTCCCTGTCTCGGCCGCGGTCCCTCTCTCGGTCTCCGTCGGGCCCTCGCCCCCCGGCCGCTCCGACGATCGCTGCCACGCCGCCGCCGATGCCGCTGCCGCCCCCGCCGCCGCCGCCACCGTCCTTCTCGCGGCCCTTCAGCCTCTCCTTCTTCTCCTCCTCCCGCTTCTTCTCCTCCTCATCCTGCTGCTCCTTGCGCCGTCGCTCGCGCTCCTTCTGTCGCTCCGTGCGGTCCAGAAGCCTCTGCGCCGCCTGGTGGACAAAAACAAGCGGTCAACTCACATGTACGAGGGAAATCGCAACCAGAAATTAAATTTAATGAAATTTAATGAAAAATATCTGATACAGGATATAAATCCTTTACATCAGACTCAAATAAATAACAACATACAAAAATTAACACAATTATACCAACTCATACATAATCTCTAAAATACATATAACAAAATAATCCCCAAAAAATCTCAAGAAGAAACTGCTGAATTTGGGAACACTCGGGTGCTTTCAGACGGAAGCGGTTCTGGTTCCGTTCTGGAGTCTTAGAACCTTGGTGCTTTCAGACGGAAGCGGTTCTGGTTCCGTTCTGGAGTCTCAGAACCTCGGTGCTTTCAGGAGAACCAGCAGCGTTCACACCAAGTGGAGCCAAAGTGGCCGTACGTTACTCTGCGCTACTCAGGTGCAAGTAAACAGTAACAGTAGCGCACTTTTTGCTTTTCTGCCGTCTCAGTAATCCTTCTTCAGTTTTTTTTAAAGGGATAGTTCAACATTTTGGCAAATTGGCCCATAATCCCTATAGTCTTAGAAGTAGGTTTGTTACCTTTAATTGTTGGTGCAATTCAAGGTAACGCATCAGCAGTTTTGTATGAATTTACCTCTAAAACAACTCTGTCTCGTAACGTTACGTTATTATCTCCTAGCGTGGTGAATGTGCAGGTCACAACTTGTCCACCAGAGCGTTTTGGAGTTGTTGGATTGTGTATTTGATGAGTTTGATGAGGGAAACCAAGAAATCCCATGAGCCTCTGTAGCGTAGTAGGTAACGAACCTACTGCTTTGACTATAGGGATTATGGCAATGGGCCAAAATGTTGAACTATCCCTTTTAAGTTTATTCATTATTTGGTCTGGCGTTGGAGTGAACCCAGGCTTAACCATCTCTTTACCAAGTTCAAAGACAAGAATTACTTTACTTAAGCCCCCAAAAGGAAATTCATACAACTTGCTCTTTCTTGTACTTTTTAGCTACTTGTAGCTTTTCTTGAGATTCTGCAAACGCCCAAATCGCCACGAAACATTTCATTTCTTCAGAAGACCACTGCAAATTATTTTTCAGTGGCTGCCCTCTCCTCCTCCTCCTGATGTCACGGTTCACAGGGAAGAACCAACTATTTCTTGGTTTCCTTGAGAACAGACTCTTCAGGTTCTAAACCTGTTATTTTTTTCAATCTGAAAGCGCCGGCCCGTTCAAAATTGGGTTCGGGAAACCAGGCCCTGCCGGTGCGAAACCCCAATCAGTGTGTGAAGGACCCACCTGCTCCTCGGTGAGGGGGAGCCAGTAGATACACGGAGCCGCTTTGGTCTTGAGGAACAAGTCGTCTAGAAGTTTAGCGGGAGGTTCGTCTCCCTTCTCTGTTGGGGAGAAAACACAGAACGGGTGAATATTCTGTCATAAAGTAGAAAACACGTCAGCGCCGTCTGATTCGAGCCTCTTACCCTTCTTATCCGTCTTCCTCTCCTTGCTCTTCCCCCTCTCCCTCCTCCTCCTCTCCCTCTCTCTGGATCGGGACCGCCGTCCGTCCTCTCCCGGTCGCGCGAACTCCCGGACCTTGTCCCGGTCCCACTCCCGTTCGCCGCGGGCCCGCTCCCTCCGCTCCATCTCTCTCTCCCGCTCGGCCCAGAGGTCGCGCACTCCTCCTACGCCGCCTCCTCCTCCTCCTCCTCCTCCTATGGCGACTCCTCGGTCTCGCTCCCGGTCTCCGCGCTCCCGGTCCCTGTCGCGCTCTCTCTCTCTGTCCCTGTCTCGCTCGGGCATGAGCGGAGGCAGCCGGGCCTGAGGGACGCCTGGCGGGGTCACATGGTCCTCCTCTCTTTCTGGCTTCAGGACGCCTTTGTGGAAGTCCAGCTGTGTGGGAAATGAAGACACAAATCCAGGGATGTTTAAATTTAACGGTATGGAGAGAGAACGCTAAATTTAGAAACAGATGCATTAAACATCCGAGGATCGTTTAGGTCTTTTATGTCTCGTCATAAATCAAACTGATTATCGGCTGCCAACAAATAAAAAAATTATACACAGTTGAATCTGGCAGCTGCAGCGAACGGTGAAATGTGCCGTGTAACACCAGAGATAAGAGACCGTGCTGAAACTCTCTCCCACTTTGAACAGAGAGCAAAAACCTGGAGGACGACTCGACACTGCCCACACGTTCAAAACAACCCCAGAGGTCTCGTAGTACAGTGTGTGGAAGCTCATCTCCAAAAATAAACCTGTTAATATTTCATTTCTCATACGTTTTTACTTGGGAGAGCAGAAGCCGCCCGCTATCTGACACACTGCACCTTAACAGAAATGCTGAATCATCAACTCTGAAGTTCTTCTATAAGTGAATTACGTTATTAATTATCGATTATTCAAGTATGGTTTTTTTGTAAATCGAATCTTAATTAGTAATCATTGGATTTTGTTTATTTATAATCTTTTTGATATGGTTTAAAATAGGGGATAACAAGAGACTACAAAATGATTCAGGGTATAATTACTAGTGGTCCTTTGCTCCCTTTGTTGGCTCATCACGTGTGTCAGAGAAAATGATTCATTCATACTGTAAAATAATGAGATTTCACCTGAGGGCTGAAATACTGTATGTTCTCCACCACCGACTGCGATCCAAGTCATTCTCCACTACACTACGTGTGGTGCTGACAGCTGAACAATTAAGTCTCTACTTTGGCTTTTCACGCCGTTCATTACCTCGTCCTGCTCACAGAAGTCCACGCAGAGGACCTTGGGGTTGCTCAGCGGCCACTTGACCCCGTGGATGGCAGCTCTGGTGGCGACCGCTTCGTCTGCCGTAGCGTACTGTGAAGATGGGAGGAGAGGGAACAGGATGAAAATCTGGAAATTATCTTTTAAAAAAAAAGGGTTACATCACATCCTAACCAGCGCACACTGAACAGATGGAGCCGGATGGAGGCGAACACGCCGCTGAAGGTGAGGTGAGAAAATAATCACACAAATATTTTCTACCAAGATCTGAACTCGGCCGTTTTCATGCAAAAGCTGATTTTTGCACTTGTTTCCTTAATGTCTGTTTCAGAAGTAAACAAGTTCTAACACCAAACCATCTTTTAAAAATAACTGGCTCATGCACGAATGCCCAACACAACCCAAAAATGTTCAACGGTGAATCAGTGAATTGGTACTCACTGTGACGAAACAGTGAGACTTGATCTTGTCGATCCAGAAGCCCTCCTCCACCACGGAGCCCGTTCGGTTCAGCAGCTCCTTCAGCTGGCCCAGAGTGAAGGGTCGAACCTTCAGGAGGAGAAAAAAATAAAACACAACCACTCAGTTATTAGAGTCAGAGCTCAGGAAGGATGGATGGATGGGGGAGAGAGATCACTGTAATGTACATTAAGAGTTTCAATCCCTCTGCTCTCTAAGTATTGACCGGAGCACTGAGAGATCAGATCAGATCTAGGGCTGCAACTAACCATTATTGTCATTATCGGTTGATCTGTCGATTATTTAAACGATTAATCGATTAGTTGTTTGGTCAATAAAATGTTGAAAAATGTCAATCAGTGTTTCCTAAACCACAAGATGATGTCCTCAAATCTCTTGTTTCGTCCACAAACCAAAGAGATACTCAGTTTATTGTCATAAAGGAACAACGAAACTAGAAATATTCACATTTAAGAAGCTGAAATCAGAGAATTTTGACTTTTTTTCTTAAAAAATTAATTTGATTATCAAAATAGTTGACGATTAATTTAATAATTAATTATTGTTCGATTAATCAATTAATTGTTGCAGCTCTAATCAGATCAGATCTGAACATGTCCTGATGAGGACGAGGCCTACAGGTTTAATCTGAATGAAATCTATTTAACATCTGGCACCAACGATCACATTCCCCAGTGGATGAGCCCTAATCACTCTGCTAATCCTCACCTTCACCTTTTCTATAGATCAGTGCTACAGGAAGTCAAACAGAGACATGTCCAACAACTCAGAGACATGTCCTAAACTCAGCTCAACTCAGCTCTTTGTCTGGGAAAAAGACCTTTTAATTGAGGAAACACCATATTGTTTACTCTGGTGCCACCTTCAGGCCACACTTCACATTTTCTCTCCTGATGAATATAAAAAATAAAGTTGTTTCTGCACTCCACAAGTCGGAAATGTCGATGCTTTTAGTGTCTGCAGTCTCACCCCATCGCTTTCATCCTGTTTGTTTGGATTCTGCGCTAATGCAGCATACGACATCCTGTTTTTCAGACATTACCGAGGGTTGCGTGGCATCAGAAACCTGCTGCTCTTATCCATGTGTAACTTTAAGTCACATATTTAAATAAAAACCTCGGTGAATGCTAGTCATTAAATGTGTAATGTCTTGTCTTGTCATAGTCTGTTTAGTCATGCGCTGCACCCCCAACTTAAAGTCATACTTGACTACCGCCATAATACCTGGGTGAGCGTTCCTGACTCTAATTATGGGTATGACGGCGGTGTGGTTTCCTCTGGCATCAACACAACGTGTCTCATCCAAGAAAAATGTGTATGGTGAATATGGACATGTTTGATTTCTCTGTACAAACTTTTCCTCTCCACATAATTTTAGTTCCTGGGGAAATTAAGTAAAAAAAAAACTGGATCTCTCTTTATGAATAGATGTTGATTTGTCAAAAAGAAGCAAAGGTTTGACGGATTTGGAGAAAAAAAACAAACACATTTCACTGCTTCCTCCAGTCTTTTGTACTGTAATGTACCGAGTTACAAACCCACCAGGTTGGTGACGTGGATGATATTTGAGACTTTGCCACGAGGCGGCGAGGGCTGCCTAGTTGTGCGGACGGGGTCGTCGATGGTGACGGACACGCCGGACTTCTGTTGACTGATGGAGCGGCGCACCAGACTGTCGCTGGGAGTGACTGAGGGAAACATGAGGAAGAGGAGTTAGTGGGACAGGTAACGGAGGGAGGGAGAGAGAGAGAAAAAAAAAACAGGTATGTCTGTAATCAAAGAGGTAAAATATTAAGCTCTGCCTGAGGGACGATGGAGGACAGAAGAGATTTGTAGCCTGCAATTTGCAGCAATTAAAAACCCACAAACTTTGAAGGTGACGCAGTTCACCTTTCTTTGCCTCTCCTTCAATCTTGATGGTTGTCTGCGTTTCCAAAGCTTCCTCAGAGAGACTGTTCTTCCTTTTGTCTCTGGAGGTCCTGCGTTGTTTTTCCTTCTCCATTTTCTCCACCTCCTCCTCGTCATTTGCCTGCCCATTTTCCTGACCGTCCCCTGGGACGACCTGGGGAGCAAACACAGGTAGGAAAAAAAATAATAAAACACACTGATTTGCAGGAAAATGGATATGTAACCTGAGATGTGTTGATAATAAACAATGCTCTCTCTTTTTCAGCTGACAGGACGGATGTGTGCGTCTCTCTACCTGTGTGACGGTGCGTCGGATCTTGAGTCCTTTGTCCTGGTCGCCGCGGCTGGGGTCCAGGTTCTCCTCGTCCCCGGAGAGTTGGAGCTCCTCTGGGTGAAGCTCGACCACGGCCTCCTGGTTCACTTTGATGTCCGGGATCAAAGACTGAAAGGACACAGACACAAACAACACAGTCAGCGGCTCAGTCTCAAAGCATCAATAGAAAAGTAGTTAGTTAATTATAAGGATGTAATAGAGAAAAAAACATTTCCACCCTTTAAAACTGTCTTTTGAGGGACTTTTACAGGTTACAGCACAAACTATAACTCCATACAACAAATATAGGCTTGTTCCCTGATTGATTATGCTGTGTAAGTACCTTCAGTGAGTCGGTGGTGATGCTGATCGATGGTTTCTTAGCGGTGACTGCCGTGCTGGAGCCCCACCTCCTCTTCCTCCCTGCTGCCGTTCCCGTCTCAGGCTCTGCTGCTCCTCCATCTGTGGTGGCTGGAGACGTCTTACTGCCTGCACGAGCAAAAAACAAACAAAAAACAAATGTTGTTAATCACCGAGAAGACAGAAAATCCACTGCAGAATGGTTTATTTACTCTTTGCTGAAGAGAACTTGATTGAAAAGCCACCGTGAGCTCACGAACTAGAAGAAGAAATATTTATGTTAATAGCTGAAGCTAAATATTTTTCACTGGAAAGGTTTTCATTGGAAATGTGGAAAACCACAAAGAGCTGATGGAAGTACAGTATGCTGTGGAAACATTGAGACTGAGGCCGCATTCAGCTTCAATATTCAAATAGTGGGGTAAACTATGTCTTGGTGACTGTGTATGTGTTAACAAAACAGCACATTAATCACACTTAAGTGTTTGTTGAAGTGTCACTGATGAATCCTGTGTAACTGAGCTACAAGAGCGCTTTATTGTGAAAGGATACCACTGGTGCAGTTCTGTTTTATCATCCACAGAAGAAAGAAGTATGAATTAGTTTATGTATCTGCCTCCAGTGGACAGGCCTACTGTCTGAACTACGGCTGCTCTGCTCTGAAGGGTGTCAAACAACTTTCTTTGGATGCAACCAGTAAATGCCACCACTTGCTACTTCTACTGCTGTGTCTCAATTCAAATACTTCCATAGTTACACTAACTATTTTTAGTATGTAAGTGCGTCTCAATTGATCGCCGTTGTGGCTACGTAGCGGAATATAATATATAAACGAACATATCGGCGGGCAAATGTTTTCCACCAGTAAGACGAGCCAGCTGACACAGCGGTGGCGTTATCTCCACCTCGCATTAAACAGGTGGCGCACACACGCAAAACAGAAAAAAAAAGTAAAGAGTTCATGATCGCTAGTGGAAATTACAAACAAAACAAAGCGGTAGATGTGTTGACAGGCGATAATAGCGGTCCAAAAGAAAAAAAAGGAGACTTTGGCAACCGTTGCGGTCGTTAGTTATTGTAAGTGCACAATGACAGTATACGATTTAAGACAACATTAACTGTCGAAATTTGGGCACTACAGAAGTAAGTACACATGGAAGTATTCGAATTGAGACACAGCAGAGGAAAAACTGGAGGAAAAATGTGTGCAACACAAGGGTTTAAAATACTAAAAAAAAAAAAAAAAAAAGGCAGGATGTTTTCTTTCTCTGTCTTGTCTCTTTCCTCGTGTTGTCCTCACGTAGGAAGATCCGGGAGGCGGGGGGAAACGTTTAACTGGTATATACTCACTTGTCAGGGATATCTTGCGAGCAGCGAAAGCCTTAGGAGTGGTGCTCTGAAGGGGAGAGAGACAGAGAGAGAACATACAGAGACCCCAGGGGCGTGGGGCGAGATGAGAACCAAGAGTCCAGACCCAAACAGGCATAAAAACAGAGAGGAGGTGAAACAGGACAGTGGAGGAGGGGGTTGGGGGGACGGGGGGGTTAAGTAAGTAACAGAAGCCCGGAGGCTCCAATTGTACTACATTAAGAAAGAATAGAAGAGGAGGGTGCTTTTGGTCGATAACACAGAGACTCCAGACACATCTCTGCCTTCCACCTCTGCTCAAAGACACGGAGATAAATCATCACACGGCCTCCCTTGTGTTTCAGTGCATGTGCATATATACAGTATGTGTGTATGTGTGTGTGTGTGGGATGCACTCTAGAGGGCAAACCCAGTACGTGCTGTGCAGTAGGACATGAGTAGGCCTGTGCACTCAAACTGGATCACATCTTAAACTGGTATAATGTTACAAGATGGTGAGTGCTCTGAGAAAAGACGACCGGCGAAGTCTCTGTCAGCGTGTTAGAGCCGATCCCGTCTCTTTACAACGCCGACTGGATTTAATTTCCCCACGATTTGCTGGTTAGCAAATTTCTTTCACTACCGAAACCCTACAATTATTACAGCCCAGGATCATTTCACGCTCGTCCTGCTGTGATTTCAATCCAACCGGGAGATTATTTTCAAAAGGTTTGTCTGTGCTTTTCTACTCTTTTGACACATCTAAATGAAAGATAATTGAACCCTTCTAATTAACTCTCACATTTAAAATCATATATGAATAACGTCGCCCACCCCCCCTTTAATTTTCTAAGAGCTTTAATGGCGTCCTGAACAACGACCTTCATTAACAGGGAGGACGGGAGCTATTTCATTATCCGCCATCTAAACGCTGCTCTCAGCATACAAATTGCGCGACGATAGTGTACCACTCATATTAATATGATCATTTCTGGGTGGGGAGTTGCTGTCCGCACTGTTGTGATGCGGTTGATTGGTTCTGTGAAGCAGAGGTGGAGAACTGAGCGCTGAAGACTCACAGATCAGATCAGATCAGATCAGTCAGCAGGACTTTATCGATACTGCAGTTAAAATTCACCCTCGGGGATTAATGTGTTTACAACAAGACAACTGTAGATGCACAGTGTGGTCAAATGCATGATGAGCATCATTATCAGCTTGGTGTCAAAGTATCAAATTAAAACTGCAGTACACCTGACTGTTCAACATTTTTTTGTACTAAATTACAATTATTCACAAAAAGAAAATCAGGAAGAATGAAAATGCTTCCTCTTTTTTTTTTTTTTATACAATTAATCATTTAAGTGTATATAACATTTTAAATAGAGGAATAATGACAAGTCATTTCCTGGTACCATTTGACACCTGATTCCTTACTGGCTCGACTATGGCCCAACCCGCACGACAGTGTGTACTGTATCTAGGCAACAAGGATCCAATCAGAGAAGGCAGAGGAGTGAGGGCGGGGCTCGTTTTGAGTGTGCAGATTAGCCACCAGGCGGGAACTTATCACTTGGACTGGACTTTTTTCTTGAATGGGGCTTGGGAGAGCAGCGTTTCTCTGCTGATCGACTGCTCAGGTTTCAGTCTTTTTCGGGGGGGAGGGGGGCAGCCGGGAGATTCAGACGGGGGTCAGGCTGAGGTTCGCTTTGTTAAGAGTCCACGATCGCTGGCAAAACAATCCTTTGGCTTGAATTAAGTGTCTTTAAATGTTAAAAGGTGTCCATCTTCTCCGATTGTACAGTCCTCAAAGTCTCTCTGACATTTGGTTGAAACTGAAATGTCAAAATGAAACAAACAGGTTGTCCTTTGAAATGTTCATTTGTTGTCCAAGATATTCAAATTCCTGTGGTTTTTTTTTTTTTTTAAGTTCATGGGTTTCTTTCCGTTCAGTTGGTTTTGCAGGGTTGGCAGCACAGGAGGAAAATCTGTGTGAAGTCTCTTAATGGGAATAAAAGGTGCTAAAACAATCCAGCGGCAATTGGCTCGGTTTAAAAATACAATCCAGGGACGCACTCAAACAGGAGAGGGCTTATGGCATCGCTGGCGTCGATGCCTCTGCGCTCGCATGAAGTCATCTGAGATGCAAGGGGCCAGGTTGTGGGTGTAGTGAAGAGATGGATTTATAAATAAATAAATAACAGCAGCAACTGCAGTTATCCATCTGACAGGCCCAGAGCAGCAGCAGCATCTCTTTACCTCCTGGTGAAAATCCACTGAGTCACACTCAGGCTCAATGACGGAGGGAGCGTGGCTGCAGAGGACGGAGACGCGATGATCTGTTGACATATCCAGCTCTCTTGGCCCAGGTGTGGACGATCAATGTCTGTCAACGCATCGTTTATACCCACACAAAAAAATCCGCAGTGCATAATCATATGCACACGTTACTGGTGTTTGGCAACATGTCCTTGAAAGTCTCTGCTACAGTGGAGCCGATGCAGGATGCAGTTCTCCTGTGACGATCACTTGAAGATGTGTCCCCCTTTATTAAAAGGCTGGTCAGCTTGTCAAGGCGAGAAAATAACAGCCTCAAACTTGACCAAACCCCCGGCGTTTCTTTCCAGATGTTGGGAGTAATAAAAACAGGCCCAAAATGTCAAATAAATCACATCCAAAAAGTCCCACAAACATCTCTTCCACGCAGATTATCGTGTTTGAAAGGCTTAAAACTGAAAAATGGGCAATGACATAAATCACTGTATGGGTTTATTAGAGCAGTCCAAAGTCATTACTCCACCCCACAGGCAGAGGGCAGCATGGGACTGGAGGTGGAGTAAAAAAAAAAATTAAAAAATGAAGAGTTTTATTGTCTTTTCCTCTGAGTTGCATCTGGCTTTCGGGGCACAGATGCATGGATGTTGAGGTGGGACGACACTTGGGAGACTTGTGCGTATCCTCAAAATGGCAGACGGGAAAAGCCATGGAGAGAGAGAGGAGTAGGGGTGGAGATAGTGGTGGGTGGGGGGGAGGCGATCGGAGCATTAGACGCACTCCCCTTCCTCCCCCCTTCCCCCTCCTCCTCCTCCTCCATCATCATCATCATCATCCATCATCATCATTCATCACCACCACACACAACAAGTGCAGCAGCAGCTCGGTACGGTACAGTCCAGTCCGGTTCAGATCAGATCAGCGAGCCAACCAAACCAAACCAACCAACCCCCCTGAGGCTGGGGTTGCCATGACAACTGTGTGCTGCTGCTGCAGTTACCATGGCTGCCGCTGCTGCTGCTGCTGTGTGTCGGTCTGTCGGTCGGTTGGTGGTGGTGGTGTGATGCGACATCCAGTCCCCGGCTGGCTGGCGTGCTCAGCAGCATCATGGCGGCTCGGAGGTGGCTTACAGAGGGGGACGCTCAGGTTTTTACTCGTCGTCGTCGCCAACGACAACTCTGGGCCTAACTCAGGTACCGGCGGCGGCGGCAACGCACTTGGGCATAGCGGGACAGGAGTTGTAGGAGGAGGAGTAGGAGGAGTGGAGGAGGTGTTGGTGGTGGTGGTGGTGGTGGTGGTGGTGGTGGAGGTGGTGGTAGTAGTACGCAGCAGGTACCATTAGGGGCAATGGAAGAGGCATGGGCACCTTCATAACAAAGCAATCAATGGGGTTTTAAACAGCAATCACACCATAAATATATATAGTGAGAGTGAAGCGTTCATGATGGGAATACAAAAAAAAGGCAAAAAGATGTAAAGTCAAAGGGGGGGACAAAGAGGGGAAGAGAGACAGAGAGAGAGAGAGAGAGGCAGTGAAAGGAGGAAGCAAGAGAGCAGGGAAGAATGAAAACAGGGCGAAAGAAACAGCAGAAACAGCCCTGATGCATCTCTACACACACTGTCAGGGTCCATTACTCATACAAACCCAAGAGGGAAACAAAACACACACACACACACACACACACACAGAAACAGAGAGACAGAGACAGACACACACAGTAAAAAAAGAAAAAAGAAAGGGCGCATGCTGATAATAACTTCAATGGAACAGAAGCTCACCAGTAAATGTAACTGAGGCGGAGGCGCTCGAGATAAGAACGTGCAGTGTATTATGTATCTGGTGCCGATCGCCGTCTGGTTTCAACAGCAGACGCCTGCGGAGACTCACAGCACTTCGCCCTAACGCAAACGATCCGTGGTGTAACTCGGGTTGTGCTTAATAATCATGGTATTACGATTATTATGCATCAATTCATTTCACAACATATGAATGTGTAAAATCAAATACGAGTCAAAATATAATTATTTACATTACTAATTATTTACACTAAATATTATATATAAGTTTCTACTATAAATATATAACCAATTATTAATCCTCCAGGGAAAGTGTATTAAATATTCAAGTCATTCATTGTTATCTATACCAAAAGGTTAAGTTTATTTTAATTGTTTTTTTATCACAAATGACACGTTAAGATTTAAATTCCTACCAATGGTACGTTACGTTAGGTACATGGACCAGTATTTCTTAGATTTACCTTAACTTTGGTGCACATCTGCCTCCGAGTTTCCAACATTATCTTTTTTGGAAAGTGACAGTATTTAGGAATCATAACGTTTAATACTGCGATTAATTGTGAAAACAAGTAATTGTGACATCCCTAGTTGTGAAAATGTCTATAATTATTTTATCATTTAAATACAGGAAACTACTGAGTGAAATACTCTGGTCTCACCCTGGCAAAACTATCCAGACTGTCTCTTTAGTGCGGTCAAAGAGATGAGTGTCACGAGAACAGAAAGAGCAGAGGCAGGAAGATGAAGCTGAAGTGGTGAAATCACCGAGATGCACGAGCGGTTAAAGAGCTCCCCTCCTCATCAACTACCTCTGCCTCCGGCTTGGCGGCGCTTCTAAATGGTTTGAACTGCCGTCGGAAAAAAGAGCTGAGTGGTGCTAATAACACAACCGTGACGGCTAAGGGCGCTTTAGTCCGACCACAGAGGATAAACAGCGATCGATAACCGACTTGGCGTGTTGGCGTTTCTCTTGCTGCCTGCTAGTCCCCAACACATAGTATACACAACGACAGCGATATGAGGAGCATGCACACACTCTCCGTGGCATCATGGATGTCTGATTTACCACAGCGGCGCTAAACTCCCCTCTACAAAGCCCCAGCCGGACGATGGACGTGTGCGGAAGAGATCGTCTACATGAATGTGAATGAGCTGGTTATAAATTATTAGTTGCATTAAAAAAAACACAGATGAAAGGATTAGTTCATTCCAGTTTATGTCAGGACCCAACTCCAACTCAACCCCTGTTTGGTCACCTTAAAAAATACATTTAATTAATACAAATACAGTGTAGAAACTCAATCTAAAAAGTAAATCTACAAAAAAGGTGCCAAACACATTCAATTAATGTTAAAACGCTGGAGTTGTGTTGGTTTTGAGTGACCCTCTCGACTCCCACTGCCAGCTACACATGCTTTATATATATATATATAATTTATATTTATATATATGTGTGTGTGTGTGAATGAGAATGCAGGTTAGTGGGAAACGGAGCAAAAAAAAGGAGACCCGGGCACCCCCACCCCGGCAGCGACCTTACCTCCTCCAGGCGGCTCTCGTTGTTCTCCGGCTCGGCCCCGGAGGCCGGCTGCTGGGCCATGGAGCTCTCCGAGTCCGGCTCCACCTCCGTCACGGCAGCGGCGCTGGGCTCCGACACCTCCCTGCAGGAGGAAAAGAGACGAGTCGGAGGGAGAGGGGGGACGGGGGTGAGGAGGAGGAGAGAAGGGCGGGAGAGAGAAGAGGCGTTTAGATCGAGATCAAAGTTGTCGACCGATTCTCAATCTGTGACAAGATGAAATTTTCAAATTGTAAAAAGTCAAACGCTGGTTTTTCCTCAAGCTGAAAACAAAAAGTCAACATTCAATGCTTCCTATTTGTAGAAGATGCATATTATTAACGTTTTATATTCTGAAATAAGTGGTATTGACCACTCAGACACTAGGATGCAACCTCAGAGTCAGTGTGACAGAGGGAAGAAACACCAGTATCAAAACTGTAAAATACATAAAACTGTGATTTGATATTGCATAACACTGTATGAATGAAAACAAAGTGATAACTTAAAGCTGTATCAATGAAAATGCACCAAGCAGCACGAGTATGGACGTTTTGAAAATCAAACAATTAGAGTATTAATCATAAAAAACAAAGAGCAGGTCAATAAGGATGGATACTTATCATGAGTTGCAGCTGTAACTAATAACCCAGCTGTGAATAATCCAGACAGAGACATGTGGCCTGTCGGAGCTCGACACTGACTAGTGGACACTAACGTTAAGGTTTAGTGTGTGTGTGTGTGTGTGAGGAGACGAAACGATGTGTAGGACAAGACAGAGGCGGACTGGAGGAGTCAGAGGAAGGGTGCTGGAGGCCAACGATCTGGGTCACTCTGACTATAAATAACTCACCAGCTAACTGACACCGAGGGTCACACACACACACACACACACACACACACTCCTCGAACTAACTCCTCGCCCACAACACACACACAAACAGCTGACTCCTGTGTGTGTGTGATCTTTATCTTTATCCATCATTACAAAAAACAACATAAACACCTCTATCTGAGCCGTGTTCAGTCAGTGGAAACAACCAGACGGTCTTCGTCGTTGTTTTATTGCCGTCGTGTCCGACAGAGCGAATCCAAACAGATATCATCATTATATTTTTAGTTGCCCCCCTCAACAGCCCCCTGCCAGCTCCACCAGAGAGCCTCCGTCCTCCTCTGCTGCCTCCGAGTGACGACACAGGCAGCGAGGCAGCGAGGCAGCACCCTGTGGGTGGGAGGAAGGATCGCCTCCTCCAGCATCCCTCTCTTCTCCATCACACAGCACATTTCTCCTCTGTTGTCTGATTCATTACACAGCTAGCTTCTCTGCATCGCACGCCACGGTGGATGGACGTAAATAAAACACTTAAAAACACTTAAAAGTATCAAATAAAGAGATTCAGCGTCAAAGCTCGCTCTTTACAACGAATCTGCCCAAGGTGACGTCCTCAAACGTCCTATTCTGTCTGTCCTATGTAGAGTCTGGAGCGAGGGAATAATCTATTTTATAGAAAAGCTGAAAATTGATTTTTTTTTTGTTGATTTACGTTTAGTTGCGGCCGCAGCACACGACGCCACTCAGATCAGATCAAAGTCACTTCTCCTTCTTCAACCAGGTGACGGACGTTGGACGCGCTGTTGCTTTGGACCTTCAAAAAAATAAGTCATTCCTCCTCTTCGGGGGGTTTTCAGACTGGATCACCAGTGTAAAATTATCCCCCAGCTGGCAAACTATTAGGCACACGGTCTCAGAGGACCGGCGCTCGGCTTTTCTTTTTCTCTTTTTTTCCTCTATGATATGCAACGCCACCGCCACTGGCAACAAAAAAAAAAGTTATTCAGTGCGCCGTTAAGTTTCTGAACTACTGAAACCTGCCCACAGCGCCAGAGAGCCTGTTCAGCCTCCTCCTCTAGAGATTAGTCACCGACATAAAGTGTATGCAGAGGGACAGCGTTTACCCCCCCGCCTGCTCCTCCACGCCACGCCATTTGCCCTAGGTGTGGATGTCAGTTGTCTTGTATGTGTGTGTGTGTGTGTGTGTGCGGCGGGGGGCTCTTTTGGCAAGGCCGGGGGCACACCTGCGCTGGCTATAAAGGGGGACAGATGTCAAGTAGAAATACAACCCCCTGGGATCAGGAAAAGAGGAAAAGGCCAGGCCGAGGTGATGTAATAATCACTGGCTGGTTTTCTTCTTCTCAGATTTCAGCCTTGAAGCCCACCGCACCGTCCCATCTACATTTCAAACAGCGTTGTGTGTTCATACGACAGGACTGGAATGAGGAAGCACATAACACACAATCATAATCATTAAAATAAGCCTTTACTTCTCCAAAAGAAAAAAGAATAGAAAACCTGACTTAATCCAGCCATGAGAGCGGTTGCCAACAACTAATCAAACCCCTGGTCTCATAAAAAAAAAAAAAAACGGACTAAAGTCGCACATGTAGTGGTCGGCTCCCAGGGAACCAGAGTGTAAGTGCTGATGCCAGCTGGGAGAATTATATCACACCATAAGGGCCCATTCACACCGACTGTACAGCTAACAGATGTCTGCTTTAATGATCTCCCTTGACAACAGTGAGATCATTAACAGCTACAGCCACACAAATCCTAAAAATACAAATATAGTCCTCCGTTGGGGGCGAGACGACAAGATGCAGAGCAGTATGGTCATGATGGAGCCTTAATGGCGAAAACTAAACATTTATTATCTCACTTTTAAATAAGAAAATATATGTTTTTTTAATACAGGAATGATTAAATAACCCTGATCTTTAATGAACCTGGCATGGCTGACGCTGTTGAGGTCAACAGGACAGACAGAGGAGGAAGGGGAAGGAGAGAGAAAAGAATCACTGTCCACATGCTTCCTCCCATCACACCATGAAATCTGAGCCCATTATTTATTCATCAATATGTTTCTTCATTGAAAGGCTATTTTAGGCTCACATCAAAAAAGAAAGGAGACCCCATCCCCCCCCCCTTTCTTCTTTTAAAGAAAAAAAAATCCCTGCTCCTTGATCCAACAAAAGACTCTCACCACCACCACCCCCGGTCCTGCTCACATGTAACACGCTCCTAAACCAGGCCAATGTGGACTAATGACATGAAATTTAACAGCAACAGCAAAAAGCAAAAAAAAAAAGGGGGGGGCTAAAACCAGCAGCGTGAATGAGACGGGAGGGAAACAGAGACACCGGGTTAAGTTTATACATCGATGCCTCCTGGATGAGTGGAGGTACAAAAAAATAAAAGTACAAGCAGCAACCTGAAGCCTTGGGTCGCCCTCTGGCTCACTCTTACCCGTTTTTGTTGCCTTCGGACAGCATTATGGCCCCGGCCTTGAGAAAAGGAGGAAAACCCCCGTGGGGGAAGCAACAAAACAACCCCCCTGTGTCGCTGCCGCTGTTTCTCGGGACCAGACGTGGACTCGGGCGGGTCGGCGACGCGAGATAGAGGAAAGAAAACAAGCCGGTCGCGATGGTCTGTGCTGCTGATTAGCCCCGCACACTGCGTCGGTATCAGGGATGCAATGCATGCATGACGGCCATGTTGGCTAGCGAGACCTGCGTCAAGTCTGCGGGAGTGGGAGGAAAAAACACCTTCCGGTTGAGGATTTTCAAAATAAAAGCTCGACGCTCGACGCTCAAAAAAAAAAAAAAAAAAAAACGTGGCGCATTCCAGAAAATAAAACAAAAATGCCTCTGCTGCCAGAAACTGAGCCAAATAAGATTAAGCAGACAAGAATTAAGAATAAGCAGGATGGTTTACCTCTCTTGAGAGCAGCAGCAGCTGATCTAAACTAAACTAGACTAAACACCTGACAAGGAATACAAGCTGCTATAATTAGGAGCATGACAGAAAAGCACTTGGGTGTGTTTACAACCGAGTCTGCTTTAAAACATCTTGTAGGCATGCTGTCAGCTCTGTGGCCAATGTTTTTAATTGGGGCAGACGGCACAGACCGTTTATAAGCCTGCTGCCCATTGCTGACAAACGAAAAAGGAAATTATCAAGACCACCGTATTCGTGTTAAGAGTATTCAGCTTCAGTGATGACACAGCCCTTTTTGTTGTAGCTGTAAATATTTCATGAACGCAGCCAGTGAACCGTGATCTCCAAAAACCACCTTACAAAAAACTGTGTCCTCTATTACCTTGCACATCTAAAATATGAATACATTTATTAAAGTTTAGGAAATATTCACAACATGTTGTTGTTTGGTAATCATATTAAAAATGCAGATTGTTTTTGCTCTTTACTCTGAAGGTTAAAATAAGTCAAGCGTGCAGCCACAATGACAGTGTTTAGTTTTTTTTAAAAGCTCATCAATAAAGCAGCCAGAGGGGTTTAAAGTGATTTTGTGATTTCATCGCTGTGTTTAACTTCTCTCGCCTCTCTGCGAAGGTTAATCCTGAAATGTGATATACAATCAACCCGTGCCTCCAAAGTCAAAAGTAAACTGAGACATCCAGAGAGGCGAATCATAAATACTGTACATCTTTGTGTTTGTCTCTTCTATGATAAATCACAGCGGCCGGTGATCTAAGCTCTACACAGGGGTGCTTCAGTGTTTTATTTGTGACTCGTTAATGAAATGTTAAATCCATTTTTCTTCCAGCATGCTGCAGATTTGTTGCTAAGGCCTGTTTAAATTCAAATACAGTCAGACATAAGGAGCAAAGAAGATACACATCAGTGCCATAATGATGCAGGCTGATAGAGAGAGTAGGAACCTGGAAAAACACTAAATTCATTTGATACAGACTGTATATCAGTGTTGTGACATATTACAGGGAGCCATTAGAGAAATATGTGCATCATATTATATTATTCAATAACACACACAGTGCTCTTTATGCTGTATAGATATGGTGTACAGTTACATAAATATCTATTTTTCTTTTATAAAGAAGCATTTTATGAAGCTAATTCATTATTATTAATCATTCTGGGAAAGATGTGGGCAGAGTTGTGTTTTGTAAAAAAAAAAAAGGAGGTGGTGCATACAGGATCCAGATGCAAATCCCTGTGCAGGTGTAACTTTTCAACTCCACCTTCAGGTAATATGAGTAATCAATTACATCAAGGATTATCAGTATTTTAATGACACGTGATGGTACTGACCTTTTCGGGAGGTGTCGTTTCTCCGCCCCTTTACCCAGGTTGGTCTTTTTCTCGTCCTCGGCCTCTCGTCGTCCGTGGTCTGTCTTCTGTGAAATGTTGTGAAAAGTGAAAACAATGAAAGGCGAATAGTGACAAAGAGATTTCATTGGCTGTGCAGGACGGGGGGACGTTGCGATGTGTAGAGACGGTTGGATCACTGACCTTCGGCTGCCTGCCGGCGCCGGGCTTGTCCCGAGAGGAGGAGGAGGACGACTGTGATGAAGAGGAGTCGGACTTGGAGTCAGAATCTGACGAGGAGCCTGAATCTTCTCGCGCCTCCGTCACGACCACCTTGGCCGCCGCCGGCTGCTGCCTCTTGGCCCGCTGCTGCTGCTCCTCCTCCGCCTTCAGCCGCTTCTCCTCTCTCTTCTTCTCCTCTTCCTGGCGCTGTCTCTCCTTTTCTTTCTCCTGCTCCTCTTTCTGACGCTGCTTCTCCTTCTCCTTCTCCTCCTGCCGCTTCCTCTCCTTCTCCTTCTCCTTCTCCTTCTCCTCCTCCAGGCGCTGCTTCTCCCGCTCCTCCTCTTGTGCTTTCCGTCTCTCCTTCTCCTTCTCCTTCTCCTCCACCTCCCTGTTCTCCTGCTGCCTCTTCCTCTCTAACCGTTGCAGCGGAGACTCGCTGGAGGAGCCGGCGATGGAGTGCGCGGCGGCGGCGGCGTCTCCTCCTGACGTCCCGGCGGAGGAGACGGGCCCCGCGGAGGAGGCGTGCAGCGCCCGCTCCGACTCCATCTTGTGCACGAGCAGCGACAGCGGTCCGGGCCGGCTCTTGGCGGGCGGCTCGGGGCTGCTGGAGCGAGAGCTGGAGTCGGAGTCTTGCCTCTGCAGGGACGGAGGCGGGAAAGACGCGGCTCCCCTCTGGCGGCGCGCGGGCTCGGGGCCGTCTCCGTCCTGGTCGTCGGGGTCCGGCGGGCTCTGCTTGGGGGTGTCGGGGAGGGGGAACAGGTCGGGCGGCGGAGACGGAGGCGGCGTCGGGTGGCGCAGCTGCATGGGCGTGTGGTGAACCTGCGGCGGCGGGATGTGCTGCGGCGGCTGCAGCTTGCGTTTGGATCGAGCGCCCGACGCTGACGCCGACGGTGCACTGGGGGGCATCTGCTGCGGCTGCGGGGCGGGGGCTCTGTTGCCCCTCCGCGCCGTGCCGGGACCGGGCCCCCAGTCCTCTTCGTCGTCATCATCACTCTCGTCGTCCCCGTCGTCCTCGTCGCTGTCCTTGTGGACGTTGCTCGCCGCCGACGCTCCGGCGGATCGGCTGAGGTGGAGCACGGGGTGGGCCGACCCCGGCTCGCTGGGGGCGGTGCCCTCCTTCTCCGGGGCCCGCGGCGCGGCGGGGGGCACGCCCTGGCGGTCGGGCTTACCCAGGACGCGCACCGACAGGGAGGCGACGGCGCGGGGAGGAGACGGCGCAGGTGGCTCCTTGTGTCCCATCATGGTTCTTGTCATCCTGGTTCCCGGAGCGTCGGCGGCGGCGCCCTGGCTGAGGAGAGCCGGACCGGCGCCCATGTCAGCGCTGTACGCCACCATCCCGTGACCGATGACCGAAGCTCCTCCTCCTCGCTCCTCCGCCCGGGACATTTCAGGCTGAGAGGGTTTGGCGCGATGCTGCTGGGCATAAACATTGACATGACGTATGATACATACATTATGTAGAATATTATAGATGAGTTGATCTTTAATTCTAAAACATCACAGTTGTTATAGCGATGCCTACTTTAAAGGACAATTCAGGCAAATTCAACCATAGTTTCCTAATATTTTGGGTCTAATAGAATCTGAATATCTTCTTTTTAATGTCTCCTGTAGGGATGGGTACCGACATTCGGTACCTTTTTTGGTACCGACCGAATCGATTCACCAAATTCCCACCGTATCGATTCACGTAAAGTCAAACAGTACCACATTTTGGTACCTGAATGCACCGTACCGGAGCAGCGGTACCACCAGCCCGTCATTTTAAATCACTGCCTGAAAAACAGCTGTCCGTCATTTAAAAATGAAATCACGACAGCGGTACCGTTCAATTAAGTCCTCGCCATGTAATGGGCGCACAATGAGGACGAAGTCTCCTCTCGTCAAAACGTGAATATTCTCCAGTATCTTCTCATAAAGGTCCACATTTTGCAGAGTATGCGCTGCAGTTTCAGTTGTTTTTTATTTGACAGAGTTTCACAGAGCTTTCTGGTGGCTGTAGGAGTGTCTCCATGTTTCTCTTTTTGCCACAGTAAAAAGGGACGTTTACATTTTTCAGACAAGACGTCTCATAAACTGTTCGATTTTTCTTTTCATTGAATGACCATTCAATTATTTGAAAATCATCACAATGTTATGTTTGAAGCCATCTGACATTGTCTGTGAAGAAAAATTGCGGTTTTGTGGGATGTAAACAGCCTAAGTTCCGTCTGCTCCCATTATACGCTGCTGTGGCGATGCAGGGACACACAGAAATACTGCAGAACAGGAGCCATTAAAAAGAAAATCTTCAGATTCATTCATTTAGACCTAAAATATTAGGAAACTAAATATTAGGAGACTAGAGCCCCTGGTTAAATTTGCCTGGATTGGTCCTTTAATTTTGAAACCGAACACAAAAGGACTCAAGAAAACAGATTTTTCACGTATGGTTCGTGTGTGTAACAGCTGCATGTGTCCTGTTTGGTGGAAGAAATCCTCATTTTACTCGTTTTATTTATCCGGTGTGTGGACGTCGCTCACCTTGTCAGGGACAAAGGAAGAGGTGTCGTTGTCCTCTGAGTGGTCTTCGTCCTCCTCTGCCACTGCTGGGCTTTCTGTCAGCGCAGAGGCAAAGAGGCAAAAGGTTAAGGGTCAGTACTAAAATGAGGATTAACCCGTCATGACCACACGCCCTCTGGGTTCCTACCGTCGGCCTCCTCCTCCTGCTGGGCCTCTCTCTCCAGCCTCTGGCGAAGGAGCTCCTGCTGCTTGGCCAGGTACTGTTTTATGAAGCTGTTCTGGCACATCTCCTCCCCGATCTACAACACAATGAGGACCAAATAACAGCTTAGAAATGACAGGAATGATCAGGTTTGTTGTCAAAGAATGAACAAAGTGACGCATCTTTAAACATCCCCTTGTACCTGAGAGTTGGGCTGCAGCCCGCTGTGGGAGGAGGATGACTTCTGCAGGTTTTCCAGCATCAGAGCCTGTTGGAATAAGGGAATTAGTTAAAGTTACTGTATACTGATGAGTACACTGCATAATAAATCATTAGTCTTTCTGCTTATGTATTGTTATGTCTTTTTGTTGCAGATAGTGAAGGAGAAAGAGCTGCAACAATGTTCTCTAGCTGGACTCAAACTGAGAACTTTTAAGTTTTTTTTCAGCACTTATTTCAATTAATACTAAATGTGGCTACAAAACCAGCTACGACAATGGTTATTTTCTTTGATGCAAACCAGTTTTGCTGTAACTTTTGCATTATTCTTCTTACAAATACACTCTCCCGCATCTCAAAAATCAACGGCACCTAACTTGAGTGTAACATGTGTGTGATAGGCCATCTTACTGAAAGCTTGGCTGAGTTTCACACAGGCTTTCAATGTATGCAAATCACAGCGAAACTGGAAACACTAGTGGCACGGTGCCATGATTTTGTGGTGAAATAATTAGTAGTAACACGTTCCTATCAGCTGAAGTAGTATTTTCTTTGGCACAAAACACGATAAACAAAATGATATGCAGGCCCTGCTCTTGTATTAGTAAGCAATCCTTAAAAAAAAAAAAAAAAAAGTACATAAACAGCTGCCTCCCAGTGCCATGACTACCACTGTGGACACTGAGGTCATATTCACTTTATACTCTCTGGGTATTTGGATAATTTCAGCAACCCAGGCTATAAATTAAACATTTGAGGGCATACTGACATACCATGTAATTACACAATCCTTGGCTCAAACCAGACTTCAACCATTGTTGCATGCTAGTAAGTAACCCCACTCTCCTAGTCTGTACTGTTTTTGCAATCCACTTCCAAACATTACATTATTATGACTCAAAATTCATTTGAAAACTTGTAGACCAATATATACATAAATAAATAAAGGATTCATTACATCCACCACATAACTTCTCTTTAAAATGGTGCTTTTACAGCTGTGCGAAATAAAACGTGAACACATTATATAAAAAACGGGGGTCGCAAAATTTTTGGTTTATTTGAGTAGACCTTTTTTATATTTTTTTAATTCCCACATTTACATTTAAAAAAAAAACTTTGATGTGAATAGCTTGTATTCATGATTCATGCAATTGACAGACATTGTTCATATCAGCATTGGTACCAGTGAACATGGTTTGTTTATAAATGGTAGTGGCACGACCCCCCTACTCACTGTACCTGTACTACATGTTTAATATATGAACCTGTGTATTATTTGAATAGCTTTATACATGGCACTAGGCCCAGTTTAACATAGGTAAAACACAATTTTATACATGTTTAATATATGAACCTGTGTATAATTATTTGAATAGCTTTATACATGACACTAGGCCCAGCTTAATATAGGTAAAACACAATTTTATACAATATATATGTGTATAGTAAGGGGTCCCTGCTCCATCTCTCCACCAGTTTGGGGGTCCCTGGTCTGAAGAATGTTGAAGACCCCTGGTTTATAAGTAAGTAATGAATAGTAATAATAATGTTGGCTTTATTTTAGATGCCTGATAACATGTTTAGCTGCAGTCAGAGGGCAAATATGACTCATGACCTCGGTGTTACTCAAAAAAAAAATCCTCGCTACGGCCCTGGAACATATGGCTGCTAAGAAAAACAACAACAACAACAAACAGTGTTGTTGTGATAATAACTACAACTCGAAATAAAATTGCATTAAAAAAAACAAAAAAAAACAAACAGAAAACACTCGTTGGCGAAGCTCGGAAAATTGTGTGTTTACATCGCGGGGCGCGTCCCCGTCACTCCAACACACATACACACACACACACACAAAGCGCGGGCACGGTTGGACATGTACTGTACACTATGTGCGGCTACTCGCTCGCCGCTCGCCGCTCGCTTGCACTGAGCTTAGGCCTCGACTTGACAGGTGCACAGTTCAACTGCTGTGCAACACGATGCACGGTCGGCGAGTAGTAGTAGTTACCAGTTAAGTAGCCGCTCGGTCGGCCGCCAGTTACTTCACACCGTCAACTACAAAATAAAACGAAAACAAAAACTGTTTGTTTGTGCGTTAACAGCGCGACAAGCGAGGCGGTTTATGTATTCCCGCTTCCGAGCCCACACACACACATACACGCACCGTTACGGCCTCTAATGTTACTAACCCCCCTCCTCCTCCTCCTCCTCCTCCTCCGTCTCTCTCCTCCTACTGAACTTAGCCAGACTCGACACAGGCGTCCACAACACGGGAGAAAACTCACCCCTTTCAGTCGCTTGATGAGAGTGTTTTTCTGTCCGCTTTTTGGGAGGTTTCTCTGCTCCAGAGCGGCTTTCAAATCCGCGACTCGGAGCGATTGTAGAGGTTTCCCATCAAGCGTAATATCTTCGTCCGCCATTTTGCTCCCCTCCGCTTGTCTAAACTCCCAACAAGCGTCGCTACGGCTGCTACTCGGCGTCACCGCTCGGCAGTTTCCGGAAACACTCGGCAATCTCCGAGTCACATAACAGTTTACACTCGGCACACTTCACTTGACGAGCGTTATTCTGTGTTTAATAAGAGTTTATGTGGAGTATTTAAATTACTTTTCCCCCCTGAAGACACAATAAATGACATTTTTCAACAATTATATACTGAAATCAATAATACAAACACAGTTGTTTTTTAATTGCAAAAGTTGTATTTGTGCATTCTGAACAGGAATACAAGACAGACACCAAATGTAGTGTAAAGTAATGAGATTTAGGTTTATATTATTGTAAGAGAAAAGTCAAAAGACTCATTTCTATACCTCAGCGAATATGGATAACTGAGTCATTTGAGTTCACATAGCGTAAAAAAAAAAAAAAAAACTTCCATGTACAAAAGAAAATACAGCCATATCTTTAAATTGTAACTAAAGATATGTTTTTTTTTGGAAAAAACAAAACTTGTTCATGGTAAATGTCCAAGTACAGTCGCCCTGGTGAAAAATCTAAGCAAGTTAAAGCCATGCAAACTGGAAAGCAAAAAGAAGGAAAAACAAAACATAAAAACTGACCATAATAAATACATAGCTAAAGCTTACTTTGCTGAACATGCTCTCTTCATACATGTAGTGTTTTGGCAGGGAGGTCTCAATTAAGTAATACTTCAAACCTCCACAAGGTGGCGCTGCAGAAGAGAAAATGTAACAGCACGAGGCAACAGTGCTCCTCAAAGAAATGACTTAAAACTGAGCCACACAACAGAAAAAAGAAAACGTTTATGCAATGCCCTGACGATACTGCTCTGCATCCGAGAATTAAAACTTGAATATCAGGTTGAGTAACATGATACAGAAGACAGATCCGAAACCTTTAAAGAGCACCCTGTGGGACCGAACTGGCCCTGTGTTTACGTGGATTTGTAGATTTGTAGTGTTTTAGCGTGACAAAACCATGTTTGTTCAACTTCCAGTCTACTTAATGCTCCACGGCAGCGTCACAGTGAGCTGTCTGTGTGTAGACGATTGCACCTGATCTGACTAGTGTAGACGAGAATGTGCGATTAGACACTATATAAACAGTGTGAGATGGGAAAAACAGGGATGTGCTTTGATGGATTTAAAAAAACAAACATGAAATTCTCCCATTTCAACCCCTAAAAAGTAGGTTATGCTTAATTTCACAGTTTTATTCTGGCTGGATTGTAATTTGATTATTTTCTTTCTTCAAAAATACAGTTATATTTATGTTGTGATGGAAAATGGAAAGTAATGATAGTGATGTTTCATTGCTAGGTTTTGCATTAATTATGATTTATGCATGTAGTAGCCAGCCTTAGTTTCTACTGTGCTCCCTCAGTGAAAGGTTGACAAGCATCCTATGGGAAACGCAGATAAAGAAGCGAAGGAAGTCAACGAGATGTAACCGCGCGGATCATAACACGACGTGTACAGACAGATAACCTCGGTCAACAGGTTTCCTATCCACTGTCAGGCAAAACCACGTGACTGTGGGGAAGAACAGGATTAGGACATTTTTCTCACCAGGTTATCACTGCTCACACACACACACACACACACACACAGTCGCTGCATCGGTTCATCAGATACCATCTCGTTCTTTGCTGGACTTTTTGTGTAAAACTGCATGAATGGAAATTGAACACATGTTGAGAGATGTTTCTTTAAAAAAAAACAAAAAAAAAACAAGCCCAGCGAACAGATTCCCAAACTGCACCACAGCTTATCTTTTCCTGCTAGTCGTGGAAATGAGCACAACACAAACACATCACACACACTTGCACAGATAACGGATGCAAGTCAGGAAAACTTCCTATTTCACACCCTTTTTTTTTGTTTTTTTTGTAACATTTCTCCCATATTAAGGCCAAAAACACTTGATGTGCTGCTTCCACAGTTTCAGAGTGTTAATCACAAAAGGCCTTTCAGGTATCACAGTAAAAAGTAGGCCAGACCCAGGATGTAAGGCCTCCTTCTGTGCTATTTTTAGAATGGGGGGGTGAGAGGGGGGTGGCTAAATAAATAGAGGAAGGAAGGGAAAATGGCTATCATGTGAGGGGAAAGAAAAATACGGCATACATAACAAAGCAAAGCTCCCAAGATAAGCAGTCTACTCGGACACTCCAAGCCGCGGAGGGGCTTCAAATATTCAATAAGTTAACACTCAAACAGACAAAGTGTGCCTGGCACGAAAGCACGGAGGTCAGTATATAAACAAAAGGCAAACCAACACACATTTGAAGGACAGAACCAGCGCAGTCAGATCCCAGCTCGGTAACAGGCGGCTGCAGCGAGGGCCGAACACTTTCAGGATTCAACTTCACTTGCTTCGATTCCCAGTGAAAACGAAAGGGTAACGAAAGAGTCTACCAACAAATAAGGCATCTCAAAGAGAGAAAATAGATGTGTAGTGTCGACAAAGTTTTGTTTTGTTTTGTTTTTAAAACGCCAAGTGATATGAAATATCATGAGGATATCTCTGCCAGACGCTGGAGCAGTGTGGAGAAGCCGGCCGCCTGCTGGGAGAGCTCGGCGACGCGGTCCACCATCTCCTGGGTGGCGGATACCGACGGGTAGCTTTGTGCAGCGCCCTTTGTTGCCACCACGACCGACTTCAAGGCCTGGCAGAGGCGGCCCCCCGAGGTTGTGATCTGAAGCAGAGGAAAACACAGAAAACAGAGAATTATTACACAGGTTTGACACGTGAATTCAGTTTTTGCCTTGTGATTTAAAGAGGAACTGTGTAAGTCCGGTCGCTTTTACGCTGCTTTGCTAACCCTCCTCCTGGCCATGTGCACTTGTTTTCAATAAAGCCGGCGAGAAAGCTATCCATGGAGCGGTGGATAACGTTATATATATATATATATATTATATACGTGTTACAACATGTATATTTGTGCAGTTTTATCTGTCATAAAGAAGAAGGACGAGACGAAAGCTGGGACACCGGGTTTCCTGGTTTAGATGCTAGGTGGAAGGCAGAGAGCCTCCATTCTCTTCGTAACAAGTTACAAGTCACTTATTTAACCCTCACAATTACTCCAAAGCTGTTTGATTAAGGTAGAAACGTAGCATAGTTAAGATACAAATCCTGCATAGTTCCTCTTTATCAATCAATTAAATCAATCAAAGAACTTTATTTGTCCCAGAGGGGCAATTTAAAAGGGATAATTCAACATTTTGGCAAATTGGCCCATAATCCCTATAGTCTTAGCAGTAGGTTCGTTACCTTTAATTGTCGGTGCAAGCTATTTTTAGAACGGTGGAGCAGAGCTGCAAGCTGCTCAGAGCTACGCTACGGAGGCTAATGGGATTTCTTGGTTTCCCTCATCAAATACACAATCCAACAACTCCAAAACGCCGAGATATGAGATAATAACGGAACGTTACGAGACGTTTGAGGTAAATTCATGCAAAACCGCTGATGCACTTTCCCGTCGGGGGCAGTTTTTCTGCAAACAGTCTCTGCATTTGCCTCGAAAACAACTCTGTCTCGTAACGTCCCGTTATTATCTCATAGCGTGGTGAATGTGCAGGTCACAACTTGTCCACCAGAGCGTTTTGAAGTTGTTGGATTGTGTATTTTTTTTTTTTTTAAAGTATATTTTTTTCGGCTTTTTGCTTTTATTTGATAGTGATGACAGTAGAGATAGACAGGAAATGGGGAGGCAGAGAGAGGGGGAATGACACGCAGGAAAGGTCTGCCCGACGCGGGATTCGAACCGGGGACGCCTGCGGCGAGGACTGTAGCCTCAACATGGGACGGCCGCTCTACCCACTGCGCCACGCACCGCCCCTTGGATTGTGTATTTGATGAGTTTGATGAGATCAAAGTGTGCATAAGGATTTCTCTACACACCTTGGCCCGGAGGTCAGCAGAGGTGAGGAGTCGGGAGAGCGTGTCCCCGATAAACACCAGCTTGTGCGCCGTCACGATGAGACTCTTTCCCCTGGCTACGAAGATGCGTGGCGGCTGGTTCCCCTGCACGCTGCTGAAGAGCACGTCGATGGCGTCGGCCAGGCAGGAGAGGTGGGCGAGGCTCTGAGACGAGTAGAAGGACAGCAGCTCCGAGTCCTCCAGGGAGAGGGACACGGGCAGAGGAGGGGACGGGGTCAACTGCACAAGGAAAAAAAAAAGAGTCAGTCACACAACAGTGTCGCCAGCACTGTCTTGTTATCTTCAGTGGTCTTGTGACAAACAGGTTTACACTGGGACAAAAAAATCTCATCAGGGGGAAATGAATGAGAACCTCTGTCTGATAAATGAAATTCATGCTTTTTGCCATTTAATCATATTACATTAAATTCCTCAGCAGAGGTGCGAGGATTAGTCGATTGATAGATTGGTTTGGCTGACGGGGAAATTAATCTGCGACTATTTATAAAAAAAAAAGAAGGCCAAAACACTTCAATCAATCAATCAAATTTTATTTGTATAGCACTTCACAATAGCCAGTCGGTACCCAAAGTGCTTTACATCAAAGCAAACCAAAACACTTCCTGCTTTTAGTCTCTCCAGTGAGAGGGTTTGATGTTGATGCTTTCCTCGTGAATTAAATATGTTTAGAAATTAGGCTCCACTTTTCTGGCATTTCATGGAGCAAAAGAGTAAATTAAAAAGATAATTACAGATGTTGAAAAAAAAACAGTAGGCGCAGCTCTGCTCTTTTGAAACCATTGATCTAAATACTCAATATCAGAGACACCAGACATCCTGTGGACTTCTCTGATTAGTGCACACAGTGGTGACTGAAAAACTAACTCTGCATTAGATTAGATTCCTTGATTTCTGCCACATAATTAAATGAAAAGGAACCAAACTCAAAAAAACAGGTTTGTTTTTGCAGGAGCAGCTGAAGTCACCTAAATGCGCCAAAACACTAATAAGTTAAGCCTCTCAGCGATGCCTGCAGAAGGTGCATAACTGTGTCATGTGAAACTCTCGCCCCAGTAACACTGACAGGATCTTATGCTGAACTTAAAGTCAGCTAAAGTCTGACACAAACACACACGCGCACACGTTACGTCACCGAGTGCCACTGTTGAAAGAATGACTGTGCTTTTCTATCACCTATTGTCCTGCGGCCGCCGTTCAATGTAAAGGCAAGATTGTTAAGATCTAACAAGCGTCCTCTTGTTGATCGCCGGTGGTGTAACCAATGAATCTCACTAAAGGAGCAGAGGAAAAACGCAGACGGAGCGATAAAAAAGAGGTGACCTCAGCGCCGAGCAACAGAGGGAAGAAGTGACTGAAGAGATAACACGAGACAGTACGTGACTGTCACTTTGGTTATGCATGTCGTTACGCGTCTGCAGCTGCAGGCTTTGATGTTGGAATTAGACTAAAACTAATTCTCCATGCGACGAGTTTGCAGACTCCTGAGTCAGAAATCCAAACTATAGGCGACGCTGGGTAAACACGGAGAGTGTGGCGTAATGAGTAACGATGGGTTTCGCCTGCATCATGAGCCAAAGAGGTGCTGCTGCAGGCTGGATTAATGAGTCACACTGCTGCTGCTGCTGCTCATTAGTAAACAGAGTCGCTGTGAACGCAGTGGATCAATGACTTATCTGTGCAGACTTGCTGCACAGTGTTGTTTCTGCACTACAAATCATTTTAAACCGAAATTAGGACAGTTCAGAATACATGAAAGACATGTTAGGAGAGTATAAACCCAGTAAGTCTCTGAGATCTACTGACTCACACAACTGGGACAAACTACCAGCAGAACTGAAATCAGCCCCAACTGTGAGCACTTTTAAATCCAGGTTAAAAACATTTCTCTTTTCATGTGCTTGTGGCTGAGCTCTCGTAAGGAATTTAAATCTTAATGTTGGATTTGCACTGTAAGTCCTCTCAATTGTTTTAATACAAATCAGTATTCCTGCTTGTATAATCGGTATAAAATAAAATCTGTTTGGTTTTCATAGCCTTATAATTCTTCTTTTATATACATATAGCAAGGGTCTTGCTTCGCCATATTGCGCCGCCATGTTTGTACAGAATGGAAAATCCAGCCTACCAGAGAGCACGCTTCAAGAGTTTCACCTTCATAAATAAACATTTAATAGATAAATAATAGAATCGGATTGCTAGATGTCACTGTTTTCCACTCATTTTACACACTGGACCATTAAATGTTTTGTTTTTATGTAAAGCACATTGAGTTGCCACTTGGTATGAAATGCTCTATATAAATAAAGCTGCCTTGCTTTGCCTTTACACATTAGGAGCAGACTAGTGTTACATATATTTCGAGGTAATAAAACACAAAGGAGAGGACTCACCCTTGGCTCTGCAGTGATAGTTTGTCCGTTCTCATCAGGAAGTGGCTCAGGTTTACCCTGGTGCAGCGAGGAGACAACAGTCAGATGTGTATACAGATACATTCGTAGTTGGTGCTTCGTTGTATTGAAACCATAAAACTACACAAAACATGAAAAAACCTGAAAGATGAATGAGATTTTCTCATGAGGACCGACCTGCAGCTTGACGTATCCAACGCTGTCTCCAGTCGGCACCGGCGCTGGGATGGGAGTCAGCCCGATCCCTGCGTACTCGTTGCTGGGGTCGTCTTCTCCGTTGATGGGTCCCACTGTGAGAGTCACGGTCGACGGCGTGGGGGGCAAGGGGAAGGCGGGCTGAGGAGTCGGGGGCAGCGGCCTCTCCTGGATCCAGCTGCCTTTCCGGGAGCCCATGCCGCCTCCGGACGACTTCCCATCGGGCACCGGGAGCGCGGGCAACGGCCTCCGGGAGAGGGATTCTTGAGAAGGCAGCCGGGGTCGGCCCTGAGCCTGCAGGAGGAGGGCGCTCTCCTCGAGGGACCGCTGCACCAGCGACAACAGCCCCTCGGACGGAGGGGCGTTGCCGACGGCGGACAGCGCGGGGAGCAGGTCCGACAGGCGAGCCCACGCCTGCTGGAGAGGCGGCGGCGGGTCGCCCGAGTGACTGGCCTTCCAGGTGGACAGGATCTCGGCCAGCGAGGTGGCGAGGTCCCGCGAGGACAGAGAGGAGGGCGAGCAGGAGGCGGCGCTGAGCACCGAGTGCACCAGGCTGGAGAGCGAGGCGCGCCACTGGACGTCGCCCGAGCCGTTGCTGGAGACGGAGAGACGGCGGGTGGAGGTGGAGGAGGACGAGGACGAGTGGGGGAGGACTTCGATCGTCAGAGCGGGCATGTCGTAGATGCCGCAGTCGGGCTCCGAGGAGTCTCGTTTGTTGTGATCTCCGGTGCTGGCTCGTTTCTCCGACCCGGGGCCGCAGTAGATCTTCCCCACCTGCACCACGACGTCCTCGCCGGAGAGGCTGGTGGTCGACTCTCCCGGCCCCAGGGGGACGCCCGGGAGCGTGGGGACGCTGTAGACCTCGTCCTCGGCTTCGTCCGGCTGAATCTCCGCCGTCGACACATTCAGGGTGATGGTGGGGACGTCATAGACCTACGATGGAGAGACAGGGACGGCGTTTAGACGAGGGGTTTCTGTACCACTGATCGAGAGGTTAAAGGGATACTTCACCCAAAACTAATTTGATCTCTGTTTTTAGCCTTGTTGTAGCAGTAGCTCCCAGTGGCTGCGTGAGATTTGCTGCGGGATGTTCTTCAGTGTTCACATCATACATCCAACGGTTTACAACAACAAATGAACATCTCGCAGCAAATCTCGCGCATGCACACAAACATCAACAGAGCCACTGGGAGCTACTGCTACAACAAGGCTAAAAACAGAGATCCCATTCATTTTTCATGTGGCGGCTTCAGGACACTTGGGTCAGAAGAACGGACGAGCAGTATGGAGGTATCTGGATGTTTCATAGTGTGTGTTTTGGACGATTCAAAAGTGAGCTCTATCTGCCGCAATTATATGAAAATCCATTGCCAGCCGGACCCCCCCTGGAACTGTTACTCCAAAAGCATTTTGATAACTTTTTTTTCATTTTTTGTTAAAGAAAATTGAGATGTGGCAGATAATAAATGTACAACAGAAAAAAAAAAAAGGAAAGAATATGAAAAACAATAAAGGTACAACATCTAAACTGGTTTTAAAGTGCTTTAGATCCTATATTAGAAATTAATAAATGAATAAATACATAGAAAAATAAATATAAGACATTAGTCTGTAAGTCATCATCTGAGTTTAGAAACTACAGTCCCTGCTTCAGACAGAAAAGTAATAGTCTATAAGTAGATGCTGGAGTCACCGGCCAGTGGGAGAAACACATGTGGACCTTTCCAACATCAAAGTGTAAAAGCAGCGAGTCCTGCGGTCCATAAGCAGTAATTGCAGGCAATGATGGAAAAAAAATAATTCAGCAACTGGCAGACGTGTTCAAGTAACATTACAGGGGGGGAGACCACTGGGGGAGGATGGGGGGGGTGGGGTAAGTGGTGGTGGTGTGGTGTGGCCTTGGCATGGCCCCGACAGATGGGTGTGACTGGGAGAAAATAGCAGCAGCATTTGGACTGGATAGACAGGCTCCCACAGCAGACTGAGACAGGTGTGGCCTTGCCCTAAGACGTTGAGGAGGGGGGGGGGGGCAGGGCGACACACACACACACTAATGGTGGAATGTGAGAAGAAATGGTGACAGGGGATTTGATAGTCATCGCTTTACTGGTGAATCGCTTCGCTTGTACAGACACGACTTTCCCAATGCCAGTTTGCCAGAGTTCCCAGCTCGCTCCTGGGAAATTTATTGCACTGGGTTTCTACTAGATCATTATGAAACAGGTTAAGTTACGAAGGATTGTAATTACACGCATGTGACATGTGCAGGTGCAAACTTAATGGGAACTGGTGACGGATACAGCTCCAAATTGAAACTTTTCGTTAAATTGCCATTTCAGAGCCAACTGGATATTAATGAGGCCAAGTTTGACGCAATAAAACATAAACATGACTCACTGGTTTGACACTCGAGCACAAGACAAGACAGACCTGAGAGGAAACGCACTTCTTTAAAACCCAAACAGCTGGGTCTGCCTCTTGCCCACCGAAGGAATGCAGAAACAAAGTGACCAGAGTTATCTTTACCTCCGACTCAGAGTCGGCCTGTGGTGGGAGGCAGCGAGGGGTGTCATAGATGCCGTCGTCATCGAGGGCAGATGGGACTGGACGCTGCCACCTGCCGCTGGGAGGAGTATCATAAACCTACCAAGGCAACAAACACACACACACAAGTTGGCGAACCATGCTGAAGAAATTCGGACACGTAACATGTGAAAACAATCCACTCATGAAAGATAAAACTAACAAAACAAAGTATTTCCTGTCAGAAAAAGCAACAGTAGGAGAAGTAGAGACCACCACACACCTGGTCGTCCCCTGTATCCGAGTAATCCTGGATTTCTCCTTTTCTGTGCACGTTGCTGCTTTTGTCCAGCCCATTATTCAACCTTTCCTCTTTGCTCTGAGGGGTTTCCTTTTGTTTGTCGTCTTCCTGCGGCGCTGCGGAGGCGGCGGTCTGAGCAGCTGGTTTGGGGACAGAGTTGGACTCTGCTTGCGGTGGTGCGTCTTTCCTGGTGACTCCCCTCACCGGAGGCGCCGGCGGAGGAGGCTTACGGGCGAAACTCGGGGACCCGGGGACCCGGACCTGACCCGCTCTGACCAACAGAGGGGACCCCCGGTGGGCGGCCAGGCCGGGTTTGGGCGACACTCCCTTGAGCAGCGGTCTGGGAGACGCCTGAGCGGAGGTTAACGGAGACGGGTGCTGGTGGGCCAGAGCCGTGGCTGAAGTCCTGTGGAGGCTCGCTCCCACGGGCGTCGGCGTCTGATACATCCCAGGAGCGTCCTGACTCGCTTTGGGCTGGGGGGCGCCGGGCGCTCCGTTGACCACGACGCCTCCTGTAGGCGACTGGTAAACGTCGTCGCCTGCGAGCGGCGTACCTTTGGGTACCAAGTAACAGTCGTCTGTCTGTCCCGCCGTTAGTGTTTCTCTGGGAACCAAATACGTATTGTCCTCTGGCTCGTCGGCCGCCCTCGGCACGCCGCTGGGAGCGAGGTACACGGACTCTGAAGCCATGAGCGCCCCGGGCTGCCGGGCGTGCTGCGGCGTGGGACCCACCGGAGTCTGATAAAGTGTGCCTGCTATTTCTGTGCCGCGTCCTCTCAGAGAGGGCGAGCGTGGACGTCCCGCCACCCCGATGTCCCAGTCGGGTCGGGGTCGGGTGCCAGAGCTGGAGTGGGAGCGCGGACGCCCACCCTCCACCCTACGGAGCTCGCCCGGCCTCGAGGCGGCTCCTCGTCCCTCGCCGACACCCGGCGGGGACCGATACACTCCGTCGATGTCCTCGGCGCTGCAGCTGACGCCGGAGCGGGCCAGGGGGGAACCGGGCGACAGGTAGACAGAGTCCTCGCTGGCGCCGCGGCGGAGCTCCGCGCCCGGGCCAGCGGCGGTCTGAAGGAGTCGAAGGCGGTTGGCGGGGGCGATGCCCTGCCTCCCGTGCAGGGAGCAGAGCCACCAGCCCGGACCGCCGCCCTGCTCCTGCTCCAGGACCATCAAGATGTCGCCTTTTCGGAACGCCAGCTCCTCCGGGCTCTCGGCTGTGTTGTCAAACAGCGCCTTCGCCAACACGGTCTGAGAGGGAGGAGACAATAGTGGAAATCATGAACACAGACAGACCCACTCATTCACAAAAGTCACACACACACCAAGTAGCCATACGAACGTGGGTTTTTAATCAACAGCCAAAATTCACACAAGCTAGTTGTCTCACATCTGCACACCACAAACAAACAAGTACATTGACACGGCGATGCTAAGTCTGGGGCATAAAAAGGTTGATTGTTTAGAGCTGTTGAATGGAGAGTGAATAGGAGTGACTTGGGAAGATCTCGTAAAATGTCTGTGTTAAAGACAGAAGACAGGAAGAGGATGGATGAACAAAACAAAAACAAAAAAAAGATGGAAAATGTAAAAGCTAAGCATAATGATTAACTCAAAATTCACAGCTGTGTCAGTAAATCAGGAGGCAGGGGAGGAAAAAGGGGCACAGTCAGGGAGGATCAATGATGAAATGGACAAGAGCTTAATGGTAATGAGGGAGATGAGAGGGAGGGGGAGGGGATGAGAGGCACATCTGTCCCTTGCTGTTTAGGGTTTAATTGCCAACCCAAAGCCAGAGAGTCAAGACCCCTTTCATTTTCTAAACCAACCCCCTGGGGACAACCAGGCTCCGTTGAGCCATGTGGGACCCCCTTAAATCAGAAATGGAGGCAATGACTGTCCAGATATAGTGCCATAATATGATCATAAAAACACCCCCATCCGATTTTTTCTTATATAATAATGTTACAAATGAGTTTTGATCACATTTGCCCATCAGTGTGATCACATTACACAGGATTCATGCAAATGTATACAAACAAAGAAACAAATACTGTACTTACGGAGACAGACATTGTGGATGGATTTCAGAGAAACTGAAAAACTTTCTTTAAAAAGAAAAAAAAAAAAAAAAAAAAAAAAAGCTCATGCATCCATCTAGATCAGCAGCAGCGGTTCTCGTGGATGTACCGGCCGCCACAGAGTCTCAGTGCCCGGGCACAGCTGCATCTGGGCAGGACACATCTCCTCCTCGTCCGTCTTCATAAGGATCCTGCAAAAAAAAAAAAATCCACGGCACAGAAATGTGCTTTTAGCTTTTCACGCCCTTTTTTTCCCACGGCTAAATAAGTAAACACATCCAGACTGACTCAAAGGCACATGTGAAATGAAAAGGTAGGCAGCTGCAACACCTGTCTATCCCCTTTTTTTCCACGCCCAGGGACGTTACGTTACGTTAAATGCGGCCAGTTCATTAAAAAAAAAAAGAAAAGCTAACGTTGACTCAACACCACAGATAAATGGGTGGTGACTAAAATAGCACGAATAGCTGGATACACTTTAAAACCGCCCCTGCAACCGGGTTATAGTATAAATAATTTAAAGTGTAAGTACCGTAATGCAGTGGGGATACGTTGCCGCGGCCTAGCTACTAACGTTAGCTCCGTTAACGCCGCTTATCTTTCCTTGCTAACGCTAAAAAAAAAAACACACAACAATGGGTAAAACCGCTAAAGCCGAGTTGTGTTACCAGCCGACGTTAGCACGTAAAAGCTGTGTTTGTAAAAAATAATTACCTTGTTTTTTCCTTTTCTCTTATCGCCGCTAAACTTCGTACCGTGCGTACAGTCTATGGTATGATACGTAAAAAAAAAAAATCACTTCTTTTCAAGCGTGAAAATCTGTGGCCATCGCCGTTCAATCATCTTCTCCGGCGACGATGATGACAACAGAGCGAGCTCTCCGCCTACCTCCTCGGAACGCACGCACGCACGCGCAGTCCGCTGATCTCAAAGCGTAACGTGCGTGTCGACGTCAGACGTTATTTATGTTTAGACCGATCCAGGAGCTGTGAAGTCGCGCGGGCAGCCGCAGCTCGGAGAGCAGCTTTTACGTGATTGGCTCGATTGCTTTGCGTTGCGTTTACGGACCATGGTATTTTGCCACTACTCGAATAACTAACATGTAAATTAAAAACACATGTACGTCAAACTAAACTACTGCTATCATGGATTGATACAGCACATTTTTTTTTACAATAATCTTAACAAATTCATATTATTATTATTGTTTTATCGACATTGATGTTATATTGAATCAAGCAACCACCGATAATGAGTGATTGCTTATTGGAGGCTTTTATTTTGACAGCGGGACTTGTACCCGGAAAATACTGGCTACAGCAACACATGAACCGTCGGTATAGTCCAAGGTCCTGGTGTTGCTGTACTCTGGGGGTACTTTTTGGGCAAATTCCTCATCTGTGCAACCTCGTGTTTACTTTTGCATGAACGGCAGGGTGAGATAATGCTCCCGATCACATTTGCACATTTGCTTATACTTGGAAGCCCACTGCGTAAAAACATAAACTTGAACTGAGTTGTATGAATCTGCCTTGTAAACACCAATTTAAGTGTCTTTACATTGCTGTACCATGGATTGATGAGTGTATAATTACTCTAAAAGGCTGATTAAAAGTGGTTCTCAACTCCATGCACTGCTTATTCACTGTATTACTCAGCTGCCATAACTCAGATGACCTCTGCCCTAGTTACCCAGTGTTTTCATAAGTAATATAACTGGCTGACTCTGAATCTCTGTGTACAGGTGATGTTGAGGAGTGTTTTCAGGTGCCTTAGGACCAACCCTGCTGCTGGCCAAAGAAGTATGTCTCAAAGCAGCCTCGCTGGAAAGGTAGCCATAGTCACAGCCTCCACAGATGGGTAAGAATCATGTCATTTACTCCTGTGTTGCTCGTTTTGCAATGGAAAAACCACAATCTGGACAATCTCAAACTCTTGTGGCAAAGTTGCATGTCACGTAAAACAGCACATTCATCATAATAATGATAATTACTATAGGCTTAATCTAATACAGAGGTCTCCTCCTGCCTTCCCCAGCATCGGTCTGGCTGCCGCTCAGGCCCTGGGAAAGAGGGGAGCACATGTGGTGGTGAGCAGCCGGCGACAGGCCAATGTGGACAAGGCAGTGGCTCTGCTGCAAAGCCAGAGCATCCAAGTGACTGGAACCACATGTAATGTTGGCAGTGGGGAGGACAGAGAAAAACTGGTTCAGTTGGTGAGTCACACCCTCAGGGATACCATCTGCAGAGTCAATGTATGTAATAGAGAGTTTACAGATAAAAATGGTAAATTGGAGATGAAATATTGCAAGTATATGGTTTTATTTTTAATTTAACGCATCATTATGAGGCTGTAGGTGTTTCTTTTTACTCATTGTCTCCTTCTGTGTCTGGAGCAGACCGTTGAGAAGTGCGGGGGTGTTGATATCCTGGTGTCCAACGCAGCAGTCAACCCTTTCTTTGGAAACATCATGGACTCCACAGAGGAAGTCTGGGACAAGGTACACAGCACGAATGAAGCCAGAGGACTCATTTATAAATGAGTCTGAGGTTTCTGTCTTCCATGCAGGTTCATTTATGAAACTATTTTAGAAAATGATGTATCATTTATCCAATTTGTCTTTAACTAGATCCTGTCTGTGAATGTGAAATCAGCCTTCCTCATGACCAAGTTGGTGGCGCCTCACATGGAGAAAAGGGGGTGAGTGACAAAATATCATACAGCTTAAGCAAGATCCAAATAATAAAGACTGTAAAACTTTAAAGTATCTGTTTTTTTTTCTTGTAGAGGGGGAAATGTAGTGTTTGTGTCATCAGTGGCTGCATACCAACCAATGCAGGTCAGTGGGAGCAGAACGTTGTGTGTCTTTCTCCTGTCACTGCTGTCAGGATACTAGACTCAGTGTTGAAACTGGGAAGACATCAAGTTTTCATGATTATGTTTTTATTCCATCTGGTCTGTGCTCTCTGTTTCTGCAGGCTTTGGGTCCGTACAGCGTTAGTAAGACAGCCCTGCTGGGTCTGACCCGGGCCCTGGCCCCTGAGCTGGCTCAGAGCAACATAAGAGTCAACTGTGTGGCGCCTGGAGTTATTAAGACTCGCTTCAGCTCTGCAGTGAGAAAACACTTTTCTCTTTGTCTCATTCACTCAGATCCTGTTTTCTTTTCTCATTTTCCTCCTGATGTAGTATATCTCTGTAATATTTATACTTTACTCTCTTTCAGTTATGGCAAAATGAAGACGTCGTGGACGAGTTCAAAAAGCAGCTCAGCATTAAAAGGTGCAGCTCATATTCACATGGCACCTTGTCACTAATATCCTGTGAGTTTCATACATATATTGATAATTTCTTAATGTAATATTTCATCTTTTCCTTCTCCAGAATCGGAGATCCAGAGGAAATCGGTGGAGTCATCGCTTTCTTGTGCACTGACGAGGCTTCCTATATCACCGGAGAGACCATCACAGTGACTGGAGGGATGAGCTGTCGACTCTGAGCGTCCACTGGCAGCAAAACTTATGTGTAGTGAACACTAATTGTGTGTTTGTCTTTGTAGATTATTTTTGGCTGTATTTTGATTCCATCCACTATTCTGAGGCGTCATATAACTTCACACATTACTGTTTAAGTTGTCTGAAGTTCCTCAGCTGATGTTTATAATAAATGATTTCTAATCAAGATATCAGATAATAATTTTTTTATTTACATAAGTATATATAACATAGGTTTGTAACTGGTTTGTTCTCTGTGTGCACTTATCTGGGAAGTTTCCTAGTGTGATCCAATGACACTTTAAAAGCAGCAAATAAAATATACAATAATACAAAAAACTTTATTAATTGAACAGGTTATAAATGATTATTTAAAAAAAAAAAGTATGTATTTGTAACATAATAATAATAATTTGTATTTACAAAAACTGTACATTAACATTTTAAAATAAAATTTTAATTAGCATTATGTTTTCAAATAATATTGTTGTCCATGATTCAAGCAGTCAGGTGTTATCACCGGCGTTTACCGCCAGTAAACAGGACGTCCCGCCGCACCATCCCGGGTCTCCAGAACTCCCTCAGTGTGGGAACGTATGTGCCGTGTTTGGTCTTGTAGTAACGCTTCATGAACAGCTGAGGGAGACAGACAGAAAACACATTAGTGCAACCAACAGTGAGATTATTTATTGAATCTTTCAAGAACTTGCTATTTTTCAAATGCGTACAAGCGTTTGAAATCACCAAAACACACAGACACAACACACTTTCATGGGTTTTTCACAGTTTTCTCATTTGAGCAGACATACCCTGCCTTTGAAGTTCTTCGTGGCCTCATCCTCAGAATCAGCGACGTATTCTTCACCGTCCCCGGAAGCAACCAACAAGTCTAAATGTGAAAGTAAACGCAGTTTGTGTTTGTGATCTTTTATAATATACTGTATGTATTTTTAAATCCCTGTGTTTGGTTTTTAAACAAATGTCAATATTTGTTGATTCACCTGCATTGCTCCACGGTTGGGGAGATCTGCTTACACCTGGTAAAACAGGATGATTTCTGCCAAATAGAAACAACATAATTAAACCATGAAGTCATAGTTCAATAGCTGGTAAATGTAAAAAGACAAGAAAACCAGTCTCTGTAATGCCATTTATCTGCTTTACCAAGGGTGTTTATAAGGGACATTATAGGACCTGCAGTTCTAAAGGAATAGTATAATATAATATAATATAATATAATATAGGGTACATACATTATACATCACTAATGAACTTTCACAGACAGACTAAACTAAATAAACTGTTGTTTTATTTCTCCATTTATTATACAAATCTCTATGTGTTTTGTCTCGATATCCTCAACTAAAATGTCTGATTTTGACACATTATGAGATTTGAAACATCAGCAGACCAGAATATCTGTTCATATGTATAATTTAATCAAATAATTATTGTTCACAACAACCCACGACAGAGATGAAGAACAACTAGTCACTAAAAATCCAGCAGGAGAGTTTCTCTAAAGCTCCAGGCTGAGCACGCACTTGACTACAACACTAACGCGTCATGCCGAGTCAAACTGTCTCTTACTCTTTATCATCCAAGCCCGAAGCGTCCGAGTCAGGCTTTTGAAGTTGGATGCTCGAGCTTTTACACGTTGGCATTTTGACCGGTGACCTACTCCTACTCTGAGTCTGCCGCTCCTTACGTGTGGTTTTAGCTTCAGCAGGAGCCGCTGATATCTTTCTGACAACGACTCTGGGCTGACGGGTCAGACAGGATACGAAGATGGAGCAGAGGGACGGGTCAACGGGCAGGTTGAGGCTTTTGACGCCCAACTGGCTCAAACAGGTTGCCAGATCTGCTCCGATAGCGCTTTCTGAACGCTTCCTGGTGCCACTTTTCTTCTTTTTCTTGTAACTGATCTCCCCTAATTCCTCCTCTTCCTCCTCCTCCTCCTCCTCAGATTCACTTTGTGCTTGTTTGCGTTTAACTCCTCTGCTTGTTTCTGATGTGATCCTCTCCTCCTCCTCCTCCTCCTCTTGCTGTTCTTCCTCCTCTTCCTCCTCCTCATCATCACTGGCTTTTTGTCTCTGTTTAACCAAAGTGAAATCAGAGTTCCCTTTAGGTCCCGATTTCTTGTTAGTCGCTTCTTTTGTGCTGGCTGACTCCTCCCCCCTCTGTGTCCTTTTTCTAGAAGAGATCATGACCGGCACATCTTTGTTAGAAATTAGTCCAATAACAGGCTTAATAACTGTGGTTTTGTCTCTTGTCTGTGTGTCCCCAGTGGACGGGTCAGCCCCTGAAGTTACCCTTCCAGACGGTGGCAGAGAAAGTGAATCCAGGATGGAGTCTCCCATGTTTGGAGGGAGAGATGCTGTAAAAAGAAGCAAAAAAGAAAAAACATAATTGTAATTATGCTGTACTCGTGCCATCATGGTTGTGTTGACAAAATGTTTGCTCCTTCTAACCTGCTATTTCAAGATGCCCGAGACAGGTTTGATGCTGAAGCAAAATGTTGAGGAGCTGGGGCTGGGTGGCGGACCGCGCACACTCCTGCAGGACAGGTGGGGTATCACTGAGCCAGGACACAGTCTAAACAGTATAGAAACTGTGTTAAAGGGATACGAGAGATACAAGATTATTCTATATCTTGCCTCACTCCCGAGTCCATGACAAGCAGATAGACACCATCCTTTCGACTGTGCGTGCAGTAACGAGGGAGAGCCCGTATCGCCTGTAATTAGCTTAGCTCAAACGCTGGAAGTATATACAGTAGGTAGTGTTAACCTGCCTCCACCTAAAGTCATCAGAGACACTCTTCAGCAACTCTAAACGGACCGATCTTCGTCTCAGAGCTGACAAAACTCTCCGGTAAGGCATCTTGAGCGGTCAAATGCCGCTAATGGGACCAGATCGGTCAAAACAGAGGGTTCAAGCAAAGACGGTTTATTTTGGTTCAAGCTAGCTACATCCAGGGTAGGTTAGCTTCCTATTTCAAAGTAAAAGTACAAATTCTATTGTCATGGTTTTCTGTATGTAAAGGACAACAGGTGTTTTATTTTGTGAAAGTAACCGGAAGTAAGTTGGTCACAACGGCTAGCTTGAGTAGCGCTGAATTCGTCCAAACAAAATTGTAAACAGCTGATATTCAGATAAATTAACGACACACTGCTGATCTAAACAGCTACTTTCTCGCCTAAAAATGTTTGAAATGTCGATAAAGTGATATATTTACAGAGTTGAGAGCTAAAATTAAATCAGCTTCTGACTGCTGATTTCGGCTCAGGTAGCAGGCAGGCTAACACTACCTATACACTTCCAGCGTTTGAGCTAAGCTAATTACAGGCGATACGGCTCTATCTCCCTTGTTACTGCAGGCACGGTCGAAAGGATGATGTCTATCTGCTTGTCATGGACTCGGGAGTGAGGCAAGACACGAAAAAAAATGTTGTTGTATCACTTTAAAACAGCAGTGAAAAGAGCAATATACATTACATCTAATTTGGGCTGCTCTCAAAACCAGCACACTCTACCTGAGCTAAGTTGGGAACTGGAAGCAACTGATCAAGTCGAATCAAAAACTCCCACAGCAGCTTCTCCAGTTCCTCGTCAAACTTTGGCCCATACTCCACAGGAAACTCTTCCTGTCAGAGGAAAATAGTGACAGTGATGATGAGTCAGTACATTGTTGCATCTGTCACCTGATTAAAAGTATTAAACATGTGACTTTGAAGGAGAAGGACACACCTTGTAGAACTCTTCTCTCTCTGCTGGGTCTTTTATTAGCGTCTGAATGAACGAATGGAAGTTTTCCACTGTTCTTGTTAATTTTACATCTTTCCTCTGGAAGACAAAAAAAAGCAAAAACATGAACCTCACACAAACATCAAGAACACAAGATTTTAAACCAGACAATCCTCTGGAACTCCTACAAATATTTAAAACTGGATACAGATGGTTGACAGAAAGACACTTCTTATATTGTATTGTTTGCATTACAGTTGTCGCTGATTTGTATAACTTAATCAGAATCCCTGTCCCCTTGTTTAAATACTTTATGAACACACAATGTCATATAATCTGTATGAACGGTATAGAGTTTAAAATATGGTGGTGTTTCAGTACGTATTCATCCCAATGAAATCCTGTGGTGGAGTTTACTGTGACAAAAATGGCGGTGCAGTTTGTTGAGATATTTTGAGTATTGAATATAATTTACCACAGTGGAGTTGGAGGAGGAGGATGAGGAGGATGAGGTGGCGGCCGGGACTCTGAACCTTTTCAGGTGAGGCTCAATCATCTTCATATCAGGCTGTTGACGGCACAGCTCCAAGATCAGCTGAAAAGACGGAGGAGGATGGTGAGTCATTCACTAGAGCCATGGATTATATTATAGGAGTAGAAAAGGGCTGATTTCTCCTCCTCTCTCCTGTGGGACTCACTCACCCGTGCTCTCAGCCCCAGCGCCAGTTTCCCCTGGTGTCTCATGGTGAGCAGCCCGGGGACAGACTCACAGGTCGATGTCACAAACTCCTCCACGACGCCGTACTGCATCACATCTTTCTCCGTCAGCACCTTCCAGAGAGCCGCGGACACCAGGCGCACGGGCGGAGCCAGGACCTGGAGCGCAGCGAAGGGAAGGCTGACATCTGGGGCCGGACACAAAACACAGGTCACTGGGTGTAGTTCACAGCAGCTCCTCCTTTTTTTATTTTTTTATTTAACTTTATTTGTTGCACACCATTTACACAAATATCATAAGTCAGGGCTCCAGACTGCCCCTAAATGAAGCATTTTGCCCTTAATTTTTGAGACAGTGGAAGTCAATTTTCATCTACTTGTGCATGTGCAATCAGTAAATTTACCTTCTTCTTTTTTTTTTTACTTACACCGGTGAAAGGGGCGACTCAAAAATCTGAAATCTGTCATTACAGGTGGCAGCAGGCCAATGTGTGTGAGGATCATGAATGAAATGGAAATGGGAATATTACACCCCTATATTTTCTGCTTGCGTTCCTCTAAAAATTGAAGTTACTGTAGTGGTCACTATGCTCCTAGTAAAAAAAAAAGTTAGTCTGGAGCCCTGGAAGTGCTGGAAAGGTAAATAACACAAATAAATAAAAATAAAAATAAAAATAGTAATGCAAATATACAACACAGGTGGTTATTGTAGACAAAATACAAATGAAACGAGAATAGTGCAAAACATATATTTATACAAGAGAATATAGGCCTAATTAGGATTATAAAAATACTATTTTTCCAGCTTTTCTGTTGCAAGAGGTACATAGTGTTTAATGTATAACTCCATCTCCTTTGTAAAGCACAAAAAGAGGGTCTGATGTTAAACACCTTACATTTATGGATATAAAACACAACAGCTCATCATCATCTGCTCCTCTCCGGCTGCTACCAGCTGTCAAACAAGACGCCATCCCGCTTGTGTCATGCCCCAGTTTTTATTTTTACACTCACCAGGCTGCTTGGGTTTCCGTGTGGCCATAACACCGAACCGGTCCGAGGCTGCTGCAAAACCTAAAACCTAAAACCTAAAACCAAGGGAGGCTGACTGACCCGAGTCTAACGTCAGGAAACTATAACGTTAGCTTAGCAACCTCAACAAACTGCTACCGGTGTCAGCTTCAACAACAACACGGAGTTAACAGTCAACACTGGGCGCAGTTGTTTGTTTAAAAAAAATAAACTCCCGTGGTGGTGTTTACTAACTGTGGAGACGACGGGAGCTACAATCGACACTTTTTCAAGTTTCGTTATTGTTGTTGTCCACCCGCGAAAAAACAAAGCTGCTGCTGCTGAAACTTCTCTACTGCTTCTCGTCCTCCCGCCTTCACTGGGAATCTCGTCACTCGCTTAAATGCGTCGTTCTGCGTGTCCCGCGCGGGCGGAGCTTAGGCGTCGCCAGGGAGACACAACGGCTGAAAGGGGGAAACTCCGTCCACGCGTACAGTTAAAGCGATTTAAACAAGCGCACCGCAGTGTCGCAACCCGGATATAACGTAACGTAGCGTCAGGCGCCAGAGTTTGCCTCCGGAGTTTACGTCTCTTGTATTTAATTTTTTGGTTAATTTACAAAAACAAAATAATTAAAACAAAAACAAATCGGACGTTGTTAGGGATAACAGACCATTTTGAGGAGGATACGAACATAAAATAATTACAAATAAAACCAGTTGGAAAAGCTAAAAAAAAAAAAAAAAAACACACACACACACACAAAGAAAACATATTGGAAACTGTTAATATCTGTTAAATGGTCATATAAAAACACACCACAATCAGATCTTTTAAAACTTTAAATAACAATGGCTTCAAATATCTAGTATCAGTCGAGCTATAGTGGTAATAAATCTGTTTTGTCAAACACACACACAGACACACACACATGAGCCAGATGAACTTTGCCCTGTGCTGTTCTGTATGTAAGTAATCATCAGGTCCATGGCAAAGTCCAGTTGCTGGATCAAACACAAGAACAGACATTATTAGTGTTTGTGGCACGAAACTCTGACAACAGAGAGGCAACGAGACACACACAAGAATGGATACCACATCCTCATTTATCAAGTAAGTGAAGTGTTAGTTTTGGTATGATGTATGATATTGTGTCGAAGTTGATCATAAAAACAAATCACCAATTAATGTAGATTATAGGCCTAGAAAATAAGTAATTGACTCAACAATATAATATGTAATGTCCAAGTCTAATCCTGTTATGATGTCCAGAGGACTCGTAACAATATTTTCTGTGAAATATGAAGAAAGATGATTTTAGATATTTGCTTGTTTCACCACTGAATAAGATAACAGGTAAAAACAAAAGAACAAAACAGGTGAAAGTCAATGTCAATGGAAATCGATAATAGAGTGTGATTCAATGTAGAAAAACCGCTGTATGGATGGTGTTGTTCATACTGTCTCACCGTCACAATGTCGTGACATATTGAACATAACAGAGCCAGTCCTATGTACCTTGGCTTTTTCTGCTATTATAAGTCAATATGCCTGCTGTGTTTACTCTTATCAAATGGATAATTTCATCATCCCTCTTGTTCTGTCCTCAGATCAGTAACCAAGCGAGTGTGGTCCGCACCACAGAGGCCTTTCAGAGTGTGCAATAACAACAGGGAAACCAAGAAGGGCATCACAGCCGGGACCCTGGAGGAGCTGAAAGAAAGGGTGAGAGTGTAATAAAAGTAAAAGTTCAGAAACTCATAAAAAAAAAGAGATGAAAGAATGAAACATTGAAACGATGAAACTTAAGTTGCTTAAAAAGTTAACCAACACTGCGTCATTAAGTTGATTGAAAGATAACAGTCTTGGAGACGCTGACAGGATGTAACATTATCTCAAGGTACTGATTATGTCAGACATGATAAGTCAAGTCATTAGTCACGAGTCACGACTGCAGCCAAACTGATATAAACATGTCGACAGTAAAGCTAAGAGGTATTCTTCTTTTATTTTATTTCATCCAGAAAGTTATCTGTGTGTTAATGCTGTTAGCTGTTCTCTGTGCTGCAGGTTTGCCAGGCGCTGCTGCTGTCCCTGTCTGCTCTGTCTCTGTCTCTGGTATGTGAGGAGGACGGTACAGAGGTGGACTCCGATGAGTTCCTCATGACGCTGCCCGACAACACCACGCTCATGGCCCTGGAGCCCGGAGAGACATGGAAACCACAGCCGGTACGTTCCCCCCCCCCCCCTAAAGAAGCAAACAAGTGCTTTGTACAATTACCTTTTGTCAACTATAGTGGTAAAGTAAATAAAGCATCATGGATATCTAATATATGTGTGTGTTGTTGATTCACCCAGGGTGCGGTTGTCCTCAAATCTCAAGACTACAACAAGCCAAGGACCGGGAAAGACATCGCTCGAGTCACCTTTGACCTTTACAAGTTAAGCCCAAAGGACTTGTTTGGCTCCCTGAGTGTGAAGGCCACATTTCAGGGCCTGTACTCCGTGAGCGCCGACTTCCAGTGTCTGGGTCCCAAAAAGATCCTCAGGTAAGGAAAAGCGGCCCATGCTTTAGTTTAATCTCTTACTTTTCTGTTTAATCTCTTACTTTTCTACTTATTTTTCATTATTGTTCAATTATTTTCCTATATTTGAATATGTAAGGGTGAGGTTTTCATATAAGCCCTCTTGGGTTTCATACCTCCCCTTTGCACATCCCAGTAATGCTGATTGTTCATGTTGTTTATTTATATGATATTGTCTGTGCTAAATAAAAATAAAATAAAAAATAAAAATGCTGAAGCTCATTATAGTAAAAAAAAAAAAAAAAAAAGTGGAAGTATTCAGACCCAACACTGCTTCTTTGATATGTGAATGTTACCTTTGTTTCCTCACTCAGAAGAAAGAAGAAAGGCATTTTATAAATGTGCTTTAAATCAACTTGCAGCCAGTGTGAATTATTAAAGACCTTACATTGAATGTGGCTTGAGTGAATCCTATCCCCTTGTTAATGGTTTATCCCGGTGCTGTTTTTCAGGGAAGCCCTCCGCATGGCCTCCGCTCTCCTTACGGCCGCTGGACACCTGCTCATCACATCCGCCTCCATGATCCGCCGCGTTATTGAAGGTGCCGAGCTTATGCAGCCACAGAGGGGAGAGTACACCGCCACCTGGAACTGATGAGCCCTGGAGAAACCCAGTTATATGTAATATAACGGTCCGATATATCATAACTTGTAGGTTTGTCTGAGTTTGTCCTGAATTTATTCTTCATCATCTTGTGAGCGAGACATTGTACTGTTTAATTGACGTGGTATTTTACCTCCTTCAGATGACAGTAATAAAGTATATGTTTACATAATATCTGTACATGTAAACAGTGATAATTTCATAAGGTGTTATAGTATAACTGTGCACCATAGTGTACCCTTTAATGTTTTGACTGCACTTTAGGCTTTGAACAGAATATAACACACTGTTAAGTGTCAGAAATTGTCTCTTTTTGTTTGAAGTTATTTGTGCAATAATATCCTGTAATTGTACTATACTTTTGTTCATTTGGTTTGGATTATGATACTGTTTCTGTCCACTCAGACAAACCACTATAAAATTATGTGGTCATTGTTGTTTTGATCTGAAAAAATATGATTGTTAATTTTGTACTTTGTGAATATAATTGATGTAATTACTCATAAGACGAGTCACGCTGAGTAAGAAGTCATCAAAGAGTTTTATTTTAATAACAATAACTTTGTATCAAGGTACAAATTATGAACTTTTTCTCAAATACAGTATGTGTATACTGAGGAACATGTTATGTAACCACCATAACTAAAATACTGTTATGTCAACCATAAAACAACATTAAAATCTGAACAAAAAGAACTAGGGGAATTCAAGCGGTGGTGTCATTTATACTCTGGTGGAACTGTCATGCTTCTGAGTTTTTTCTCTCGCAGACAACTTCTTCCTGTTTGCCGAGGTGCGGCCCTCGCACGTCTCCAGATCCTGCCAGTACCTGATGTTGGACAGCATCTGTTTGTACTGCATCTCATTCACCCAGGTCGGCTTCCTCTTTTTCACGTAGTAGCGCATGTCACTGAACCACTTCACCAAACTGCGGCGAGGGAGGTCGATCGCCAGGGTCAGGTAGTCAAAGTCCTCGCTGCTCGGGTACTGGCAGTGACGGAAAGCCGCCCTCATCATCTTCAACTGACTGTTGCTCTTCGTTCTGTATCTGCCCTCGTATTTGATCGGGTCGTGGATGGTGGAGGCGTTTGTCTGAGAGCCCTGTTGCGGGTTCAGGGCGAATGAAGTGTGGACGACCGGACTACTGAGGAGCTCCCTCAGCTTGTCGACATCGGTGACGAACTCTGAACGCACGCCTCCCCCCCCTTTCCTGGTCTCCGGTGCTGCTGTCCCCTCAAAACCAGCGACCGTACCGGTATTGAAGTTGGTGGCAACGGCGGGAGCGACTTCAGCTCTTTCCGCCACTTCGATTTGGTCTTCGTGCATCTGAAGCTGAGTGAAGAGCTCATCAGAGACCGTGACGCATTGCTCGGCAGGATACACGCTGACATATACTAATTTGTTTTCTGTTTCTGACTGGATGGAGTTTGGCCCCTCCCCCTCGACTTGACCCTGACTTCTCACTTCTCCCTCCATCGTCCCATCACCGCCTTGTGCCACCCTGTTATTTCCCACTGTAGGGTGGGTTGTCTCCATCCTCTTCCACTTTTTGCCGGTGTTCCTTCTGTCTCTGTCAACTTTTCTTTCCCTTTCTTTGTTCTTTAGTCGCTCCTGCTCCATTTTTCTCACCAAGAGACTTTTTCCCATCGTTCCTCTCTTGTTTGCAACCTGCACCCTCCTCAGCTCTCCTTCCTTCGTCCCATCACAATCTTCTGCCTCTCTCTCTCTCTTCTTATTCTTTCTTATCTCCCCCTTCACCACCTCACCCACCTTGCTCTGCAGATCTTGCTCACCCCGAGCCTTCGTCTGGCTCGACTTAAGCTTCCTCTGAACCTCTCGGATGTCTTCGTAGTCCCAGCTGATGCCATAGCGGAGCCTGTGCACCATGAACCACACCTTCACCTGGTCGGGGGGCAGGGAGCAGCGCTGCGCCAGTGCAGCCGTCTCTTTCTTTGTCAGGTACGGGGACCTGTCGAAGGCCTTGAGCAGCTCTCCTGCACCGTCCAGCTGTGAATTGATCTGGTTTGAATGCACCCAGACCAGCTTCTGACTCTCGGTGACCAGAGGGAGGCACAGTGCACTGTTTTGGTTCATGCTGAAAGCTGCCAAGGCTGTGTTCGTTGCTGCTGAAGTCTCTCCACACGCAGCAGCGGCCTTTGGTCTCAGCCTTGCGTTGACTAAATGCCTCATATTGTGATTATTCCTGTGAACAACAGAAATAAATGATTGGTTTATCCCAGAACCACTGAAAACTTATGCACACCTACAAAGGCAGACAGGTGTATAGGGAGAAGACCAGTGCAACCAAACAATGGGCTCTATGCACAGCTCCACTACGCCCTGAACTTAATGCTGCTCCTTTGTTTCCTGTCTTACATTATTGGACAAATTGATTAATCCAGGTGTGTCTGTGTAGTCACAATGGTCAGACACACCTGGATTAATCAGTTTGTCCAATAATGTAAGACAGGAAACAAAGGAGCAGCATTAAGTTCAGGGCGTCGTGGAGCTGTGCATAGAGCCCATTAAATCAAAGGAAGCTCCTGCACACTGTCTTAACTTGCATTGTAAATGTTTTAATGAAAGCACAACGTTTCAGTCCCTTGGGCCTTCGTCAGGTTATCCCAGAAAAATCATATTATTTAAGGAAAATACTTTCCCAAGCTTTCCCAAAATCTTCAAAAACAATTGAAAGACAGAAAAGTCTGTGCACATTTTCCCCTCTTCATCATTCACCTGTTAATCAAAGCTCCAGCAATTTTACAGCATTTTCAAACAAGACTTTTAAAAAAATCTATATGAATTTCGAGAAATTAATTGAAGCTTGCACAGTGAATAAACCTTGCAAAGGAGAGGAGGTTCACTAGCTGTGAGGTTAAAACACATTATCGCGGCCACTAATGTCAACTACGTCACCGATAGCCACCGTTAGCACTGAGCGAAGGACGGTACCGCTGGTGTTTCATTAGCGTGATGTTGGACGGACATTTAGATTGACTTACCGGCAAACTTTGAAGAAATCGGCGCTAAACCTCGACGGTTTTTGTCATTGGCTGGCATAAACTTCAAGAATTATATTGTCATGATCGATCATCAACGACGTCTCCGATTATTTGACTGGTCAGTGCCAGTGTTGGTATCGGACCGTGTAGTTACAGGTGAAGGGAGGGGCGTTTTTCTGCCTCTTTTTTTTCTTGCTTCTTTTGAGTGCGGAGGGTTAGCTAGATACAGTAAATAGCCTAACTGAGTTTAGCTAGCTTATTTCTTATAAACAAAAATGTTCTTTTTCCCCCTGTGTCACTATCAAGAAATGATACACAAAATATGTAAGTAAGTTATTATTTACCATATTTATGTTTGCTTGGTAAGTGAGATAGTAAGATAAGTAAGATATTCATGATCTTTTGCTTTCTGAATTTCACATTTTGTCACCTTTTATTAGGCTACAACAAGTTTTTGTGGCATCTGTGTTAATCACTAGTCCTTTATTAGGTTGGTCTTTAGTGGTAGGCTAAATGTAACAGTAAACTCAGCCTAACCTGCTGACAATTGAACTTCACACCTTCATTGTTTGACTTTCCAGTTGTAAAATCACCATGTGACCTCTTTCGGGGAATAGAAACTCTTTGTGTTGTTGCTGGCCAAGTGGTCGGACGAAAGACTGTGAAGATTAGGAACTGGTAAAAGATTGAATTGAACAAATTTAGACCTTGCAACCAGGAGGATCCTACAGGCTTTCTTTTACACTTTTCAAGCAAAATTTTGATTTCCTGTATCGAACAACATGTCTGACAATCAGCAAGTAATCCTCTGTGACATGTGCACAGAGGAGGAAAGGAAACCAGCACGGAAGACCTGCATGAAATGTGAGATCTCCATGTGTGTCCAGCATCTGCAGGTCCACCTGACCACACCTGTACTACTGCAAACTCATCCTCTGACGGAGCCTATGGCGTTAAGTGGCACCACTAAATGCCCCCAGCATGGCAAACTCCTGGAGTACTACTGCTTGGATGACATGACCTGTGTTTGTGTTTCCTGCGCCATTGAGGACCAGCACCGCCTACACAACATGAAGACGTTTTCTACAGCCCACAAAGATCTCATGGAAAAGCTCAAAGATGAGCAAAAGGCTCTCCTGGTGAAAACTGATGACAAGAACGTGAGTTTGGAGAAGTGGGAGACGAGTGAGAGGGAGAAGCTGAGTCAGTCTAGTGTCCGTCTGATTGAGGCTGTGACCAACCTGCGTGATATTTCTCTGGCCAGCATCCAAAGTTCAGTCTCTGCTCGCATGGTGTCCATCAAAACCAGCAAGAGCAGCATGCAAGCAGCACAGAATGAGAAAGATACCTTCAGGTTCCTGCAGATGTATTCACAGGTGCACCAGGATGTGGAGAAGGCCAAGGCTGTGGATCTGAGAAAAGGCCTGGAGCCTGGCAGCGACCGTGACAAACTAGTCCAGGAGATCAGACAGAGTGGTGAAAGTATGGTCAGGCAAGCAGAAGAGTTCAGGGGAGCCTTGTTGATGCTGGTTGATCCAGAAAACCACCAGGAGATATTTTCCACTGACCTGATCTTTGAGCCGCAGATGTTTGGCCCCAACATGTCACTGTCCAACAACAGCAGGGCAGTTTTCTACAATAATTGGATTGGACAATGCGCTGCCACTCTCCTAATCCGTGGCACTAAGTCAGTTACCAACTTCCAGAGGTGGTTGGTCAGTCTTCCCAGAGAATTGGATTGGACCATTGGTTTATGTGACAAAAATTCAAAGAACTTAAAGGATGGCCCTATCTATGGTCTGAGCTGCAAAGATAACCAGTTCAGCTCTCTCACGACAGAGTACAATGATTGTGGTGATGCATCCAGCACTTCACAAGGTGCTAGGATGCAGACAAGTAAAATGACCAAAACAGGAGAACAGCACACGGTTTCCTCTGCATTGATCACAAGTCACATGGAGGAAACCGGAGAAGAGGATGAACCACAATCCGAAACAGTGGAAGTGTTTTGGAACTTTGCTGCTTCCACACTGTCTTTTTTCAGAAGAACGGGACAGTACCAGAGGGAAGAAATACTCACAATTACCATGAGCCTCAACAACTGGGACCTAGTCCCCTTTGTTCAACTGGGGGCAGAAAGTGCCCAAAGTAGTGACAACTGGTCACAGCAGCAATGGAGGTGTTCCTGTGGGCAAAGTCATTACTGTAATAACTCAAGACATGGTAATATGTATTCACACACATCTCAAGAATCTCAATGTTCCTGTGGGAAAATAATTGGCAGCGAGTTCATCACAGAGCTAGTTTGTGAACTGCTGTAATTGGCAGGGCCTCATTGATCATCATTATTAAAGCTAAGAGGTACAAAAGTATAAATCTCATTGATTTGTAATAAGGTGATGTGAATGGAAATATGATGTAAGTGCAAATATCGGTAATGTGATTTTTATCATACACTATGGGCAATGTACTATCTTGTTTAATATATTTTAACCATTGCAATTTTAATTAGCCAGACTGCTTCTAATGTACCCAGTAAGATAATTTTGATCAAACACATTCTGTATGTATCTATGGTTCTCTACCTGTGTGTTTAAGGTATTTGTCGCCATCTAGTGGTGGTAATTTTGTCATTGCGCTCAAATGTACAGGATCTTTTGGCACTTTGGTGTAAACTCAAATGCAAAAATTAAATCTGTGACTCTTGGATCATGAACATATATAAATTGTGAATGATTCAATCAGTATTAAAGCATCTAAACTTTTAAAATGTGGAATGTTTTTATTGACTGGATAAAAGGTGAAATGGAAAAAGAGAAATATAAACTGCAGTATAATTCTATGTTTTGCCAACACGAAAACACCACTTTCACACCCACATGACAATAATGACACAAAATGAAACAACACAGATCATATGAGAACTGTTTTAAAAAAAACTACAAATCCAACCCTGTGACACCACACTCAATACTGTACCTGCAGTGCAAAACTCCCAAGGCTAATTCAAGGAATGACCAGTTGTTTTAAAGGCTATGAATCATGAATGAATTCATTTGGTCCACACAGACTTTGGTATGGATCAGTGGAAGCTAGAACAAGAGAATACAAAAGCTGCATATTATATGAATAACACTTCTGCTATCAAGTCGGTCTTGAAGGACTACTTACTGCATGTTCCCTCTGTACTTGCATTCAGAGTGCACTGGGTCATATATTATCTCAAATCTAATTCACCTGCTATTTAAAAAAAAAGAATCATGAAAGTAGGAACCAGAACAAACCAACATTTCAACTGAACAATAACTAAATATTAGGTTCCCAATTCATTAAAGTGCAAAACATCACAAGGGAGGGAATGATGGCATGTCAGAAACAGTTCAGTTTCCAAATTAGCCAGAGCTATTAATACATATTTAGGCTTTGTGAATAATTTGCTATGAGTCATAAAGGATTTTAGTATTTCCAGCACAGCCTAGAAACATGTAGTAGATATTGATTTGCGTTATATAACCCAGTATTTTGCATTGGAATAATAAAACAGTAGACAGTAGACACACAATTGGCTGAGAAAAAAAAAAAAAAACATTAATGTTATTTGACTCATTTAAATTCCAAATGGAAGAATATCTATTTGTGTTTTTAAAAAAAGAGGTAAAGAAGGACAGGATACTAATATACATGTCTATTCACTTATGACCAATGCTAAACAGCTTGTAGGGGTCAGACAGGAGGTGAAGTGGACCTATCCTTCGATCTGAAACAACACTGAGACGTTCAGTATCTTCTTTTTTTATTATTATTATTATTCAAGCAAAAGTACATGTTCAGATCAGATCAACAAGGGATTTTTGCCTTCTGGTTCGAAGAGTTTTTGTTTTAATACATTCTGTCTGTGTCAATTATGTTTATCCTTAATCCTGTTCCTCACACAAAGAGTTACACAAACATGTATTTGTGTTAATGGTGTCTTTAGTGTTAAATGAAACTTCACAGTAAACTCAATGTAGTCTGCTGATAAAACAGCTCCACCCTGTGAGTTTGATATAGCTGCCAGTTTTTATAATCATATGACCTCTTACTGAGAAACTAAACTGCTCAGTAGTGCTGCAGTGGGTGAGTGTACTGACAAAAGACCGACAGATCAGAAAACTGGTAAACAACAGGGTTTAGTAAATTTAGACTTTTCTTCTTCTTCAATCAGAGCAACCAAGGAGGATCATATGGACTTTCTTTATCACTTTAAAGTAAAATCAGGGATTTCCTGTATTTAACATGTCTGACAATCAGCAACTAATCCTCTGCGACATGTGCACCGAGGAGGACAGGAAACCAGCACGGAAGACCTGCATGAAATGTGAGATCTCCATGTGTGTCCAGCACCTGCAGGTCCACCTGACCACACCTGTACTACTGCAAACCCATCCTCTGACTGAGCCTATGGCGTTAAGTGGCACCACTAAATGCCCCCAGCATGGCAAACTCCTGGAGTACTACTGCTTGGATGACATGACTTGTATTTGCGTTTCCTGCGCCATTGAGGACCAGCACCGCCTACACAACATGAAGACCTTCTCCACAGCCCACAAAGATCTCATGGAAAAGCTCAAAGATGAGCAGAAGGCTCTCCTGGTGAAAACTGATGACAAGAACGTGAGTTTGGAGAAGTGGGAGAAGAGTGAGAGGGAGAAGCTGAGTCAGTCTAGTGTCCGTCTGATTGAGGCTGTGACCAAGCTGCGTGATATTTCCCTGACCAGCATCCAAAGTTCAGTCTCTGCTCGTATGGTGTCCATCAAAACCAGCAAGAGCAGCATGCAAGCAGCACAGAATGAGAAAGATACCTTCAGGTTCCTGCAGATGTATTCACAGGTGCACCAGGATGTGGAAAAGGCCAAGGCCGTGGATCTGAGAAAAGGCTTGGAGCCTGGCAGCGACCGTGACAAACTAGTCCAGGAGATCAGACAGAGTGGTGAAATTATGTTGAGGCAAGCAGAAGAGTTCAGGGGAGACTTGTTGATGCTGGTTGATCCAGAAAACCACCAGGAGATCTTTTCCACTGGTTCAGACCTGATCTTTGAGCCACAGACATTCAGCCCCAACATGTCACTGTCCAAAGACAACAGGTCAGTTTTCTACAACAGTTGGATGGGACAATGCTCTGCTACTCTCCTAATCCGTAGCACTAAGCCAGTAACGAACTTCCAGAGATGGCTGGTTCGTCTTCCCAAAGAGTCTGATTGGACCATTGGTTTATGTGACAAAAACTTGAGGGATGGACCAGTCTATGGTCTTCGCTACAAAGATAACCAGCTGAGCTGTCTCATGACAGGGTACAATGATTGTGGTGATGCATCCAGCACTTCACAAGGTGCTAGGATGCAGGCAGGTAACATGGCCAAAACAGGAAAACAGTACAGGGTTTCCCCTGCATTTATCATACGTCAGGGGGAAAATGGAGAAGAGGACGTACCACGACCTGAAATATTGGAAGTATTTTGGAACTTTGCTGCTTCCACATTGTCTTTTTTCAGAAGAACTGGGCAGTACCAGAGGGAAGAAATACCCACAATCACCATGAGCCTCAACAACCAGGACCTAGTCCCCTTTGTTCAACTGGGGGCAGAAAGTGACCAAAGTAGTGACAACTGGCAGCATTATTGGAGGTGTTCCTGTGGGCAAAATAGCTTGTTGAATACCAAAAAAGGGGGCTTATTTGGATCATCACTTTCACAGCAACCTCAGAGGCCTCAATGTTCCTGTGGAAAAACAATTGGTGGCGAGTTCATTACAGAGCTAGTTTGTGAACTGCTGTAATAAGTGGGACCTATTGATCATTAAAGCTAAGAGGTACAAAGGTATCAATGTCATTGATTTGCATTAAGGTGATGTGAATAAAAATATTATGTTAGTGCAAATATCAGTCATTAGGTGATTTTTATCATACACTATGGGCAATGTACTATCATGATCAATATATATTTAATTGTGGCAATTTTCATTAGCCAGACTGCTTCTAACTTACCCAGTAACATCACTGTATATTGCTATGGTTTTCTGCCTGTGTGTTGAAGGTGTTTGTCGCCATCTAGTGGTGGTAAATATGTCATTGCGCTCAAATGTACAAGCTCTCTCAGCATTTTGGTGTAAACTCATATATGCAAAATACAATCTGTGACTCTTGGATCATGAACATATATAAATTGTGAATGATTCAATAAGTAATAAAGCAGGTAAACTTTTAAAATGTGGAATGTTTTTATTGACTGGATAAAAGGTGAAATGAAAAAAGAGAGATATAAACTGCAGTATAATTCTATGTTTTGCCAACATAAAAACACAATTTTCACACCCACATGACAATAATGAAACAAAATGAAACAACACAGATCATATGAGAACTGTTTAAAATGGAGTAACTACAAATCCAACACTGTGACACCACACCCAATACCTGCAGTGCAAAACTCCAAAGGCTAATTCAAGGAATGACCAGTTGTTTTAAAGGCTACAAATCATAAATTAATTTGGCCCACACAGACTTTGGTATATCAGTGGAAGCTAAAACAAGAGAATACAAAATCTGCATATGATAACAAATAACACTTCTGCTATCAAGTTGAGAGAGGGGGAACAACATGCAGCAAAGGGCCACTGGAGTCGGGATTTGATCTGGGGGTGCCTGCTCTACCCACTGAGCTCAATGGCACCCCATGGTTGTAACATGTTTGACATTTCTGTTTGTTTCCTGGAGCTCTTTTAAGCCAGTGCGTTCAAAATGAGACTTTGTGAGACAAAGTTACATGTGTGTTAAATGGCGTAGCTGTTATCTCTGCAATGTAGAAAATGCATGGTTTAGTCTCAAACATAAGGAGTGAATTGTTACACTTCACCCATAGTCTGGGTTAGTTGTAACACACCCCGGGGTGAAATGTAACATTGTAATCAAAAACCTTTAACATTTAACTTTTTAACATAATTGATGTTTGTGTGTGCGTGTGTGTGTATCCCTCAAGTAGCCTATATTAGTTACTGTCAACCATAGTCTGATCATTACCTTAACCCTAACCCTTTTGTGTTTGTCTTTCACGACCTAGGCAAACTGAAATTCAAAGAAAACATATAATGCAATAAAATTTTTGGTTGGAAAGGTTCACATACTAAATTGCCGTAACACAGACCCTTGTAGCCACGAACGTAAAGTAACCTGCTTACCTTACAGCTAACAACTAAAACATTAGCACAAACAACTTGCATGAAAGATATCTACATAGACACACAGTTGATGTAAGTTTGATGAGTTGACCTACAAAGCAGGCAGTGCTATCACAAAAATAAATGGAGGGGAAAAAATACTTTCATGCGTCAAAATTTCTTTTTTCCTTCTAAAATTTGCTGTGTCTGCTACAGGGTGCTAGCCTACTTCTTCACATATGGATTAAACTGAGCATATTGCGATTTTCATTCACACATGTCAGTTTGTCACAAATCAGTTACAGCTATGAAAATTAGAGAGCTTTTCCATGCTTCGGTTTCGACCGTCCTTGTCTCCCATACCACCATGTTCTCTGTCAGGAGGCAGCGGTCCTCCACCACCACACACCTTTAGAGCCACATAAATGTCTGACATGTGCTGGATTCCATATTCACACAGCAGGCGGGAGTCTTCGTACAGGAGCTTGTCAATGAAGATCAACCTCAGAGCCTCCACATCTGATCAAAAATAAAACCATAAGTAAATTTTATTTCTCCTTCTTCATCTTGCTAAATTAATTAACTCACCTACTCACAGAAATTAGCATTTTAACGACAATAAAATGTTCATGTGAACGGTACAGTTGAGGCCTGTAAGTGTCAGTAAAAAGAAGGGGGGGGGGGCTTTTATGCCCAGCTCCACTACTTCCTGAACTTAAGCCATCTTTTTATTTCTTGTCTTACATTATTGGACAAACTGATTAATCCAACAACAGCAGCAGCACCTTATTAAAATGCTTTAACTTGCTCCAGCTTCCTTCCTCTAAATGTTAATCAATCATTAATGTTCATGTTAACTGTGTTGTACTGTCAGTGTCAGCAGTGGCTCTTTACTTCAGTCGGTGCGTTTACCTATGTCGTATTGCAGCCTCTGATATATCTTCTCCTTCAGCTGGAGCACAGTCATGCTCTTGAACTGCTCCTCTGTCTCACACAGGTCCACATACATCTTCTCCCCTCTCACACCCTGCACAAAAACTGTGTATCTTTGCATCTTGTGTGTTGTTTGAGTGTTTGAGTCGTTGCTGCTCCTTTCCCCTCTGCTGCAGTGTCTTCAATGGACTTTGTTCAGGTAAAGCAGCGTGAACAACTGTTGACACTTTCACTTTAACCTGTAAAAATAGTTGCTCCTCTTCATGTGCAGTCAGCGTCTAGAACAATTTAAAACAGGCCTGTTAGGTCAGTGTGATTCTTTGTGTGACTGGTTTAACTCCTGTTTGTCTTGTGTTCATATATATTATGGTTTGTGAAGCTCATAGTATTACATCATTGTTGAGGAGTGTAGTGTGACCTCTGATGCTGATTTTAGCCTAATTGACCACTGCAGGCTTCGGCCAGAAAGCACACGAGACACAAGAAATCACAAGAAATAAAGGACTTAATTATCACTGTGTACTGCTTTAAACATATGCAATTCAACACAGTAGGCTAAACAATTGCTCCGCAGTAAATAAAATACATTTATCTCAGTGTCAATCACTTAGTATTCATGAATGTAGCTTTAACTTTTAGTTATGTAGCACACACATGTAAACCGAAAGTAATATGAAGGCTACCATGCTTATGGAGAAAACGGACATTTTAATAACGAGTGCAAAACTATACACCAGGAGCTACACATCATTATCAGAAAAGGTAATTAAGCCACATGTACATATTCATTTCACATCACTATGACCATAACTTACATCGTCAGTGACTTCGGTGACAGCGGGTACCACAACACACAACAGGTCAATCAGAGAACGTGAGGCAGGAAGAAAAACTGCATAAACTGTCTTCAAAATAAAACGCCCACTCACTTCAAAAATAAAAGCATGAATACAAAACCATCTCTAACTTGAAGAATTCTTAACAATCATGTTGTATGAAAAGTGCTTAATCAATGAAACTTTATTCTTATTACCATTATCCAATGACTGCTTTTTATATGTAGCATCAAACCCTTTGTAAGATGTAAATAAAAAAAGAGGCAGGTTTCTGTGATGAGCATGATAAAGACTGTGTGCATAAATGACAGATTATTGTATTAAATTTCCTATGCACATTCCTATGCCTTTATTATTTCCTCCTGTTTCTCAGAGACTCCTCACACTTTACAGATACAAACACATACAAGTGAACGCATAGACACAGTTCTTGAATGCAAAATTCAATATGAATCCACTTCTCCATGAGCATAGTAATATCTTTGCAATGTTAATTTGTTAGACTGCTTGTAATGCACCCAGCAAGGTAAGGTGTTTGTCGCCATCTTGTGGTGGTCAATTTGTCATTGCACTCAAATGTACAGGATCTTTCAGCAAAAATGCAACAATTAAATCCTTGGTTTTTGGGTCATAAACATGTATAAATTATGAATGTTTCAATCAGTAATAAAGCCAGTAAAATTGTAAAATGTGGAATGTTTTTATTGACCGGATAAAAGGTGAAATGAAAAAAGAGATATATAAACTGCAGTATAATTCTATGTTTTGCCAACATAAAAACACCACTTTCACACCCACATGACAATAATGAAACAAAATGAAACAACACAGATCATATGAGAACTGTTTTAAATTGAGTAACTACAAATCCAACACTGTGACACCACACCCAATACCTGCAGTGCAAAACTCCCACGGCTAATTCAAGGAATGACCAGTTGTTTTAAAGGCTACAAATCGTAAATTAATTTGGCCCACACAGACTTTGGTATGGATCAGTGGAAGCTAGAACAAGAGAATACAAAATCTGCATATTATAATGAATAACACTTTTACTATCAAGTTGGCCTTAAAAGACTAGTTACTGCATGTTCCCTCTGTACTTGCATTCAGAGTGCACTGGGTCATATATTATCTCAAATCTAATTCACCTGCTATTAGAAAAAAGGAATCATGAAAGTAGGAGCCAGAACAAACCAACATTTCAATGAAACAATAACAGAAACTAAATATTAGGTTCTCAAATCATTAAAGTGCAAAACATCATGAGTGAGGGAATGATTGCATTTCTAAAAAATACTTTAGTTTCCAAATTAGCCAGAACTATTAAATAATCTGCTATATATGAGTAATAAAGGCTTTTAGTATTCCCAGCACAGACTAGAAACATGTAGAATAAACTGAATTGCATACCATCACTCAGGATCTTGCATTGGAATAATAAGACAAAGGAAGATGAAGAGTTACAGCTCTAGTTTCCATCTTACTGTGTAAACACACAGAGACCTGAAACACAGAGGGATTTAACATTCATGTTATTTGACTCAGGGTCTGTGTGCTTTTTTAAAAAAGGTTAAAAAGACAGTGAGTTTATATTAATGTATGTGTCTATGCACTTGTGTGTAGACATGACCAATGGATAAACAGGTTGTCGCGGTCAGACAGGCAGTGAAGAGGACCTCTCCTTCGATCTGAAGCAGGACTGAGACGTTCAGCTGTCGTTGCCAAAGACGGTGTTGAGCTGCTGGGTGACCCTGATGAAGGTGGTCCTGCGGCTCAGTTCCTTCAGCTTTGCTGCTCCAACATAGGTGCAGGTGGAGCGAACCCCACCCAGGACGTCTCGTATTGTCACGTCCACTGGACCTTTGTAAACAACTTCGACTGTCTTGCCTTCTGAAGCCCTGAATGGAAGAAATATAGAAACATAAAATACAAGTGTTATCGTCAATGCACACTGTAGGTTAGTGATCAGTGAAACTGGAAAACAACCAGAAAACCACTGACCTGTACTCAGCCACGCCGCCTGCATGTTTCTTCATCGCTGTGTCGGAGCTCATTCCGTAGAACAGTTTGTACTTCTTGCCGTTTTTCTCAATGACCTCGCCGCCACTCTCTGAGTGACCTGCCAGCATCCCACCCAGCATCACGAAGTCTGCTCCGGCACCTGAGAGTCACATTTAAAAAGCCAAACAAACTAGTTTTAATAGAAATAATTCTTGTTATGGCTGGATTTTGAGTTCAATTAAAAAAAAAGAAAAAAAGAATGAATGAAAGTTTATTTGAACACAGAATAAAAGAGAAAAAGAAAACAACTGACCAAAGGCCTTTGAGACGTCTCCTGGACAAGTGCATCCTCCATCCTGTGAGAGAGAGAGGAGATGAGAAGACAAAACCAACCACATGTGACTTCATGTTCATCATGCTGCATGTGTGCAGACTCTTAGACAAACGGTGGCAAACAGCTCACAACAGTAACACCTCATATCTAATAATAACAGTGTAAAGGGACATTATTTAAGGTTTTACAGTTAATCGGAGAGTCACTTACAGAGATGATGTGGCCGCCCAGTCCGTGGGCTGCATCTGCACACTCAATCACAGCGCTCAGCTGAGGGTAGCCCACCCCTGTCTTCTTACGGGTGGTGCACACAGAGCCTGTGCAGGAAGACACAGGGACAAAAGGATGACTAATAATAATATATATTGTACAACTTCTTGCCTATAGCCAATTATTCCCAAGGAGGAATAGTCCTCTAATCCTATATGAAGACAGTTAGGCAGTTTCAATTATTTGCATAATGAAATGCATTGTTATGTATGAAGTGTATTTACAAATTAACAATGTGTCACAGGTAAGGATGCTTTTGTGTTAAGAAATAGTAAATGGTTATGAAAACAACCCTGAGGCCTATTAAAAGTTTAAAGTGAACATCTGTTTGGCACGATAAAGTAATTATGATTTGTCTGCATGGATGGACTGTGTTAGTAAGTGTTAGGTTTTGTTCACCTGGCCCGATGCCTACTTTGATGATGTCAGCACCAGCCAGGATGAGCTCCTCCACCATCTCTCCTGTCACCACATTTCCTGCCTGAGAAAAAATATTTAAAAGAAAATGTCTCCGTCATGATGACTCATCCAGGAAATGGTAACTAGTGAACAATCTTTCTTTTTTTCCCAGCCCAGCACACTGTAGATTAAAGGTTAAACAGACTTCTACAAACCATTATGGTGTGTGTGGGGAACTTTTCCCTGACGTCTTTGACAAAGTGGACAAAGTGTTCAGAGTAGCCGTTTGCCACGTCGACACAGATGTACTTCAGCTGAGGCACCGCCGCCACGATGGCTGAAATCCTCTCAAAGTCATTGTCACCGGTCCCTGTGCTGACTGCTACACTCTGGGAGATAAACAGAAAATGTGTCAAGATGTGTCAACAACGCCATCATTACAAAACACTGAAATGAAAAGGCCAATATGACGAATTTGTACCTCTACGCATTCAGGATGTTTTGCTGCAAACTCCACCCAGTCGTCCACGGAGTAATGTTTGTGAATCGTGGTGAAGAGGGTGAACTAGGCAAAGAGCAACACATTAATGAAGATATTTACATCTGCTTTGTGATTAATAAGTCATTTTACACACATCCCATGGCACTACCTGGTGCAAGGCCAGGGCCATCTCAAAAGTCCCCACAGTGTCCATGTTAGCAGCGATGATGGGGATCCCTCTGTAGGTCCCTTTAGAGTTCCTGAAGGTGAAGCTCCTCATCAGGTCCACCTGGAACAAAAACAACGAGAACTTGTAGATTTGTTCAAGTGGTGATAACGATCTGTCATAACTAAGGGATGACTAATCATTCAGGGAATGGAAATATCTGCATTTAGGTCAGTCAGTTTTCATGTGGTAGGTAATAAAAAAGAAAACCCCACCTCACTCCGAGACTTTAGTGTGCTTCGCTTTGGACGTAGGAGCACATCCTTGAAGTCCAGCTTGATGTCATTCTCAATGCGAGGCATTTTGGAAACAGGATTTTAAAAAAAAGAGAGAAACAAAGTAGTGTGTCCCTGAATCTGTGAAAAAGAAGGAGGTCAAAGATCAGGATGGGTGCTTTGTGCTGTAGCTTTTCCTGCACCTTTTTTTAACTCCTCTTCATACAATCACACAATGACATATGGTTTAAATGACAGTAACTACACAGACATGCTGTATGGGAGGAAAGGAGCCCATTAAAATCATCAAAAGCAAATATCTTTTTTTTTTTTTTTAAGATGTGGCATTATTCGCTAGATCAGTGCTTACACTTACATTTCTATATAACTTACAAGTGTAATAAGACAGTTTCAGCAGCTTACAGGCTACTGGAGTTGCTATTGCTAATGCTACTGACTCTAGCCCACACGACACAGATCAGAACAACGTCGCTTCTTCTGCTCCCACGTCAAAATTCAAGGTTACACCAGTTAAAACGTCATAATTTATCCCACTTGCATATCACAAGTAACCTTAGCATAAGATATATGTTAGCCAGATAATTACTTTTCTTACATATTTAGCAAACAATTCTGTATTTACCTTCAGAAAAGTATGATTGATTTTTTTTTCTCTGTGGCGCTGCCTTGTTTCCCTTCCTCCTGTTTCCGTGGGAAGCTTTACGATGGCGGACACCAACTGACGGCCGCCGTGTAGTTCTTTACGGTCCGCGTCGTGTGGGCGGTGCGTAGAGAAAAACTACAAATACGAGACTCGCTTTACGTCACGTTGTGCTGATGTCGTAACGGTTATTTTTTCAAGGTATTTATAAAACACATTTCGCCTTGTTTTTGTCAACACAATGCTCACGTTAATACGCGTTATTTTAGGATGTTATTTAGTCGCTTTTTCGACGGTAAATTAAGCTAATGCTAAGTCTGACATTAGCCGAAGCGGAACCGTTGACAACAGAAAAAAGGGGGTCGGTAGGATCCAACGAGAAACACAGGAAACACCCATTGAACATTTTTTTTTGTAAGGGAATATCGAGTTTCTTCATTAAACACCGTATCAACATTAACATCTCAACCCGTTTTTGGTCAAATCATCTAGATCCAGTTAACATAATAACACCAGTGATCCCGCACCAGTGGAGTTTATAAAAACAAGTCAACAAAGATGCTGATAAAAGTGAAGGTAAGACAGAGCAAGTACAACGATTAGCACGGTTTTTTTTTACCTGTTAGCCAGTCATTTAAGAAACAGAAAATATTACTGAGTCACTGAGTTTAATCTATGGTCATGCATTTCTTAACAATAACCTGACATTATCTCTATCACAGACGCTCACTGGCAAGGAGATAGAGATTGACATAGAGCCCACAGATAAGGTATTGGTAGCCTTATCCATTATTTCATCCCTTTTATCGCTGTGTGTTATATATATATATATAATAACAAGCAGTTCATAAATGTGTGTTAAATGTTTTTCTGCAATCATGCCCATCCAGGTGGAGCGGATTAAAGAAAGGGTGGAGGAGAAGGAAGGGATTCCTCCACAGCAGCAGAGGTTGATCTACAGTGGAAAACAGATGTAAGATAAAGACAGACTTTTAATTTATACTTAATTAAAAGCATAAAGTTGGGCAGATTCCGGATACAAGTTTTTTTTTTTTTTTTTTAATGATTTGCACCTTCAATAGTAACAAATGTGTTGAGTGCATGAGAAGTTGGAAAATATTCAACTTCAGCTCAGCATTGACTTTAGTTTATTGTAACCAGGGGAAATAAATGTGTGGTGCAGAAAACAGTCTTAGAGGTTTAAGATACATAAAAATGAATTAAAACTAGAACTAAAACTAGCAGCTTTTATCAAGTGCTGGCATTTTATAAAAGACTACTACACCCTGTCATAATAATACAACCCATTATTGCAAGACTGACCAGTCTTGTTTCTTTTCAGGGGATTTATTTTTATTTTATTTTTTAATTATTTACATTTTGAATATTTATAGTTAACAGTACATACAAGCAAAAGACAAACAGAGCTAACCACATAGCGACAATAACAACAAAACATTGACATTGACAAAACAAAACAAACTCCACTTTTAAAGTCCTTCAAAACAGCATTTGCGATGACAATAGGCACCTCCGCACCTGATTCCAAATATCCCCGGTCCTTAACCCAGTGTCGTTCAGCACATCTGGGGGTTTATTGACAATAATTAGAAGTATGTTTTATAATATCTGATAATTAAAGCAGAAGTAAGTGATATATTTGTGTTAATATAAGTCTTAAATAGTTATATCTTCCGACAGCAATCACTTACATAGAGTGTTTGGTCTGAAACACGGGTCTGTCAGTCACTCTGCTCTGCTCTGAGCCGAAGAGAAAACATTTATCGTATCCTACAGTTTTTATCCAATGAGGAGAGAGAACGGCATGCAGGGCTGTGTGTGCAGCCAAGGGACGCCGTGAATGTGGTGACGTAGGGACGAGGACTGTTATGGTGCGTTCAAGGAAACTCGTATTTTTCCGACCGTGAAGTGGTACCAGTTCGATCTGGTACGAGTTCACTGGTCGGAAGTTACGAGTGGCCGTTATAGTGACTTTCACCGGTAAAACAGGTCGGAAAAACACAAGTGGGTTGCCTGGAACGCTACAAAGTCGTAAGTTGTGACTTGAAGCTGTAATTTACGATTTCAAAAGCCTGCCTGGAACGCAGCATTAGCGAAAACGACTGGACCACTTACTTCTGCTTTAATGTTTTTGTTTTCTATGGAATTGGCTTCTGAAAGCTATGTGGTTGTGAAATCCTGTCTCAGTAAAGTAAAGTTTTTTAAAAAGATGTTATTCTGCTTCCTGACATGTTTTTTGCTCTGCATCTTATTCCTTTAGGAACGATGAGAAAACAGCTGCAGACTACAAAATCCAGGGAGGCTCCGTTCTCCATCTGGTCCTTGCTCTGCGAGGAGGCCACCACGCGCTCCGCTCTCCAAGGTGCCTCTACTCTGCGCCTGCGTTGTAGCCGTCACTACAAAACCTGCCTTAGCTTTTGCAATGCCTACACTTAAAGAGGATACACTGAAGTCACACAGCCCCCCCACCACCACCAGCTGCAGAGTCACCTGGTGGCATTGTAGGCAACAACGGAGCCGTTGGTAGAAAGAGTTAGATCAATCGGGCTCTGTTTGTGGTGGCCGCTCCTTTCCTCAGCCAAAAAAACAAAACAAAAAATGTTGTAAAAAACATTTTCCCCACTGACACTCCTCATGTTTAAGCCAAACTGGCGAGGAAAAGGCCACGTTACTTTCAAAAATTAGACAATATTTGGTAATAGATCCACAACCCAGAGCTCATTTGATTGCTGGAAATACTTTTGTGTTTATTTCTACAGTTCTGAAACAGGAGGAGCAGAGTTTCCCCAAGGTATTCAAACAAAGATGTTATCTGTGTTCATCAGCGGAGCAGAGATAACGGACATATAGAGATGCTGTGGGGAAGTTAGTTTGCTTGTTCTGCTTCATGCTTGTTTTATTCTGTTCCCACACACACACGTCGCTCCCCACATGCACGTACGTAGTATAATTATCCAAAGCTGCTGATTCAACATATCAGACGTCATCCTCTCCTGTGAAGCTCAGTTTAGATTTGTGAGAGGAGGATGGGAAACACTCTTAACTCGCCGTTCGTCACCTCTGAAGTTTAACATTGTAACTAGTTTGTTTAATCCATAGAAAATACAATAAATAAAGTTTGAAATGCCTGTTGAAGCTTTAGGGAGGATTATGTGCTGGATTGGTTCTCGGTTCTCAGCGGCTACCAGGCGACTTGACAGGTCTGCTGTGTAACCCTCCATGAAATGATTAATGAATTAAACTCTGTCAAAGATGCAAAAATAAAACACAATAAAACATGTTAATTACAGTAGTCGAGTTGAAGTTTCTCATCATTGGAGCCAGACAATCGGTTTCCAGTCGTTTTGTGCTAATAAACAGCTCTTAATGGAAGAAAAGATCATTCCCCAAAATGTCAAACTGTTCCTATTAGAAGTTCCTATTGTGTGTCAACCCACCCGCTTCATAAACAGACAACATGTTCACTCAATAGGATTATGTTTTATAACATTTCATGTGGCTTCATTTTGTTGAGAATCACTTGTTTTTGTGCCGATTGCATATTTTTACTGCTGCGAGAAGAAGAAAAGGAAGCTTCAGTTGACTGTACATGAATATTGTTAGGTTGGTTTGTATGTATGTGCAGAGAAGCAGTGTTTGCTGTGTTTGTATGCAGCCCCCCCATCACCCCCCATTAAAGTCACACAGGGTTGTGTGAAACTGGCCTTTGCTGTGGTTTAGTTTGTGAGTAGAATAAAAACTCATGTCGATGCTGAAAATGCCTCACACTCTCCTCTGTGTGTGTACATTTGAACAAAGGAGACATGAAAAGTCTGATATATTTGTGTACTTTTTTTTTATTCTTGCCACACACACATACACACACTCACACTCACACACACCAATATGTACATTTACACTTTTAACACAAAAATAGACACAAGTTTGAGAGATACATCGGTGGAAATGGTGGACTACAAAAGGCAAATGTAGACACAAAATGATTGAAAATGACCATCGTCATCAGGCAGGTTGTTGTTGTAGTGTGATGATACTATATCGGCAAGAGAAGAATCACTTTAAAATCACATTACAACAAAGAAAACTTCATATTTCCTCCATGTTGAAGGTTGTTTTGGTCTGAATTAAAGCACTGATGGACGTTGCAGCAGATAAAAAACCCTAAACAGTGAGGAAGTTACGACATTAGCGAGAAATATACGGGCACGGTTCGGTTGTGTTGTGCTTTCTTGACATTTTCAGTCGTGCATCGCATCGTACAGGATCTGAGATGCAAAGTTGCAGCATTTGAATTCTGAGGTGGAAACATTTCAGGCCTCATTTATGCACAGTAAGGGTCCTGCTTAGAAATTCACAAAGTCTATGTCTCTAAATATCTTCTCATTATAGAAAGCATTGTCTTAAGAAAAATATTAATCACATTTTTCAAATGATTGAACAATGGGATGAAGATAAAGATATTTAGATATTTAGATAAATGAGGCCCTGAATTACAGTTTCAAACATTAGCCAGTGGTTTTTATTTACTAAGAGACAAAATACAGACCATCATGACATCTGTGCATACTGTAAATACACAATAACTGTACAGGCACAACACACACAATCATTGTACGTGTAAAGACATCCAAGACACCCTGTTCCCCTTAGAGTTTTACAACAGCAACCTTTGCATTACTTGCCTATTTTAAATGGTACACCCATAGATTTAATTATCCAACACATCCTGTGTGAACTTTTTCTGCAGGGGAGGGAGGGAGGGAGGGAGGGAGGGGGGAATCAGTTGTAAAATTGAGACTCCTGAGGAAATAAATATCTAGAAGCACCAGTAAAGACATTTACCACGAAACAGACTCGGATTTCAAAGAAGCGATGAAGCAGCTCTGTTGAGTTTTCATGGTCTGGAGGTTTTAGGCAGTGTATGTAAGGAGAAGGCAGTGGGGATGCCCTGAGACACAAGGTTTATAGAAAGGCTGCAGACATTAAAAGAATATAATAATAAATGTGTGTTTTTATGAATGAAGGGGTGTCATTACAATAACATACATCATAGGTGTAGATAACATAACACAGAATGGGTTCATTAGCGTTGTATGTTCAGTTTTTGCTGGTGCCTGCACTAATATTGCACTATAAAATAATTTTTTAGTGAATCAAAACTTTTTTTTTTAAAGTAAAGCCTCTTTTCTATTCCTCTAAATAAAGCAAAAAGCAAAAAAAAAAAACTAAACACAGCTAGATGTCAAGCTACAAAAATACTTTTGCTGTAAAACATGAAAGACAATCAATACCTTGTTTAAACTGTTTTCACACGGGCATTCACATGTGTCGGTGTCGGGATTTTGCACATTAACGATGCAAACGTGATGGTGAAAACTATCAGGTCTATTTCTTCTTCTCTCTAGTTGTCTAAAGTCTACGCTGCACCCTCAGTTTTAATGGGTTAATTATCTCACTGCCTCAGTCAAAACAACACAGCTACAATGGCACCCAAGTACAGAATATATTCTAATTATTAAGGCAATTAACAATTAAGTGTGCATCATTGACCAGCACATTCACCAAATGCAAAGCACAGATCACACGTCATCTCTCAGGTGTACACATCCGCAGTTTCAAGAGTAAAAAATAGGCCCAGATGAATATGATGTCCAATAGAAAAAAAAAGAAGAATATCAACAAATCTGAAATTAACATATAAAAACTAAAATAACAACAAAAGGCAAATGATATAAACAATTATCACAATTACAAAAAAAAAAAAAATATATGAGAGAAACATTTAGGAATCACAGTCACCTTTAAAAACGAAACAACAGCACTTGGTGTACGACTTCACGACATGAAATGACTTGATCTGAATCTGATTTTCTTTGCTTCGACAATCAAAATACAGCTTTGGTGTTGAATGTATGACAAAGCAAAAAAAATTTACAATGTGGCAAAAAAAAAAAGACAAAACAAACAAAACAAAACAAAACAAAAAACTGTTTGCGTAGCCATCACAGTACAGTAAGAGTCTTTTTGATAATAATAAAAAATACTAAATAAAAAAAAAGAAAGGTCGCTCTTACAGTAGGAGTGTGCAGAGAGTGTGTGGAGGTGGAGGATGACGACGACGACGATGATGATGATGATGATGATGAGTAGGTAAATGCGCTGAGGAGTTGGAAGGTGCTAACCTTTCCTTTTTGCACATTTGAAGGACCCCAGATTGAAAAGGCTTGAGGTCGTGTTACTCTCAACATCTCAAACTATATTTGGCACAGAAACGATTGATTGATGCGATGCTGAAAACCAGATTAAAAAAAAAATAAAAATCCGAAAGACAAATCGTGGTGGTGGTGGTGGTGGTGGGAGGGGGCGCGAGTTGTTGATCAGTAAACCCACTACAAACCGTGGTGTAGTACGTCTGCATGTGTCTTTGTGTTATGTGTGCGCCCACGTGTGCGTCGGTTTTTTTTGCCCGTTGATTTTCTTTTGGGGGCGAAGGGGAGTGGGGGGTCGATGGGTGATAAAGACTTTAGCAGTCCGCTGACTTGTGGTTGTCTCCGTCCTCCTTGGACAGAGGAGACCTGGCCTCCTTCATTTCCTCTCCTTCCTCTCCACTCCCGCTGCCGCCGCCGCCGCTGCCGGTTTCTGCAGGATAAACCACCACGCAGAACTTCTGGCCCAGATACGTCATCTTGTCTGGAAAAAAACAAAACAATAAGAGGTTTTAGGGATGGGGCAGTAAATGTGCTTTTTAATAATGCATAACCAGTGTGTATGAGGAATTATTGGGTTTTCTTTTCTTTAAATTAGACACAGGATTTGTAGAACATTTGGAAAAAAATACATTTTATGACACATTTTGCTACTTCTACAAGTGCAACATCACTGTATATGTGTACAATGAGAACAGAACTGAAATTAACAGGGGAATAGCCTCGTTTAGCAAAAACCCTGGAAGCAAGGGGGAAACAGCTGTCCCGGCCCGAAAAATAGCTATGTTACTCCCTCTAAAATATAATATGGTATTTGATATAAGACTATTTCACTGGATTTAAAACAAACAATATATAATCTGTTTTTAAATTTAGTTTTAAAGGTGCTATTAGATACATTCATAAAACCTAACAGAGCTATAGGTTAGCACCTCCCAGTTGTTATGCTACATTATGCTAACCAAATCTAGCTGCCAACTTGATGCAAATATGACATGAGTGGTGTTTTGCGTGTTTGTTGATTGTTGCATATTTATTTAACAATATTATTTAAAACAAACCAACAAAACAACAACCCTAAAACAACTTTATTAACACCACCAAGCCCGGGATATAAACCAACTACTTACTAACGAAGGCGTCAAAGCACTGTGGCTTGTTGTCCCAGTAGACTCCCAGGAAATAGACGGGGACGCCGGTCAGCATGATGGCCAGGCCGATGCCGCACACCACGGGCTCAGAGTAGAGGGAGAAGATGAGCAGGAAGGCCCAGAAGACGAGGTAAATCACCGGCCATATCAGGCTGATCTGGAGGGAGCACAGCAGCACAGGTTCACAGTCAAATACTGAGAATAATCTGGTATGATGATGCTTCAACAGGCTCTTTGAAAACTGCATTAGTCTTTTTATTTAGTCTCTTTTTATTCATCCTTTTGCATACTCATCTCTCTGACAGTACATCTGTCCTGCCACTAGAGAGCAGCTTTCAATAACAAGTCTTTGGCTGCTTTAAAGTAGAATCACTGCACATTATACTCCTCTGAAAACTCAAAGTGGTATAGTCCTGTGTATTCATGAGTAAAGTACAAAAGATAATGATAGATAAAACAACAACAACAACACATTAACAAACCTTGATCGGTCGGTGCATGTCGGGCTGTTTGAAGCGCAGGACGATCTGCCCGGCGACAGTGACGCCGTAGAAGAGGTAGTTGATGAAGCCCACGTAGTTGATGAGAGTGTACATGTCACTGGTGCACAGCATGAGCAGCGTGGATAGACACTGTGGTGGTGGGGGGAAGAAGGTTTGTTAGTGTCACAACAAAAGACTGAATCTCACTTATATGAAGGAGATCATGTTGTTGAGGAGCAGGACTCACAGTGAAGAGCAGAGCAGGGATGGGAGTGCAGCGCTTCACGTGAATCATGGCCAGCAGACTGGGGAGGTGGCCCTCTCTGGCTCCGGCGAAGAACAATCTATACAAGACGGAGACACGGTGAATTTCAGCGGGGAAATGTGGTCATTACAATGTAATGAGTCATAAGGTGTTTTGCTAATTACATGATAATGTCAAGAAATAGCCTCAAAATAACTGTCAATTTCATAGTAATGTCATGTTTTTCACATGCTTTTCATGTTTTTTTTTTTGGAAAGACCAGAATTTCATGCAAAGTCCTTGCAATTGGCAATTACAATCAATTATTTCTGGGCTATTTCTACGCAATTAACCGTTATTTCTAGTCTATTTCTAGACATTATGACGGAATGAATTGTTATTTCTTGGCTATTTCTTGACATTGTGTTGGTGTTGTTTGTGTATTTTGAAAAAAACAAAGACAAAGATGGTCTGACGGTGATCCAGAGGTGCAATGTGTCAATATTGAGCCAACTCACCTTGAAGAGGTAAAGAGGGAACCGTTGACTCCTCCGAAGGTGGAGAGCGCCACAGAAATGGGCATGATCCACGCCATCACTCCCAGCAGCTTCTCACCAAACGTCTGTCAAACAAACACAGAAGTTTAAAAAAATATATATATATAGGCTATTAATGCAACTACTGAGATGCAAACACATCGTTTGACTTGCATTCGCCTGGAGGGACCACTAGAGGGGGCGACAGAGCCATTCAACCATCAAGGTGTGTGTGAGTGTGTGTGTTTGAATGAAGTCATGGGACCACCCTGCGTCATGATCAGACCTACTCACCACGGCAACAGCGTTTGAGGCAAGCAGCTCCGTTGGGCTCATGGCCGTGACGTAGGCGATGTTGGCGAAGACGTAAACGAAGGTCACGAGGGGGATGGAGATGAAGATGGCACGAGGAAGGTTCCTGCACGGAGACAATAAAAGAAAATGTTATGAAAAAAAAAAAGAGTCATGTTTGGATGAGGAGGAAATTTTAAAAAAAGGAGGGCGAGGAGTGGGGGGTCGGGGGGATTTGAAGCAGGAAATTAAAAATGATATCTCAGGGTAGGTGTATTAATGGAAACCAAGGTTATTAAAAATGTGAGTTTCCAAAAAAATAACAGAAAAATAGACAGAAAACTGAAAGGAAATTAAAAAATAAACCTTTTCATATCACGGGGACGTTGTTCTAGGTCAGCAGCCAGACATTAGGGAAAGACAGTGAGAGTTTCCTTCATGCTAAATTGACTAAATTTCAGAGAGCTTTAACAAAAAGGATCAGGGATTAAACTGGGAAGCTCAGTTGGTATGCGACTGCTAATCACCGAAAATAGCTACAAGCAGCTTTTTGCATCAGCTGTATGACCCGTTCAGCGCTGGAGAAAGAAAGAAGTCGTTCTCTAAGCACACACACACACAACGATACAACGCGTAGAAGAGTAACGTACACATAGGGGTCGACCAGCTCCTCTGTGACGTAGTTGAGGAAGTTCCACCCTCCGTAGGCGAAGGAGCCTTGTAGAAAGGCTAAGGCTATCAAACCCACGTCGTACTCCTGGAAGGGCTCGAAGGCGTTGGCGGGCTCCAGCCAGTAGTACTCTCCTATACGGGTGGAGAAGAGGAGGAACAAACAAACATGAATAATCAGGATCATTTTGCTTTATTAACAACAAACAACATTTGCAAACAGGACTGAGTTTCGCTAATGTTCATTCTTGCTGTGAGGAAATCCAGCTGAAAACCATTTTCCAATGTAATCAGTGTGTCTCCCCACTGTGATCCCCCTGAAAATGACTGAGACGCTGTCTAATCCTGCACTGGGGCGAACGTCTAAATCATAAATAATCTTCATAAATCTTTTTTTTCATTTGGCATTATTTCTAGAAAGCATGAAAGTATGTCGTCTCTCTCTGCTCTCTCATATATACACTCTAAAAATCTCCCGTCAAATCCGCCACTGAACTCTTCACCATCTTCAAACAGTCACACAGGAACCCCCATCGTGTTGTTTCAGGGGCCTTACGCTCTGTGGCCCCTGTAATAACTGGCCCTCGGCCATGTTTGAACTGCAAACCCACCCGGGCGTGCTGATGTTGGCGATGTGAGTTTTAACCAGATAGGGGGCCCCCAGAAACTTACTGAACCCTTATGGCGTCCGCGGGGAGTCCATACGGCCCCACTCCCACGTGACCGAGGACGTCCCCGTTGACCGCAAAATGTGTGTGTGTGTGTGTGTGTGTGTGTGTGTGTGTGTGTGTGTGTGTGTGTGTGTGTGTGTGTGTGTGTGTGTGTGTGTGTGTGTGTGTGTGTGTGTGTGTGTGTGTGTATGTGTGTGTATGTATGTGTGGATGCACAGATGGCATCGGACAGCTCACCCTTGCAGATCTGCACGATGCCCATGACGATGATGAGGGCGAGGGCCAGCAGTTTGCCGGCGGTGAAGATGTCCTGCACCCTGGTGGCCCACCGCACGCTGGAGCAGTTCACCCACGTCAGCAGCACTAAAACACACACAAACGCAACAAAACGCACAATTAGCTTTTATCTTATCCATTAAAAAACACGTTTATCATTGTGTTTCCGCTTTAAATCACCATTTTTCCACACTTATATTGTTTTTTCAGTCTATTCTACATGTCTTGTGCATCATTTTATGCATTTTTCCTCCAAAATTCATTGTGAAATTTTTATATTTTTCGAAATTTTTGCACCTAGAGGGGAATTGGAAATAAATTAATGCTCGTTTAAATGACATTTGGCTGCACAACACGACTTTGGACAGACTGTTCTCTAGTATGAGAGTTGAAGGTGAGGCCAGGCAGTGAAATTAGTAAAAGAAGAAGCAGAGGATCGTTGTGTTTAATTGGTGTTGTAAAACAAAACACTGTCACTGCATCGTTTGTAGTAACAGTCGTCGTAAAATTGCCCAAGAAAAGAAGTTGTGAAAGTGGTTATTGTCGCTGATAAAAGCCAATAACCTTGACGTTTTCTCGAAGGCGAGTGAACTGATCTCAGGACAGTAAAACGAGAGAGAGAGATTAAAAGCTGCACAGTTGAACGTAGCCTATGTGACGTGTCATAAACGCAGCCGCGACCTTTGACTCTGTTGCTGCATCATCGCATTGAACTTGAGCCGTTATCTCCTCCAACCTGCGGCGCTGCACTGGTGTTTTTCTTTAGAAGGGTTAAGGTTACACAAACTTCAGTCACACAATTAGCTTTGTTTTACATTTTTTTTTATATTTATCAGAAAAACTACAGAAACATCTCACTTTTACTTTATTACATGACCCAGCAACAACTATTAGACTGGAAAAATACTAAATAATTAAGGTTATAACTCATGTTGCTGAATAAAAGTGTTGAGATTTTCTTTTTAAACAAATATTACAGTTTGTATTTCTGCTACTTTCTCAGTTTTAATAATGATTCTAAGATTAATATCACATAATTGCATCTTCTTATCGCTTTATGATGCTTATGAGTATAATATATTATACTATGTTACTCTGGTGTATCACCTAATGGCTGTTGGGTAATAAATTATAAAAAAAAATTATATATTTTTTACATGTTTGACAAACCGATCGCCTGACATTTGCTTTTTTATCAGTTATTTGGTTTATTGATTTTAAAAACTGGGACATTTTTTTGTACATACAGCTCCACTGCCCCCGAGCTCGAGGCCGAGCTAACACAGACAAAGATAATGGATTTGATCTGTACTGCTGCGTACAACAGGCCAGTGGGTTCAGGCCAGTGGGGTGCCATTAAATAATGGGCCTGTTTGACTCCGTGGGATTAAGTTCATCACATTAAATAACTCTGGGCTGAGCTGCCACTGCAGGGAACAAACGGCAGATGCACATGAACAGACATGCATGTCTCTGCAGATGTGTGTATGTGTGTTACTGTAGATGGAGTTTTGCGGATTGAGCTGGTTTGCACGTGCTGCGGGGCGGCGTTTTGGAGGCTTTTAGGTAGGAGAGTGGAAGGGGGGGAGGGGGTTTAAAGGCGGGTAAAATTGAGGCATAAATTGCATGTGTTTCCCCACAAAAACAAAATGACTTCAGCAGACAGAACCGCAGTTGTGGTGGTGGTGGTGGTGGTGGGGGGAGACCTGCTGCTGCAGCTCCCTCCACATAAAAAACAGGAAATGTGAGACTGTACAGACACAGTCCGTCTCATGACTTGATTTGTGTGGTGTGTGGTGTATACACACACACAGAGAGACACAGAGACACAATAAACGAGCTCTGTCTGATCCACCTGATACATCTTAAACCTCTTACCTCAACCCGCCGGTAAACAGACTTGTTTTAGGAACCAGATGATCTCTCTGTCACTACACAACGTTACAGTAACAACACACACGACCAGCAGGGTTCGGGTAAACACCTGCACACACATTCTTCGAATCTCTGAGCTGTGGGGGCCGCTCAGCTGCCTGTAAGCTGAGTATACAAAATGTGTTATGCATTTAGATATGTACATGTGTGTGTGCATGTGCATGTGTGTGGAAACTTGCTGAGTTAACTGCGAGTCGGCTGGAAAACACGACAGTTATGACCTCGTGCTCTGGCATCTGTAGGAAGAGACGCACCCCAGGGAGACTCCCAACCCAACGTGTGTTTTTTTGTAACGGTACACCTTTGGAAAACCTTCTCCCTTTTGTGGATTGAAACGAGCGAACCAATCGGGGCCGCCGGCGGTGTGACTCGATCTGGTTATGGGCGGTTTTCTAGGTAAAATAAAGTAAGGATATATATCTTGCACGCTATTATACAGTATCCAACCCTTCACACGAAGGTCTTAACGCACACACGCACACCTATAAACAACAAGGATGACATCAATCAGAGTTGTGGAGAAACAGCTTTTACCTCTCACCCACTTTCCCCCTGAACAACAACAACAACAATAACAACTGGATAAAACAGATGCACAAAAACCCTCAACTTTTCTGCCTGACAACATCTGCACAGCTGACTCACATCACTCTGCCGACTCAGCCAATGAAAATCAGTCTTTCCTAAAAAAAACAACAATCCAGAGTTGTGTAATAAAATGACTGCGAGCGGTTCCTGTCAGAACTGAGATTTTCCTTCTTTCTTTTTTTTTCTGCTCTGAAAGTGGGACAGAAGTGACAGGTGAATGTAGGTCGATGTCTGTAACTAAAATGAAAAGCTGTCAGAGCATCTCATCAAACAAGAGAAGAGAAGAAGCTCGAAAGAAACCAGTCGTCTTCTCACTTTGTGTGACCCTATGGACCACTTCATGTTTTCTGCCTACACATTCAGTTTCTGTTCCTCTATAGTTTCTACTCTGCTTTAACTAGTAGAGACCAGAGTAGATTTCACCCATTACCACCTAAGAAGAATCTGAATATAATTTTCTTTCCCTAAATGTATTCCTTTAACTAATATCTAATCATAATAGACCTCATCTAATCTTCTATTCTACCTATACAGGCTTTCTGCTGCTGGGATTTAATGCAAATGCACCTTTTCAAATTTCATCCAAACGTCAAAACAAAAACTGTTGTGTTTCGACATTTCTGTTGCGAATGTTTTTCTTGTTAAATGAATCATAAATGATGATTGATGATGATGCATGAGGTCTGTTCAACCGTTTGTGAGAGTTCCCGCATGACAGAGATGTGAAAGTGAAAACATAACTAACGTTTCTGAGAGAAGTGATGGATCTCTCACTTCTTAAATGTGTTGCTTGTTACTGTCTGACCATCTGTCACAGGATTTGAGGGACAACAGATATTAAATACAGTAGCCTCTATGTCTCCTTCCTACACAAACCCAGTGACACTGTTGCATTAGTACTACATACATTAACATGACAGCTCCAGTTCCTCCAGTTCTACCAGCTCCTACTTATCTTTGGGTCGCTCACCTACAGGAGCTAAAAATGGACAAACCCGTTTCCAGTTGAGCTCAAAACCAGACCGACGATATTTTGGAGGAAAAACCAAAAAAAAAAAAAAAAGGGGACAAAGTTGTTTTCTTTCTCCCCTCAAAAAACATTCAGTGGTTATTTAAACAAGATGCGGTTACGTGGGCTGAGACACACAGTTGTTATGATGAATGATGAAATTGTGGGGTTTGTTTATCCGACAGGACGGACGGAGGTATTAACGGTGAACCGCGTATTTTGTAATCAACCGCGAGGATTGCTCCATAGTGATGCACAAACACCGGCGGACAGTAAACATCTTGTCTTCTTCTTCTTCTCCTTCTTCTCCCCCGTCTGTCTCTGTCTCTGTCTCTGTCTGAAGGCTGCCTGCAGTATTTGACTAGTGAGTGTGAACTTTGTTGACGGATTCAAATCAACCACCGTCATGTCAGCGCCAAACACATCCATCCATTTGTCTTCATGCATTCACTACTCGCTGCCAGCTGCCCTGCCACCACCTTTAACCCCCCGCTGCCCCTCTGACCGCCAAACGTTAAATAACAGGAGAGCGCCGCAGAAGGAGGAGAAGACGGACATAAAGACATAACTGTGACACTTTAAATATCTTAAATTAGACGACTCTGATGATGTAACCACTCCTGCAGACCGTTTTGTTTTCACACTTTATCCAGCAGCAGCTATAGTGTCTCAACGCCGACTCCGACCCGTGTCAGCATTTGTGCACCAAATCGCTTCTGGTTAATTGCATTCATTCCCATTTGTTTTTTATTGATCCATTTTACAGTGCAGCCTCTTAGATTCGCTGGCTGGCTGCTTTTCAACTTCTGAGCTCGTCACAACAGCCAAAGGACGCCGTGTCCCTCTGTGTCTGTGTCTGTTTACACTGTGTCGCTGCTACTTTATCTTTGCTTTATCAAACCCGAGTCCGTGAGAAGACGCAGCTTTTAGCGGATTGATGAAAGAAAGAAGTGTTATTAAACTGTAAAACCTTTATCGTATGTGATGAGTCATTTTCAAGTACAGGTCTGTCTCTTAGAAATGACATTAAGCAACACAGGCCAACGTTTGTTTAAAGGGGCCATTTGTATGTTTTTGTTTTGTCTGTAAATAGACGGGCTAAACAGCTAACTGCTAACTCCAGTAGCAGAAAAGTTGCGACGGAGACAAGAATCAACATTTGACTTTCCTCTTAATAAAAGAAAGAAGCTTGATCCAAAACTTGCAATGTTTCTTTTACACTAATAAGTAAACAGCTGTGAGCTGCAAATTCAATATGCATGCAAATAGCAAATATGCAAATAGCTCCTTTATACATAACCATGATAAAATTATATATTTCTGTAGCTGGTATTAGCAGATAGTTGAATATTTAGTGAAATTTTTACTTTTATGTTCTCTATCATCACTTTGCAGTTTGTGTTAATCACGTGTTGTCTCCAAATCGCATCTGAGATTATTAACTGCACATATATGTATTTTCTTTTATGGTTAGGGCAACTTGTTTTAAATTTTTTCCAGACTTTTTTGACAATATTTGCTACTATATTAATTAAAAAAAAAAAATTCAACAGACTATTGCTTCAATGTGCTTTTTTGTCGATTTGATTTTTTTGCTGTTACTAGACAGACTTGTCATTGTGTTAAGATTGTTGGGCATTTTGTGCATGTCTGTTCCTTCAGGGAGCCAATGCATCCGCACCAACAAATGGTTCAGGTGATAAAGGGTTATTTTTTCTCTTTCTCTCTTCAACTTTCATTGAGGAAAGAAATAAAACTACAGCGTAATCAGTCTGAGAGCTGACGTTGCTGCTACTCACAGAGGCAGACGGCAGCCAGCAGGCGCAGGCCGTTCTCCGGGGGGAAGCAGGTGGGGAAGAGAGGCTGCAGGACGTAGTTGGAGAACGTCAGCGCGATCACGGCCTGATTGGTCGGGTAGATGACGAGCACGGCGATCCAGAGACGCAGGAACCTGGAACAAAAAAGGGGACAGGAGGGGTAGGTAGGGGGGGGAGGGGAAGGAGGGGGTGGTGGTGGTTAGAAACACAGAGGCATGTGAGAAACAGCAGGGTGTTGGGATCAAATACAGTGTGTAGGACCACGAACAGGTGAGAATAAACAGGAGGAAACACACCACAGAGCTACATATACAGCACATATACATCCTTTCATTTACAGATTCCCATTCAAAGCAGGTTATTTATGGTTGAGGCCTCCATGAATGTATAGCCTACTCTATGTTTACTCTTTCTTTGTCTTCCTTACTATGTATTCTTGGCCTCTATTACAAGCCACTGTCATGTAGCTGTGAGAAGCATATATACAATGATTTATTGCTGATAATGAATTGATCATTTGGAGGCATTTATAGGTTTAAGCCTCCCAAAGTTGAATATTACTGCTTTTCTTCTATTTCATATCACAGTATGTTGAATATTGTGTTTTAAGCAACTCTTTTGGTCTCTTTTGGCTCTGGGAATTCAACTTGGATATTTTTCCCCTCTTTTGTAAGATTTCACAGTTTACACAATCAGTAGAAGAAAAAAATAAATAAGCCGGGAGATAAAGGCAATGCAAATACGAGGCTGTTTGAGCCCTCAAGACAAAACAAAAGGGGGAGAGCCCGGGCTGTCGGTTACAGGCTGTTCGAGAAACTTCAAATACAACAATTTTAACCTACTTTAACTCTCAGCTACAGGCGTCTGTGAATTTTCTTTTTTCTTTTCTTTGCTGCTGCAGAGTCAGTCAGTCAGCGACACAACATTTAGACCAAGCTGCGGCGAAAAAGACTAATAAAAATGTATGTTTGGCAGCTGGTTTAACTGCAGTGACTCGTTCCTGTCAAACTGTGAAAGTCTGTTTAAGTAGGAGGAACGTCGAGAAAGAAAAACTCACTATTGGTATCAGTTGGCTTGAAAACATTTTAGAGCCTGCGTACGGAAGCTGACACTGATGTATGATGAATGAGGAGGAGGAGGAGGCGGTTGTACAGATGTGAGATGACATGGGGCTGGGGTTTAGCCGAGTGGAGCAGGAGAGACCAGACGTGTGGTATTTCCATGAAATTCTCCGAAAGCTTATAGAGGGATCATTACACCTGACTGCGTTAACGGGATTGTGTCCCGCTGGAATGTGTGTGTGTATGTGTGTGTGTACGTAAAAAATGTAGACCAACCTTTGCAACAATTTGTGCAACATTTTTACTTCATCTTAGATAATGCACTTTTAAAAGTTTTTATATATGATAAAACGATGCCTAGAAAGCCTAGTATACATTATTTAAGTGTCACTATATAAAAAAGCTGTTTGCAGGTCAATGTGTCAATAATCACACTGACAGAAGTCCTGCATAAGACATGACTTATTACATATGGTTAAAGGTTAATAATTGCTCTCTAATTGTACTTTAATTAAAGTCTGCTGCAGAGCTTATAAAGGATTTAGTGGTATTTCTTCTCACTTAATTTCCTTTAGACCAAATTTACATATTCAAATAGTTTCTTGTCTTGTAGCCCAACAGTTCAAAATCCAAATAAATTCAGAAAACTATTTCCCTGCTACTAGTTTTAACCGAGTAAAGAACCTGAACGTCTCATAGACTCACTCGTAGACAAATATAAATAATGAGACACAGAATTAATAAAGGTAAATGTGATATTTACAATAATTAGGCCGCCCCCCTTTTGCTGCATTCCTCTATACTCCACTTTCTGGGTGTAACGCAGCCCTCATGTGACGGTAACAAAGAGCCTTTGTACTTTAAACATCATCCAATCACGTTGTCTTGGAGAGTACGACTTTACGAGCGCTTCCTCTTTCCTACGAGCCCGCCTTCATCCGGCGGCGACCAGGTGATGTAAGTATTTCCGCCGCTGTCGTTATTGACTTATATACACATGCAAACACAACTGAAGCCCCCCCTCCCCCACCACACACACACACACAGGCATAGGGGATAAAAGCAGCTCAGATTAACAAAAACAAACGCCCCTTGACCACAGTTTATTTATCCTAGACGGAGGGCACAGGGAAACGGTGTGGCCTCAACACTTCAAACCAAGCATCTGAAGGTTAGGGTTCATTGATGTGTATTGATAGCCACTGCACAAAGGGACGAAAACAATCATTGGCTGTTTTGTCTGCTCGAATTCCTCTCCCGAAACGGCCTGATAATAGGCTATGCATCCTTTTGATAGTTAAAAAAAAACACACACACACACACACACACACACACACAATGGTCTAATCTGTGTTTACAGTCTGGGCAGAGGCACAGTGTGTGTGTGAAATCTACTCTAACAAACAATGTTGTTTTTGTGAGGAAATTAACCTAGCGTGGTTCCCAAGCGTTTAGGCTACTGTTACCGTAAAGCGAACCATTTATGGTCGACTGGAAGACGGATGAAGGGTTTGAAATAGGTTAATAACGCGCCGGCAGCAGCAGCAGCAGCAGCAGCATGACAACATGGTATAGTAAGACAACATGGTATATTTATATATGGAGTATATTTCGATGGATATAGGATATGTGTTATTATAATGTATATTCTGTAGAATGAATGTATATACAAGTATGATGTGTGATGTGTAATGATGTATACATATATGATATGTAGAAATGTGGGTAATAGGATTAGTATGTGAACAATTAATATAACGAAGAATGAATGAAGCACAGTTAAGAAATGTAAACACTTATTCTGTTTTTGTTTTGTTAGGTTAAGCATATCGCTCACTTGTTTTTTTTGTTTTAAATTTTTATAATGTTTATGTTTTGTGTTTTCAACTGTATATTTGATACTGTTGGACCCCAGGAAGAATAGCTGTGGCTTTGCTGCAGCTAATGGGGATCTTAATAAACAAATAAACAAATAAACAAATGACTTCTCTACCTCTGAGAGTCACCTTGGCCGGCTGCTTTTGTCTGTGTCCATGTGAGTCTTAATATCTTTTATTCTCCCCGTAACTCCTGTACCTGGCTACGAGCTGAAGAGACCTCCTGCTTTGGATCAAGATGTCTGACCTACATCAGAAAGCTCATCCACCAGGATAAAGAGAGGAATCTAGACATGTCGGTATGCTCACCTAAATCCCTGTCAAATTAACTTCCATTATTTGAGAGGCCCCTTCTTTAAAACTGGGTCATATTCTCACAGGGTGCTACTACAGGTGATCGAACCTCGCTGACCCCAGAGTCGGCACATATGTAAAAAAAAAAAAAAGGAAAAGGAAAAGAAAAAGTGACTCGGATCAAAACTAGTGAATGGGAACCGTGGTGATGTGAAGTGTTTTCTTACCCAGCCAGGCCTCCGAAGATGTCCTTGACGTAGGAGTAGTCTCCTCCGGACTTGGGGATGGTGACGCCCAGCTCGGCGTAGCACAGCGCTCCGATGGCCGTGATGACGCCCGTGATGACCCAGACGAGCAGGGCCACGCCCACGGAGCTGGCGTTCTCCATCACTCCCTTCGGACTGACGAAGATACCTGAGCCGATGATGTTACCTGGCGGAGGAGGAGAGGGAGGACAGAGAGGTGTCAAGTCTCAAGCTGGGAACGCTTAGGAGCTGTATCAGATGTTTTTCATGTTTCTAGTCTATTAATATTATTATCTAAATCATAATTGAAGGTATTTTTTCAAACTAACTTTGCATGTCCTCCAGGGAAAAAACTCAAACAAATAGTGCAATATTTCTTTTCTTCTTCTTGTAACCACTCTGAAAGACTGGAAACAGGTGGAAATAATAAATAAAGCATGGATCAACACGTCTTTGGTTTGACAAGGAGCTACATACAACAGTTGCCAGTCGGCGTGCAGCACAGGTTTCAGGGAGTTGTGCCAAACCTGGCAACCGCGCCAAGACAACAAGGCTCAGTGCACCTGACAGTTAACCCTATAACTCAGCCTAAAATCACCAAACAGCTGTTTATATACTGTACAGACTCAGGAGATGTCAAGAGTCTGTTAAGTACATGTTGATATCATATGGAAGTGAATGAAGAAGTAGCTGTTTGCAAAAGTAGGTAAATAATCTAAAAACATTGAGCCTACTGTTAAAAAATACTTCCTATATTGTGTGTTTAGTTTTATACTGGAGCCGGGTAACAATACAAATGCCTGTGTCCATGTGCAATGTTCACCACATTGCACATGGACATAAGGCCGACCGATGCAATTGTTAATTGTTAATGTAGTTGCTGTGGTGATTGTGGACACTGGACAGACAGACAAGTGGAACAGGAAGGAGACAAAGTGAACAGGAAAAAGAATTAGGTCATGTGTACAAAGACAGAGGGAGAGAGAGAGCGAGGGAGAGAGAGAGAGCGAGCACAGTTTGAACGGTGATGATGAGGCAGGCGAAGTGGGAACCTGCAATCTGCTGACTCGCACAGATTGATGAAGAGATGGAGCAAGACAAGGGAGCGGGGTGAAAGAGTGCAAAGAGGGAGGCGTGATGAGAAGAGGACGATCTGACATATTCAATGAGCATCAGCGTGCCAGGCAGTTTATATAGGCAGCGGAGAGAGACGGTGGGAGTCGGACGCAACAATCCCCCCGGCGTGAAAAGGATTCACACCTCTGACAAAGCCGAGGTCGGAGGTCAGGAGCCTGCGATCAGATTCGGCCGACTGTGCTTCAACTCGTGCAGCCAATAAAATAAAATAAAAATAATAAAAAAAGGCGGCAGGGTCAAAGGTTGAAGGTTTTGAATCGTAACAAGTCGACTGGAGGTACAAAAGTCAAAGATATGAATGATACGGACACGTTCAGCCGGAAGAGTTGAGTGAAGTGCAGCCAATGAGAAAAAGAATTGGATTATTCTTTATCAGCGTTGGGCTAAACTACTCTAAATTAACAGATTAATAGCAGATTAATCAATAATAATAATAATAATAATATAAACAACTGCAGCTGCTTTGAGGAAATGGCTAAAAAAGGTTAAAAATAATCAGCCTGCAAACATAAAAAAAAAGGATCTGCTCTCTCAGATCAGTTTAATCCAAAGCAAAATGTGAGCACTTGCCAAACCATGTGCTCAACTGAAGCATGAGGAGATGCAACGTTGTTCAACTTTAACGGATTCCACATGCATCATGTGAGCGGCGAGCGATGGCCGCTCCCTTATGTAACTCCAGCAGCTGCAGGTGAAAGGTAAAAGGGGTCCTCGGTGCGTGACCTTTGACATCAAGGAGGGTGGAAAAGAGAGAAAACAGTTGTGTGCTGACTCAGCACTTTTTTCTCTGCTGCTATCTCCCTCCCTGCTCCGTGCTAAGACTCCTGCAGCGTAAACCTGCAGAGGTGATGCGAGTGAAGGGTGAGAGGGGGGTGATCAAATGTGCACGCTTGCATGTTGTGTGTTCATGTCATGTGCATTATCACACACACAGACACACACAACTATGTGAGACCAATGCTGACTCGTGGAATCTTGATGTTTCCTGTTCTTGCAGTTTTTACATCCTTTTGTCTCCAACCAGGCAAAAGGGGGAACTTTTCTTTTTTCTTTTTCTGCCCTCAATGTGCTGCAGTGCTGCCACCGCTGACTGTCTCTTGACCTTGATCGAAGACCAACTGGATATTTGTATCAAGAATAAAACATCTGAACTGTAGTCTGTGTCTTTTTTTTTTTTTTTTTTTTTTTTTTTTTTACAGCTGGCTCCAGGCCTCAGCCTCCTCTGTCACTGGATACTTTGATATCCTGCATCGTTATTGAATTGGTGTCTCGTCGAGGGAGAGGATTGGACTCAGACATGCTCTCTGGACTTTGTTTGATCTCATTTGTTAACTGATAATCAAACCGGATGCTGATTAATTTTTGCATCAAATAATTGTTTTAATTATTGGGCATCTCGAGCGGGTAATCTCTGCCTAATCGTATAATGGGATTTTTCTGTTTCATATCAACAATTATTGGCACATTGGTCATATCTAATTGGAAAACAACAACAATCATTTCAAAAATGTCAAAGATTTCAGCTTATATGTCATGAAGCTAATACCTGTTAAGTATATTTAAGTGGAGCAAACACACAAGAAGGAACCAGAGAGAGAAATAAGCTGTTATTTGTGTTAGTTATTTGGGCCTCTCCATGGCACATGACTGAATACCACCTCTCAGCCAAACACCACTCACACTAACAGCAGGCTATGAATATTAACAAGCGTTTGTGTGTGTGTGTTTGTGCAGCATTATGGTATAACGCTAATCAGCCTTTATAAATCCCTGTTAGATTAGTTCTTGCTTTTCCTCTCAGTGTTAAATCCCTGTTCAAACAGCCACCAAGCCGAGGAAACCTGCTGCTTGACCCTCGGATCCTGCAGGCCCTGTGCACATGCATGCAGCCTATTATTACACTGAGGCAATTTACAGGAGACAGAACCACTAATAGTAATGTTGTAATGAAGGTAATTACATCAATTAGACCCCAGGACAAACTAGCGGTTCCCTGTTTTCTTGGATCAAACCTCGGCTCGTTTGTATTTCTGTCAATTAAGGACTTGCGTTCTGCAGGGCGATTCGATTTTAAGAAGACGAGGTTAAAATTGAATTAGATGTTTAATAAAAGTGATGTGGATTAGAAACTATTCAGCAATTCTGTTACAAAGCACAGAGACTGGAGTCCAGCTCAGACGCGGCTAAGCCAGGAGAGCTAATAAAACAGCATTATCAGGGCGGGGCCTTCTCTTCCACGTGGCCAAAAGTTCACTGCTAATTCCAATTCCTGGCTTTGCACATTTTTTTGGGATTTATACGTGTGTGTGTGTGTGTGTGTGAGTGAGTGGGTGGGTGATAAATGCCTGTACTGTACAATAAGGCCATAAAAAGCGTTTGATGTCCTTGTGTGCTTGGCCCTTTTCATGGAAACCCAGCGGGGCATGTTCGCAGTGAAAGGATCAGACGAGTCACCTGAGCTCACGTCTCCGCCGCACATGACAATGTGAGCTGAATGAGCATGAATGAACGAACGAACTTGGTCAAGGACAAAAGCCGCGGCCATTAACAGTCTGGTGACTGTGCCGAACTCTGGACGGCCATAAAAAAAAAAAAAAAAAGAAAAAGAAAATCTTCTAAGATGGCATGAGAAGCTCAGCGCTGCCAACTTGTTTCTTCGGTAGATGAATGGAGGGCGATAAAAGAAGTGATTAAGTTATCTCAATGTGGGTGCAAAGATGCTGAAGGGTGGGGCTACGACTTTGACAGGCCTCTTCACTGATCTGTCAGTGATCGGAGCGTGATCATCACTCTGGAGAGGTGTGAGAACATGAATACAAATGTGTGGCGGTCGACTTCTGTGCTACTTTCCAGTGCAACTGCAACCTGGGGAGGGGGCGAACAAACTGAAGGTCGTCAGCTCCCTGCATCTCCTCCTTCATCACCTCCTTTCTCCTCTCCCTCTCTCTTTCTCTAAAAAACACTTGGGAATTCCCATGTGCACTTACACATCCACACACACACACACGTCTCCGTGCCTCTCTCCTCCCGTTGCCGTGGAAACACAAGCATGAATGACTCATCCCCTCCCTTCTCTCTTCAGCCTGTCAAGGTCAACACGTAGACCACACACACACACACACACACACACACGGCTCAGTCCCATCTGGACAACCTGTGCTATATTTCGTCCCTGCTTATGTATCGATCGGCCGGTTGTCTGATGGTGTTTATTCCTGCCGGCCGATCGTGTGCATCGACTGGTCTGCCACTGTAATAAAGTCTGTGTGATACAGACATGGTAGTTAGAGCTGTGTTACTTTTTCATAAAATCTGAATTATTAGTTTAATAATTGTTTTTTTTAAAAAAGAGCAAAAGCTTCAGTCATTGTTACACTTACATTACAGAAGGTTTAAATGAAACATCTACTGAAAGTAGGCTATCACTTTGGTGACTCTGTATTAGTAAGTGATGAGCCAACTGGGCTGAGGCCAGCTGGTTAGCATGCTGACTTCAGTAGAAGAGAAAAAGTGATAAACAAAGACACAAAACAGGATAGTTTCCAACAAAACAAGATACCATCACTGAGCGAGAAAAGGAACCGAGTTTGATGCTGAACTCACAGCGTTTCTTCAACTAGCAAATAAATAATGTTATAATGTAATAACGTATAATGACAAGTTACAACCAAAATATGATAAACAAGCATTAATGCATTAATTACTAATGAGTAACGAATGTATTGATTCGTAATAAACTTGGTAATGTATAGTCCAGTCCATCGCTATGTGTCTGTTGAATGGACCGAAACAAACTAGCCTACTACAGTACTACTACTACTACTACTACTACTGTTTGTTATTTAGCAATAGAAAAACTTACAAATAGTCCCCTTATAGTATTATAAAGTGTTTTTGTTGATCTGGAAAGACGCCATATCATATTAGCCTACTTATTAATCAGTTATGGAAAATAATCTGTTGATTAACTGATAATTAAAATTAGATTAGCTTTAGCCCTAGTATTAAGACTTTAAACATCACCATTGTCCAACAATCAACTTAAACTATTCTGCCTCCATGCAGGCATGAAAAGAAGTTTAAAAACTTTCCCTATAAATGCAGATTAACTGAATGTAGGTCGGTATTTGTCCACTTCCACAATGCAAATTAAAGGGCCACTCAAGTAATTAGAGCAAGTAGGCTGCTTTAGACTTAGTAATTAAGTTGAGAGGCTTGCAGGGGACAGATTACAGAATGAATGGTGCGATATGATATGATGCAACAGATGCCAAGATAAACACCGGGTCCCACAAGTCACCACCAGAGGCTGTGCTGCCGTGTGTATATTTAAGAATATTTAAGAATATGGCAGCTCTGTCCAACTGGCTTCATCATGTCATGTGATGAAGCCTGCAGATTTCTCTGAATGGGCAAAAATCCTGAGAGCTTCAAGACATGAGTGAGTGTGACAAGATCATCATCATCATCATCACCACCATCAGAAGAGGAAGGATGATGAAAGACTGAGACTGATTAACGACAGCAAAGAGCCATGATGCAAGAAAACATGACAGGGACAGAAAGTTTCAGTTACACACATGTGTCCTTTAAGGTTGGTATGTTATATGAGTGTGAGGACTGTATGGTGTTATTTTTAAAACTCAGTCACATGGAGGTTTTTCTTTTTATACATGAGTGAAGACTCAGCACATGCTCACTTTAAACTGTCTGAGCATCACATATCACTCCCTGTGTGTGGTCAAACAAACCATAACCATGCACAACATCCGAGTCTTTGCATACAGTAGGGTCCAAAAGTCAACGTGTTCACACAGACTATTAGAGCAGCTGTAGGTTGAATGGGTGAAATCTGATCCCAGAGCAGCTCCAGGAGGACTGTGTGTGTGTGTTGTTATTTCTACTCTTTGTCCACACAGGTAACTTTGTGGGACGCCTGCTGTTACACTACACTAATGCAGGGTGGAGTCCAACTGTGAGACAAACACGGGAATTGAAAAGCACCACATTGTATCTGTATCTGTTAGCCTACCGTCACCATCATCACCTCCACAGTGACACTCACTCACCTACAATGATACCACAAGCGCTGACGAGTCCGATCTCCTTCTTGAGCGCCACCCCGCCTCCCGACGACTCCTCGCCGGCAGCATCCTTCCCGGATCCCGCTGTGCTGCTTCGTTGCCTCGGTCCGTCCGTCATTGTGTGATGGTTGGGAGTTTATGGGTAAACACGAACCGACTCTATAGGCGACCTTCTTGTCCCACCTCTCGCAGCACCTGCACCCCGTGCGCTCCTAATGTCCTCCTTTTACGCGTCGAGACGCGCTGCAGCTTTATCTGCCGGGTGAAAGTCAGCGACCTGCACCGTGCAGCTGGATCTTCTTCTCCTTCTTCTTCTTTTTCAAGGTCTGTGCGGTGCCGACAGCCGAGCTGAACTGTCTGCGGTGCTGCTGGTGTTGTCACAGGTGGTGCCACAGGTTCCCACAGGTCTCTAAGCGCACATCAAGTCCAAAGCGCGTACTCCAGTGGCATCGCTTCAAAGTGACAGAAAGGAAATAACTTAGTCCTGCACGCAAAAAAAAAAAAACAGCAGCAAAGCAAAGAGGCTCGTTAAAAAACAACAACAAAGACAAGAACGAGCCCTTCACTGTTTCTTTGTTCCAGGTGTGAGATCAAGAGAGAAAAAGCATCCTCTCTGCACGAGCTGCTCCGGGTATCAACAACAAAAAAAACGGATAACTCTCGTGTAAAGTCGCTCAGGTCTGTTTTAAAAACATCCAACCTGTACTCAGAGAGGTTGTATTAGAGTAAATGCACATTTCGTGCTCCTTCATATGAGTAGGTCTACAGTAGGACCCCGCCCCCGTCTGCCTATACCCCCTCCTCCCTTGTTTTTCCTCCTTCAGACCCTCCCATCTGTTTTTTTTAATCCTCTCTCTCTCTCAGCTGTTCCCGAACTCACTCCTCCACCGCGCGCACTGCACGCGCCGTCTTTACTTTACAGCTCCCTCTGCCTTTACGCTTCCTCCCACTGTCACTGTCTCCAACTCACTCTCACTATCACTCATTCACACTTATTATTCAGCAACATGCAGCAGAAGCCCGAGTCTAAATTTAGCTCCTCAGTCAGTCTGCATGCTGCAACACTGCTGCTGCTGTTTCCATCCTCTATATGGCTGGCACACATAGCTACACACACACACACACACACACACACACACACCACACTCTATACAATGCTTCTTTTTTTCTTTATGACCAAGTTCCTTCATTAAGACAGAATAAACACATTTCCTGGCCACATGGTGAAGACAGCACCTGGGAGATTTCTGCTCTCTCAGTGAGACAATGAGAGACTCCCCTGTCTGCGGTTTCATGACCTCGCCGTTGTTCAACATTGTCTGAATGTAAAATGTTTGCTCCCTGCTGCCTGTCCTTCATAATGTCCCTAAAGTGCGTGCAGATGGTTTGTGGTTCTACACACTAATACAGACGCTTGTTACGCTCATACACTCATCAAAGCCTCTTGACTTCCTTCAGGTGAATTGTCAAAACATTTTTTGACAGATGAGTAATTTCCTCCTTGATACATTTTCATGATGCAATCCATAACTAATATTTCAATCTCAGTTTACAGTAACGTTTAGGCTTTACTGTTTAAATGTATATCTACTGTATTAACTTGTGCTATAATAGTTTTTCTTAAACGAAAAACTTACTTTCATACTTTCAGCATATACACACACATGTCGTGCAAATGGGTTCCTTCCCTCATGAGCAATGATGCTTTTTTTAGCCTGTCACTACTGCACATTGTTGTGCAAAACAAGATCCCATCTCTTCAAGGAGGTCAAAGCACTGAGAGTCCATCCAGCTCACTTCTGTAATAACTGTTTGTTCATTTTTAGGGAAAGCAAGGACTGCAGTGTCCCTGGAGCTGTTTGGGATCCAGATTTTTCTTTGCTCAAGGACACTGTTAAGAAGAAGAAGAAGAGGCGAGAGGCTTTGAGCCCGAGTCTTTCAGTTAATGTCTAACATATTCACCTTTATTGACATGTCCTTTGATTTTACAGGAAACCTCAGATTCACCTGAGAGACCCCCGCGCTTCCTGAACAACTGTTGACTCATGATTGTCAGCGCAGGACAAAAGGCAGGAGTTACATAACACACACTGCTACTAATCTCCGAGGTAAAAAACTGAGCGAGCCAGTGTTTCTGTGCTGAGTGGACAGAACAACAAGGTCACCTGAATCACCTCGGCACGCTCTGACTTTACAAAAAAAGAAAGAAAAGAAAAGAAAAGAAATGCAGCTTTGGTCTGAGCTGAACCTTTTTAACGCCTCTGACCCAGATTTCTGGCTCTGGCTCGATGCAGAGTAGCTCATCTGAAAGGTTCGGCTTATAGGGGTGTGTAAAAATACTCTAAATGTACCTACTCAGTGAAGCAGGAGAGGGCACACACTGTGGAGACTCTGCTCACTCACGGCACACATGCTTGACCATTAGGAAATAGGTCAGTGGACCAGTTTGTTGACTTATTCCTGGTGTGGAGCATCTATCCAGAACATTTTGACTAGGTCAGCAGGTATGACGGATACATGTCACTATAACCATCATGGTGGACGTCTCATTTATGTCATGATTTGATCTTGATGGAGATGAACAGGGATGTTAGTGAGTCCCAACCTAGCGGTGATGGATCTAAAGGGTTGAGAGATATAAGAAGTAAAAAAGGGAAATGATGTTCACTGTAGAGACTTCTCTCTGGAATTTGATTATTTCTGGTGGAAAAATAAAGAAATAGCATTTCAGGACTCTAAAATTGTTCACATCAAAAGGGTCCGAGAGTGGGACGTGGCTCCTTGATTGAGCTGCCAATATCTTAGAGAGATGTCATCATCATCATCATCATCAAGCTTTACACTGAGGGGGCGAAACTCATTTTCAAAGATGATGACATTAATGTATGGTGAAATGTTGCAAGCAAAAAAAAAAAAAAAAAAAAAAAAGCCTTGAACCACTGAATCAGAGCAGAGTTAATGATTCAGGGTTGGACCAGTATTTCAAAGGAGAACTGATATGATGACAGTTCCTCCTTGCTCATAAAACCAGTAATAAAAATGAATTTCCCCATTTCATTTTGAATTTGTATTAATTCTGCTATATTGAACAATAAAGATCAGCTTCAAACATACTGATCTAAACATCTGGCTTTAGTTTAGATTAGAGTCACTACAAAACACTGTGTATTCATACTGTATGTTTGGCATTGAAATATTTATATTTCATAAATTCATTTAGTAATCGTCACCATAAAATATGCTACTGTATCAGTCTTAAACCACAACATGTCTCTTAAGAAGGAGATCCAACCAGTTTAATTTCACTTGAATTACAACAAAGGGATAGAAGCGGTTATTGTTCTCCTTTGATTAAGCATCAGGAAATGCCACCATTCTCTGTTGATCAATATCCTTACAGGTGGAGTTTGATGTGATCAAACACAACAACCCTTATTGTTTTGGTTCTGATAGTTTGGGTTGCAGATGTAGAAGACTCATTGACTTGAGTCCATTCACCCCTCATTTGGTTTTGTTTGCTTGATTAGATTAGATTCTTTGCAATCACATCATTTCCAATTACAGCAGGATAAAGAGCTTTTGATAAAATAAGATCGGGGGAAATGGACCGCGTCGCTTTTGTTTGAGATCGGAAAAGCAGGATTAGAGGAGGAAATGTGTGATTAGGTGTAAGACAAAGTAAAGGTTTTACAGAAATACTGAGATGATGAATGCAAACTCCTCCAAAACATTTCATTTACTCAGTCGGATTACAACTTCTCTTCGGTCGCTGAAACTCTCCTACCAGGAAATGATCTACAGTTGAAGCCCAATGCTTTGACATCATTTCTCTGAGGCCCAGTTTGATCTCAGCCATCTTCAGTTCTTGAACATGGCTCCTTCCTTTTACACAGGCTGTGAAACGCTGCTTAATTTGATGCACATGCAAGCTGAAGCAACATTAACTCACAGAGCTGTAATTAGACATTACATGCACCTCCAGCCCCTCGGGTCACAGTCAGATATTCCACTGACTTTACTTTACGCATCATGTGGCCTGGGAGCTCCAAACAGCTAAAGTGATAGGTCAGTATTTGCAGAGTTCACAGGTATTTCAATCAATAAATGGTGCGTGTTTCGATGGATCTGTGTGTGTGTTTGATCAGCTTAGTGGACCATTTGAGCAAAAAGATAAGGATCAAGGCTGTGTGTGAAAAACCCGAGAGAGAGAGCGGACGACAGCAGAGACATGAATCATCCTTATACACTGTATATACCAGACGGTCGGAAAGTGGTGGTGACACAGTTTAATGTTGTGTGTCTCAGCACTGTAGTATATCAGATTTAAAAAGAAGGTTAAAGTGCTCACTTCCTGCTTTAATGTGTGGGTGTTTACATCCTCCGCTCAGCGATCCCCCTGACTGTCAAGCTACTGGTGCCAACATCAGATCTAAATTTATCCTGTGCTTTGGTTAATGGCTAAGTACCTGCAAAGTAGAAAAAACAAGAGCACTCGCAACTCTGCAGGACTCAGTGTCAATTTATTGTAGTGACGTACGTTTCGAGCAATGTAGCTCTTCGTCAGACAGTAGGATAGCTATCAGAGGCCATCTTAAATACTACTAGTCACATGACTTGATCAGGAGAAGATAGTATACAGCTGTTGCAGGTGTCAGAATGAACAGAAAAAACATAAGACAACAGGCAACCTCAATACCCTGACCTTGATATTCTCGGTGCATATAAATAAATGTACATGGTGTCACATTGTTTTTTCTATTTTGCTTATTGTTTGCACTCTGCACCTGCCCTCACTGGTGTGATGTGCGTGTCCACTCTGTTTTTGCTGTAAGTACCTGCAAAGCTAATGGCATTCCCATCGTCCCATGAGCCGTACTTTGCACCGTGTTTAGTGCTAGTCTGCAGATGTTAGTATGCTAACATAGTAGATGGTAAAGGGATAGTTCAACATTTTGGCAAATTCCCCATCATAATCACCATAATCCCTACAGTCATAGCAGTAGGTTCATTACCTTTAATTATCGGTGCATGTTGTTTTGAGATCAGCGGGGCAGAGACGTGAGCTGCTCAGTGAACACTCTGGAGGTGAATGGTACAGGTCCCCTGTCCCTCATCAAACTCATCAAATACACAATCCAACAACTCCAAAACACTCTGGTGGACAAGTTGTGACCTGCACATTCGCCACGCTATGAAATAATCATGTATAATTATGTGACATTACAACACATGAAGCAAATACTCTGAACTACTTGTGCTTTTGAAATCCCTCTGCCCAGCAGCCGTGTCTGGAATGTAGTTCCGGCTGCATTTGCCTTGAAAACAACTCTGTCTCGTAATGTTACATTATTATCTCATAGCGTGGTGAATGTGCAGGTCACAACTTGTCCACCAGAGCATTTTGGAGTTGTTGGATTGTGTATTTGATGAGTTTGATGAGGGACAAGGGACCTGTACCGTTCACCTCCATTGTGTTCACTGAGCAGCTCACATCTCTGCCCCGCTGATCTCAAAACAACATGCACCAATAATTAAAGGTAATGAACCTACTGCATGTGACAAATAAAGAATCTTGAATCTTGAATCTTGAATCTTGAATACTGCTATGACTATAGGGATTATGGTGATAGGAGAATTTGCCAAAATGTTAAACTATCCTTTTAAGAAAACTGTGCCTGCTAAATCATCAGTGAGTGTCACATGCATCAGACACTACAGTGAAATTAAGATGCACCAACCGACTGTAGGTTCAAAATCATAAATACACATGAATAACACCCAAATTTGTGGTAAAATGATGTATACATATACAGTAAGGACTGTATAATTTCAATCGGATTACGTGCAAATGTATGCAAATAGTGCAAAAAGGGGGAGAGCAGGAGGAGCTGCATTGGTAGAAATATGAGCAATGGTGGGAGAGAGGACGACAAGATTTCTTTTCCAAGGAGACGTGGAGGAGTGTCAGTGTGGTTTGAACTTCAGCAGCTTGTCCTGAGTCAGCTGTAACAGGGAGTTTATCACCGTAGTAAAGCTGACCCTGGGCCTTTACTCTGATAATGGCTCACACTTTGGCATAGCTGTGTGTGGGGGACGTGCACACGGGACTCAAACAATACCTTGACACACACACACACACACACACACACACAGTATACGTTACTATGAGAAAATGTAGATAGACACGTAGTCGTATAGAAAACTGCTTAATGATAAGATGGACTCTTGTGCTATAAAAGGTGTGGTGGTGTGGTCTTCTTAGCATTGCAGGTGAACAATACAATCTCCCAGTAGTGGGTTAAATGTTTAATTAAGGCAGTTTTAGTAAACACAAACAGGATGACATCCTTCCCTCAGCCTTCCCACCTCTCACACACAAATTCCACCTTTCCATCACATGGAGACTGACGTAATCATCTGCAACATATGCACACACACAGATCACATATGTCCATGCCCGCACATACACAAACACACACGCACACATACATTAAAAACTGCCTGGCAGGTGACAGATCGGGTAGTGAAAGGCATGGAGATTCTCCAGATAAGGCCGTTAATGAGTAACCCTGCTGTTTCAGGTTGTTTGCTGCTCAGTGGCTGGAAAATTGGAACAATAACATGCAAACATGGAGGTAATGGCCGTGGTGCCAGGAAGGGCCGTCTGCAGGGAGATGCAGGTCTGCAACAAGGACCAACACTAATTGCTGGTGGTGTTATGGTTGTGTCCTACACAAAAAATGTTGTTTTTTCGTTACTAACAAATCATAGCACTCATTCAAAAATCTAAGGGTGAATCACTTGGCATGCAACACATTGTAGTAATGCTTTTACACTTTTATTACAGGTTCTATGGAAATTAAACAAGATATGACATGTTAATTATTGAACTTTAGATATGCTGGTATGTGGAGTTTGTTACCCTTGGCCAGAGCCAGACTAGCGCTTTATCAATGTTTCCAGTCTATACGCTAGTTGCTAGTAGCCAGTGGTATCAATTCTTTCATCAAACATAATTATTCAATGAGCAAGAAGTACGTTTTTAACTCGAAATGTTCAACATCTTGTAGAAAAGGTTGAATATTCAAGATATTTATTGAATCAGTAAATCAAAACAATGTTACAGTCTCTGCAGCTGTGACAAAAAATTGACAAGAATGAGTCTTTATATCACTTTAAATCCTCTTTTCATTAAAGCAGAAGTAAGTGCTCCGGTCGTTTTCGCTAATGCTGTGTTCCAGGCAGGCTTTTGAAATCGTAAATTACAGCTTCAAGTCACAACTTACGACTTTGTAGCGTTTCAGGCAACCCACTCGTGTTTTTCCGACCTGTTTTACCGGTGAAAGTCACTATAACGGCCACTCGTAACTTCCGACCGGTGAACTCGTACCAGATCGAACTGGTACCACTTCACGGTCGGAAAAATACGAGTTTCCTTGAACGCACCATAACAGTCCTCGTCCCGACGTCGCCACATTTACGGCGTTCCTTGGCTGCACACACAGCCCTGCATGCCGTTCTCTCTCCTCATTGGATAAAAACTGTAGAATACGATAAATGTTTTCTCCTTGACTCAGAGCAGAGCAGAGGGACTGGGAGACCCGTGTTTCAGACCAAACACTCTATGTAAGTGATTGCTGTCGGAAGATATAACTATTTAAGACTTATATTAACACAAATATATCACTTACTTCTGCTTTAAAATTCATGGTGTCCTTCATACCAGTTTGATAAACTGATTCAATAAATGTCTTGGATTCATACTGTATAAGTAGAGTGCAGACATCTCCCACTGACACACATAAACAGGAAATGTTTTATAAATAAAAGCGTTTTTCTCACTTCTTTGAGGCGTGTCTGTATCGTGATCATGTGATGAAATCTAAGATTAAGTCACTAACTATTACTCATGCCCTGAGTTTTACCGAGTCAGATGCAGCAGAAGCCAATTATAAAAAAGAGAGACAGATGAAAAGGGAAAGATTACTGCAAGTTAAAATAAAATACCAGATGACACACGCGTTCTTCCAGGTTCTTTTTGGGAGAAAACCTGGGAGAGGAGTCACACTGATATGCCTTGTTAACCTGTGAGCACAGAGCCTGGCAGCGGGCCAGAGCCGTGATGGTTCATCTCACTAATACACCGAGCCGAGCCGAGGTCTGCTGCTCTGCTTACTCTCACACTGGCCCGTTTCTTTTTCCACATGTCAGCTGGTTCGGTTTCCCCTTTTACCTCCACATACCGGGCATTCATAACCTTTATAAATGATATGATAATGATTATAGGTGTTTTTGCATCAGAAAGTAGCATAAATAGGCCAATGAATCTCAAATGATATCCCTTTTTCTAAATTATTAACTCTGCTTGATTTGGAAAGTCACAGGATCCGTCAGAACAACAGCTTGTTAATTCCCTGCATATTTAATCAGGGTGGTGTTGCTCATTCATCATTAAACTTTGATGAAAAGGTGAGACGTGTTGGTCTGTGATGGTTTTAATGTGATGAGATCAACAGTCACCTCCACTTTTCTTCTCTCTGTTTTTGTTCACCTCTCTACAAGGTTGATTGGCTGCAGTTTAATCTGGGTTACGGTAAAATGTCCTTCCACACCCGTTTGAAGATCAATTATAAACCAGGTTCTTGAAAAACTGGTTGCAGAGTTGCACGGTGGAAAAACGATCGCATCGGTGACCTTGTTATGGCTGATTGACAGTCGGCAGGAGAATTAAGGTGTTAAAACCACAACTTCACTGGTAGCTGCAGGATAATATCAGGAGAAGAGGAGGAGGAGGAGAAAGGAGGAGGAAGAGGAGGCATTGCTGTTACGTCATCACACAAAAAAAAGTTCCTGTCTACCATAGGGAACATAGTGTAACAAAACATGCAAACAACTCTGTGGTTTTGGCGGCACAGGCCCAAAAACGTAAACATTCCCAGCTCTTTGAATAGCACAGGGAACAGCATGTATTTCTGCCTTCGTCAACATGAAATACTGCAACTTCTATGTGTTGTTTGCTCATACTAATATAAATATAAATGAGTGCACATGAGTTGCACCAATGTTTTGCTCAGCTTCTTTTTGGACACATCAGCACTAGTTGATTTACTCTGTATATCAGCTCTATATAAGGAGCAGAGTGTGTCTCTAGTCTGCACAGATCCCGTGTGGATAAGTCGCCGCCCATTGTTTTCCTAGAAATGACCATGTCTTCCAATCAGAGGAGCACATGTTCTCCTCAGCTGCATGTGGGTCAGTGACGTTCAGCTTATTTATACCTGTACATCTAAACACCTATTTACAGACACATTAGATGGGGTTGCACAACTCCTTGGTGGTGGTGGTGGGGGAAGATGAGGGGACGGCATGGAAGGAAAAAGAGAGAAACATTGAGGTATAGGAGGAGAAGTGTGGTTGAAGGGGTGGGGGGATGTTTGGAAAGCATTTTCAAAGTTTGCGACCTCTGCGAGGAGGAAAGGAATGTGCAAATTTACAGCAAGAGTTGGAGACAAGAGGAGAGAAAAAGGGGGAACAGAAAGACAGGATTGAAGGATTGGGAGACATGGAGGAGGAAGAGGAGGAGGAAGAGGAGGAGGAGTGGTGAAGGGGGCGTGTGAGCATGGGCGGGGAGATGGTAATACGAGCCATGTGTTTACCATGTCCCCAGAAACATATGAGTTCCTGGGACAATATGTTCAAAAGCACATGCTGAGATCACAACCCAAACAAGCTCATTCACTCTGGTACCTGATCCCTGAGCTGAGAAAAATACATTCATCACTCATTATCAAAGAGACGTAAAGAAGACGAGGATGGTTTGTAAAGGCCATTATTCTTCTTTGTTACGTACTGATTCATTTAAAAAATGTGCGTTATCTTGAAATCAAGCTCGGCTCATCGATCATCTGCTTTACAGATGGCATCCATTACATTTTAAAAACCTGTCTTTAAAAATAACTTCAATAAAATTTCACACATTTTGTGTTTGATATATTTTGCATAATGTGCATAATGCATTTGTGTATGCTTTAAAGGGATAGTTCAACATTTTGGCAAATTGACCCATTGCCATAATCCCTATAGTTTTAGGAGTAGGTTCGTTACCTTTCATTTTCGGTGCAGCTATTTTTAAAACGGCGGAGCAGAGCCGCAAGCTGCTCAGAGCTACGCTACGGAGGCTCATGGGATTTCTTGGTTTCCCTCATCAAACTAAGCAAATTTACACAATCCAACAACTCCAACGCTCTGGTGGACAAGTTGTGACCTGCACATTCACCACGCTATGAGATAATAACAGAACTAAAGTTGTTTTAGAGGCAAATTAATGCAAAACCGCTGTTGCGCGTTCCCGTCGGGGGCAGTTTTTCGGCAAGCAGTCTCTGTATTTGCCTCTAAAACAACTCTGTCTCGTAACGTTCCGTTATTATCTCATAGCGTGGTGAATGTGCAGGTCACAACTTGTCCACCAGAGAGTTTTGGAGTTGTTGGATTGTGTATTTGATGAGTTTGATGAGGGAAACCAAGAAATCCCATGAGCCTCCGTAGTGTAGCTCTGAGCAGCTTGTGGCTCTGCTCCGCTGTTCTAAAAATAACTTGCACCGACAATTAAAGGTAACGAACCTACTGCTATGACTATAAGGATTATGGCAATGGGCCAATCTGCCAAAATGTTGAACTACTGTATCCCTTTAACAGTTTTACCACAATAAGAAAACTGACATAAGTCAACACAAGCAAATAAAAACAAAAACTGTGAAGTGTGTATTTGAAATTATAACGCGTCTATGATAAGGACATTAACCTAGAAATGACAGGCTGGTTCACAGAACCAGTTTTGTTGTGTTCTTATATACAGGGAATACCGTTAACGCTAATCACCCTCTAATTACAAAGGTCACAGAATCTAATGACGCCAGCCGCCAGTGTTGCCCGCTCTTATAGTAACTTATTTTATTATGAATATCATTAAAATTGTCATGTTTTCTAGCTGTTTAAAGTCAATGAGCCACTGTTTACTTTTCTACATACATCTTATCTTGTTGTTGTTCATGCCATTGTTGCTGTATTCAACAGCTTTGGCAGCACGCCTATAAATACTGGTGAAGTGAAGTTGTTACTAAGTTGTTTTGGACAGCGTGCTGCTGTAAATAGAACAGTAGGTCAGCTCCACTGTCTGTGAATTAATAAACATCACCATCCATGTTCATCATGTCTCACAACTTGAGCCTGTCTGAACTCGTCTGTGTCTCGTCTTATCACCCATCAACCAGTTACGCCTCCAAGCTGCACCACAGCTGACAAGTCTTTCATCCAGCTCTTCTGTTTACCCACATCCCCGCTATCGCTGTTGACTTTTACAATCAATATTGCCATCATGGCAGCAGCAAAAAGAGATCAAACTGTAGTGTAAACAGTTCCTCTGCAAGTCCGTGACACATCATCTACATCATCAGTTTATTTAAGAGAAGTCTTCTCGACCGTTAGGGAGATTTCAAGTCTAAAAAGAGCCGATTTCAACCTCAACTCTGAACTTTAAACTTTATTCTTCCTCCAGTATCCAAATCTAAAAACAGGCAGTCTGGGACAATAACAAGGGATTTGATATGTGTAGTAATCCTGATCAGCTGAGCCAGCAGCTTCAGTTTATCACAGGACACGGTGTGTTTTTGCTCTCGGAGATACAGTACTCTCAACAACCCCACAACCACAGCTTCCTCTTTCAGAGCGAGGGGGGTGGGTGGGCGACGTGCTCAGATAAATATTCAGATCGAGCTGTTTTCACATCAAGTTTCCTTTTTTTCGCGAAGTGTGCATATTTGCCTATGTGTGTGTATGTGTCATATTATTTCCCTCTTCCCAGCTTGGTCCAGCCCCTCCCCGACTGTCAGCGCTGCTGTTTTTATGGAAGTCTGGCTGAATCCAGTTCACACTGCCTCAAGACACGACCTCCTCATCTTACTCTCTCCCACTCCTCCCTCTCTCCTGCAGAATCTCTCCCCTTTCTAATACTGTTTATTTTGTCTCTTTCTTCCTTTATGAACTTATCTTCATTCCTTCATTTCTCCTCTTTCCTTTTCTTGTCTTAGACCTCAATGTTTTGTTCTTCTCTCCCACCTTTCTCTCTTTTGTTGAGTCTTTTTGTTTTTTTGTCATCAACTTTTTTGCACTTCCATGAGGAAATGTATAAAGAGACACACAGATAGAGAGAGAACAAGAAAAACAGAGGGAGGAAACTACAGCTGGTTCGGATAGTGTAAATCTTTCATTTTATGGATTTGAATTGCTGTTGTGCTGATTGTCCAGATGTGTGTGTACAGATAAAAACACAAGATTACCAGTCGGGCCAAAGCAGGAAACTTCCCCGATGCCCCAGGGACTTCAAACATTGCCTGTGTGCAATTAGTCTGTAGAAATTTGATTTATTGTGAATTTGTTAGTTGCATCAAAACAACACAATAAAAAACAGAAATGAAACATCCCACTGTGACTAACTGCTCCTGGAGGGGCCCTAGGACAAAACAACTATTCAAAATGTTTCACTTTTCCGCTGATATGACGACATGGTGTTTATTTTGGGTGATGATAAAAGTCAGAGGATAAATACTTATTGGAGATACTTTTGGCAAGTAGCAGGACCGCTACTACAGTACCTGACAATGCTAGCAAGTTGATCCTCCAACAGTGGAGCAGTGGCGTGGGAACGTGAGAGAAATCTATTGTATGGAGAGACTTAGCTTTGTTTTAAGACTTGAGTTGGAGCAATGCACTGAACGCTGCGAAAAATTGATTTTGTATGCACTTTGAAGAGTATGACGCTATACCATGACGTATGTGGGAAAATATATTATGATTTTAACTGCAACACCTATGATAACCTCATGTTCTTTGTGTGATATATATATATATATATATATATATATATATATACACACTTTTATGAGTTTTAGATATATACTATATCTCATCTATCTATCTATCTATCTATCTATCTATAGAAGTAGGGTCAGATTTGTATTTACAGATCACAGACTGACAAACCTCAACGCTGGAGCCTTCGGAGCAGGTGTGAACTCATAGATATGTCAGTCGATCAACAAAAGGCTTTTTTTCTACACAGGGTATTGGACGTGTTACAGCAGGAGAAGCACAGGTGTAAATCATAAAACTAACGATCGCTCAATACCACGTAGCTGTGTCAGTGTCCTTGTGGTGTTTGTTCTTTCATTCCACCTGTGCGTTTCCCACTGTGACACGTCAAAATGACTCCATCTTCAGTTTATTTAGTTCAGTGATCAAACTATTTACTGATGAAGGCCAGTAAAAGCTGCAGGAAATGCTCATCAGTGGACTGTGAGTGAAGATTTTTGGTGTGTTTGTGTGTGTGTGTGTGTGTGTGTGCATGCACTTCAGTCTGTGTGCAGGCAGAGAGAGAGGTTGAGAGGAGCCGAGTGTTGGCGTTGAGTGTGTGTATATGTTTGTGTCCTATATGATCTATTTTTCTAGCCAGGGTGTGGAATCTAACGCCTCTGTTTCATGTGGACCTTTCCCACGACGACGCTTCCCTTCAAATCTCTAACATACTCTGCCCTCTTGGTGTGTGTTTGTGAAATGTGTACATTATGTGATCACACAGTCGCCCAACAGTTCAGGACATGGCTGCTGCTGAAGTGCCGCTGAGCAAAGCATTGAACTGTAATCCACTCAATTCCTTCAGCTGGTTGGTACCGATCAGCTCCCGGATGGAAATTAAAAAGGTTAAACATCATGTTTGTATGCCTGAGCGCCTGCTGCTGCTATATCGGCAAATAAAGTCACATTTGCATATTTTAATTGAATTTCTGGTTTTGTTTTGTTTGACGGCTGTGAATGATTGATGGCTTACTAGGGGCAATCTTAAATAATGAGACTTGATTGGATGTTTTCTAAATGTGGCACAATTTTAAATGACAACATATGGGGGTGATGTAGAAAGTGATTTATTGTATCTTGATGGGAAGACTGGATTTGTCATTGATAAAAATCTGGAAACCCAGGGGGCAAAACCCCAGTCTTTTGGATGAAGCGTTGTAAAAGGTTTGACACTAGAAATGATATCTACAGTAGGAACTTCAAGGATCACAACCTGGTTGGACAACCCGGTCAAGTAGCTACTGGAAAGCTACAGGGGGGCAAAAAAACCCTTTTGGGCACATTTTCCTGGTGGAATGCAAATATGTAGGTACTACAATGGCATAAATAGTCATACAACTATATAATTTGGCAGAGAGTATCTTGACACATACAGTAGGGGAAGGCAATTCTGGGGCTTGCTGCAACTCTATTTTAAGATATCACCCTCAACATCCCAAAAAAGACAAAAAAATGACTGTTCGCCTGACAAATTCTCATGTTTTTTTAGCACTTTATGGAGAATATCTATGCCTAACATGTATATGGAAAGCTTCCATTTGAGTCCAAGATAGCCTTTCTATAGAAGTGATTGATTATGACCTTGGTGGCCATAAAAACTGGTCGAGATTTTCCGTGCTTTGAGTTATTCTGGAGGATCGCCTGATCAGGTGATGGTCCACGATGAATTGTGATGTGCGAGGTTGCCGAGGAGAAAACGATAAATCTGAGAGAGGGCGTGTGGTCGATTTTTCTACCCCAGCGATGTCACATTCCTGCAGGCTGGTCGGACTTATAAAATATTTATGCAGCGTGCGAGTGCAGCCTGGGATATAAATAGTCTGAGCTAAACGTAAAACCATTACTTTTACCACCGCCATCGACACACAGCTTTGCTTCTCACCCATTTACACACACACACACACAGAGAAATTGATACACAGCATCAATGAGAAACCACAGGGAGGCTGTAGTCTGATTATGCAGACATATTGATATTCTGGATGACTGTGCAGGAGCGAACACACCCTGCACAAGCTGCAGTCTGAATCTGTGCCAAGCGTGACTGTCAGCATCCATCCACTGGCTTATTAATGAGAAAAACTTACAAAGCATTTGAAATGAATTCAAGTAGCATGCAACCAAAGAGCCTACAGGGACACATTGATTATGTTATATCATTATGGTATTTTCGGTTTTAGTATCAATCAATCAGTGTTCACCAGTTTTCTCCAGAGGACCAGTAGTGAATCAGAAACATGGGATTAAATATAAAAGCACATTATTAAAAAGGTGCAACTTCCGTTAATCTGCAGTTGAATAATGTGCTTCTTAAATAAAAGACACCAAACTATTTAAAAACTACAAAATACAAATTCTTAAGAAACTGAGGTGGAATTTCTGGTTTTGAAGCTTGAAGCTGTAGCTAAACTGCATTGCTGGCTTGATATTGTATGAGTAAATTGTATTAACGTGTATAGAGAAGGGATGAAGGACACACGCTGTTGTGTAAATGTGACTCATACTGCTGAATTGTCTTGTGCAGAATTCAACTAGATAGGGAGGGACTGATGGAAAAAAAAGAAGCTGAAACTTAAACGATGAACACACAAGGCCATGACACTATTCACAAACCTGTGCGTCTTGCAGGTCGACCAGCTTCCACCTGCATCTCTGGGCGACTCCAACAGAAGATGATCTTCGTGTGACACGTCCTCCATTGCGGTGACCAGGTTGTTTCTGTCCCCAGTGATCCAAACCACAGCTGGACGGGGAAAATGCAACAGAAAAACAGTGAGAGGTATTATTTTGTGTAATCCGATCAGATATATCTCATCAGATTTCTCAGTAACACAGTTCAAAATTAAATTCTGATGTCTGTCCATTTCAGCTGGATGTGTGAGAAGACATCTTTATGAGGCGATTATATTCCAGTGTTACATTTACAAGCTGCTCTTCTGCCCCCAAAGTGTGTAAACTAATCACATTTTCCTGACCTGATCCGAATAGCGCAAAGATAATTAGACGATCACTGATGTGGTCATTTTTACCCTGCACTTCACAGCTCACACATGATTAGACTGAATGGTATTTGGCTCCAGTCCAGCTTCTATCCAAATTAATATCTTCAACAACCCTTGTTAGGGCGTCAGACCCTAGAAATACCTTTACCTTGCGTGCACTGGAAGTCTGCTCTGACCCTGTACACTGTGTTTACGTAACATTTTTCTATTTAATGAACTTCCATACCTCCTCTAGATATGTGACTCTGCAGGGGAGAGTGATACCGCAGGAAATGGAGGAGGCCACGGCCACAGACATGCAGAGCCTCAACTCTTTCAGCTTTGACAGCTGCTGAGTTGACTTATAAAACTACCAACCAGAGTGAAACGTGACGTCTGGCGCTCAGCAGAAGTGATGCAGTCATGTGCACTAAGTCTTCCTTCCCTCTTTGGTGAACACTCCCTGTTCTGCAAGTGCTCACCGTAACAACAGCACGTACAGCCACATGGAAACATATTCACATCCACCTCACTGGAAGTCATTCAATTTGGTTACAAGGACATCAGGTTGTGCTACACAACAGACAGATATAAAACTGTTCAAACTACTCAAACGGTTGCTCTGACTAACAAACGAGAGCTGTTGTTTCATTTATATGTGCTATTTATCATAAAGTATTTACTGAAAAGTTACATGTACATTTTTTATTTCAGCATTTCTATATACAGTAGCCTATATATTTTTTTTCAGTCCAAATAATCATTTATCAGATCCAGTTGAATTTAACAGCTGAAATATCATAGAAATTACTCTACATACAGCTCCAGTTTGACCAGGTACCAAAAAGTCTGTAATGACTGTATATAATAATAAAAACAGGAAATATTATGCATTAGGAGGACGATTCTTAGTATTAATACATGGGTTCCATCCTGATACTGTGCTGTTGTAATTCTGTATTTTGATCATTGCAGCACTGCCATTTTATTACTATAAACACTCATACACAGTTCATACAAGGTTGTGAAGCTGATACTATACTATCTTTAAATCCATCCCAAATTTAGTTTTAATGGGGCGTGAATTAATTCAATTTCTCATTAGTTGATTGAAATGGGTTCACTTGTCCTCTCCATCTCACCTGGCTTACGTTAGTGCGTCACCCAGCGGCCAGGCTGCGTCACTGCAGCGTCTGACGCCATTCACAGCGTACTGACGGCGAGCCGCCTGCAGGAGGCGCTGTAACACAACACAGACGACACCGGCACTGACTGGGCTTGGGGAAGACAGTTGGCACAGAACCGGTTAGTGGGCTTTTTAATTTAATTTTAATACATTTAATTGACATGGATAAAAATGACCTAAAAGGGTGTGGTTTTCTCATTCGAGGCTAATTTTGGGGCTTCACCATTTAAAGTTAAACGGTCTTTGTTGGGTTTTAACATTAAGTTAGCCCGGCGCTCATTTTGGGTCTTTTTAACCGTTGGGTTTTTTCTTTTTTCTCTTTTAAATGTCTGTAACGTTTCTAAATGATGACATTAGCCTCAAATGCAATTACAAGGAGTTTCCTTTCAGTCTAAATTGCCCCTCAAAGGCAAGACTAGTTTTATCAGCTAGCTAACAGCCAACAAAAGCTAAGGCCTGCTGCTTCTCTCTATTTAAAATTTCATACGTTAGTTTTAACGGACAATGTCAACTAAACGAGAAATTCAAATTCAAACCAGGAGCAGTTAGAGGAAAAGTTAACTTACGGTTGACGTTGACGCCGAGTGACGTGAGTTGCCATACGTTTCATTCTGGCCCTCAGAGGTTAAAACAAAGTTGTTTCAAAGTTTGTTTCCTTGTTGCATCATTATTACTTCAAGACATTTGGTCCAGAGGGAAACGTTTGACATTTTGTAATGAAGTCTAACACGCAACACCTGTGCTGTGCTTTGTCATGCAAGTGCACGTGGGAAATGTAGTTAGGCTAGTTCTCAAATACCTTAGTACCATGATCCAAATACACAAATGCGTACACTAGAATACATTTTAATTACGTTAGGACTGGGACAAATGATTTTTCAGTTTTAGTCAGATTTTTTTCAAGAAACCTAAATGTTTCTCTCAAATGTCTAGTTTTGTCATTGTTTTCAACTCACAGTGTTGTAAAACAGAAAGTAAACGAATACTTTCACTTAGAAGGCTGAAAACAGACAATGCTTGTTGTTTTTGCATGTGAGGTATCTTGAATAATGACTCAATTATCAAAAATGGTTGGCATTTGGCATTACCTTTATTTTGATTTACCAACTAATTTGGGTAACACTAATCCTACTGTATCAACAAAACGCATGGCACAAATGCTAACTTAAGTTCAACATTTTCTGTCTGAACTCAAAGAGAAAAATATTTAACCTGGATTTAAATCAGTCTCTGAAGAGAGGTGAAGGAATGTTTTTTGGGAAAACTGATCCTCCTGCTGACATGTGTGCTTTGTCCTTCAGGCCAAAAAAAATGCAGGAAGAAATATGAGGAATACACCGTCAGCTGTAGCTGCTGTTATCTCCTCCTCCAGCCTGCTGCCAGGAGATTACCGACAGGTGAGAGAACAGGTGTGTGTGGATGTGTGTCAGATAGGAAATAGATACGAGGTGAATCTCTTATGATTTGACAGCCATTGCAATCCCACATCTTTACTGAGATTATTAAACAAGTAGCCTAATTAATAAAATATCAGAATATTTGCAGAGTTGTTGTTTTTTTGTAGACGCACTCAAGTGGCCTGTTGTTTCAGCTCCAAAAACATGTACACTCTCTTACATTAACTTTTCAATGCAATATACAGATACAAATCAATCTTAATTTAAAAAAAAAAGTCAAAATAAAAACATTGAAGGTTTTATAATCTTTCCTTTGAGGTTTTAGCAGAAAATGCATAGTGAAAAAGCAAAAAGTGAATCAAGCTTCAAGCTGTGTCTCTGCATGTACATGATCTGCTACTTTCTGCTTTGTCTTTTGTCCAGTATTTCTTTGTGTGTGTCAAGCATTCGCACACATCCATCATCTTGAGTTTCATGTTTCCCACAGATCCAGAAAAAGTCGTAATTTTTGTTTTTTGAAACTGTAGGTCTTAAAACACAGGGCCTTAAATTGTCTGGGATTTAAGAAAGGCACACATTAAATTTGATCTGTGGCAGACAGAATGAGCACGTCTGCTCATTTGTTCTGTCTTCTTGTATTGTTTCATTTTATATCTTACAAAAGAATAACAATTTCGACTGCTTTATGTGGATTTTAAATGGTCTAGGTGGATACACGCTTGGTGTTGCCTTGCCGCACAATTTTTGGCGTAAAAAAACCTCAAGGAAAGATTAGAGAGACTTCAGTGTCACCAGCCCCCCCGTGTCCCAGGGGTCCCCCACCAAAGTCTGCTGAGGGGTCTCCAGTGCCAAAAAGCAGGAAGTCACAGCTGTGCTCATCCCCCCTTTCAGCATGTGTGTGTGTGTGTGTGTGTGTGTGTGTGTGTGTGTGTGTGTTTTCTTGTCTTGATCTGCATCTGTGTGTAGATCTGGGTCAGGGTGTGTGAGTGTTTTAGTCTCTATATGTCTGTGTTTGTGTCTCAGCTGCTCTCCCATCCAGTTTATCTGGCCAGGATGACGCTACTTTCTATTCCCACTTCTTTGGTGCAGAAGTTTCCAGTGCCGTTAAATGAGAGAGAGAGAGAGAGAGAGAGAGAGAGAGAGAGAGAGAGAGAGAGAGAGAGAGAGAGAGAGAGAGAGAGAGAGAGAGAGAGAGAGAGAGAGAGAGAGAGAGAGAGAGAGAGAGAGAGAGAGAGAGAGAGAGAGAGAGAGAGAGAGAGGAACCCTGGCTCATACAGACTAATAAACACTCTGTGTGCCTGAGCTGTGTGTCATTGTGGCTAATAGTATAAGAATGACTGCACTGGACTGCTCTGGTGGAAACACACACATACACTCACAAAAACTGTCAGCTCTGCTTTTTTTATTGTTTCTGTCTCCTTCTCTTGCTCTTTACTTCATTATTTCTTCACTCTCTCTTTCGTCTTGCTCCCCCTCTACTTGTCTCTCTGTCTGTGCACTGTATGGCCAAAAGTATGAAGACACCCCTGACACATTTATGAGGCTTGGTTTCTGTGGTTGAAACTAGACTGATTGGTGCTTTTTTTTTTTTTTTTTTTTTTACACTTAGTCGAATAATTGATAGCTAATTTGATAATGGATTCATTGTTTATGTCACTTTTGGGGCAAAAACAACAAATATTTATTGGTTTTCCAGCCACTAATGTGACAATTGCCCACATTTCTCTATGTTACATCAGAGTGAATTGAGTTTTTTTGAACTTTGGATAGCTGGTTGGACAAAATAAGACAAAATCCATAGACGCTATCTTGGACTTTGGTCTGAAAATATCAGAAAATTATGAATATTGTCCATGAAAATATCACAATAATTTACAGACTAATCAATAAAGAAACTAAACAGGTTTTTGCACTACTCCTAAGTAAGTTAGTGTGCTTCCAACTTTGTGGCGACTGGTCTGCTCCAGCATGACAGTTCCTCCCACCACAAAACAAGGTCCATAAAGACCTGGGTTCTCCACTCTGCCGCTGAAGGACTGGACCTGCCCGTTCACAGCCCTGACCTCACATCCATTCAGCTCTTGCAGCTGAAAGGAGAGTGAATTCCTGCAACCAGGTCCCAAAAATCTTGAGGAGAGCCTTCCCCACAAGAGCAGAGGCTGTTATAGCAACAGATTTAAACCCTTTGTTTTGGTACGAGGCGACTGCAACCCGAAAAGGTGTCGGCATTAGGATGTCCACATACTTTTGGCCATGTAATGCACGTCTCTGTCCTTTACTCCTTATCTTTTTCCTGCTTTACTCACTTCACTTCCTTCATCTTCCTCCTCCTCGTGCCATCTCCTTTTCGCTCTCTCTCCTTTTTTCATCTCCATTAGCCTCTGCAGCTCCTGGTGCAGCCAGCTCTTTGCTGTAAATCTCAGGCCTTTGGTTTAATAGGCGCACTGTGCCTCTGTAACACCGGCTGCCTTTGTTTTGGTTACAGATAAAATCACTGAAGGAAAACACGGCAGCAGCAGCAGCAGCAGAGAAAGAGAGAGAGAGGGAAGGAGAATGAGGGTGAGGCTATAAGAGATGTAGAAAAACATTGCAGCGAAAGACTGTGTGCGAATCCCCGTGGTGCAGGAGGAAATAGACAAATCCAGAGAGCGAGAGAGGGGCAGTTGCTCCCTCCTCTTTTTTATTTCTTGACAAGACACACAGGGAGAAAGACAAGGAAGGAGGGTGAGGAGATGATAGATGCTAAAAGAGTGATGATTTGACAAAGTGCGTACCCACAACGAACTTCGGTATAGATTGAGATTTCAGTCTCGCCTCTAAACTCTGCCAAACTTTGCCTCTGATCTGATCTTTTTTTTTCCTTAATTCTCGTCTGAGTTGTTAATCTGATTTATCTCTTTGTCCTCTCCCTCCCTCCATCCCACCCTTTCCTTCTCACTTTGTTTGATCTCATTCTGATGTTATCTCGCGTGCACGCCGGCCGAGCGTGCGTGCTCTGCGCACATATGGTGTTGATCACGGCGCCTGTTGCTGATGTTTTCTTTGGGAATGTTGACAAGTTGACAGGCGAGGCGCTGCACTGACATCGAACCTCACTCCACTGTCAGGGCGAGAGAGATAGACAGACACAGAGAGAGAGAGAGAAGAAGAGGAGGAGGGTGCAAAGGGGGGGGAGGGTGAGAGACAGAGAAAGAGATAGGGAGAGAGGGGGAGGTGAGAGAGGGAGGGAAGGAGGAGGAGAGATGAAGGGGGAAAAAAAATGACTTCACGGCCACGGCTGGACTGCCCCCTTTTTTCCCCTCAGCCTCTCTCTGTCTCTCAACTTTTCTTTCCTCCCTCCTCCTCCTCTGTGTGTTTTTTGAAATGATTTGGGGAGAAGAGGGGAACAAGCATTCGGAGCTTGGCCGACGGTGCAGGCAGGAGCGTCACAACAGGCGAACAGGAGCCTGAGGGGGCAGCACGCACGCAGGGACTGAAGAGGACCGAGGAGGCTCGTGGGGTTTTTTTTTTTGGATCTGATGCACAAACTGACAGCGAGGACATGTGGATTTTCTTTACAGACTCTCAACAAGCTTTTAAAAAAATAAATTTACCAATATAAACTGCACAAAAAAGCAAAGAGGGGAGGAAAAAAAGAGGTTGATTTACTGTACAGATTTATTTTTTGTAGAAAAGACCTTGCGAGCCTGAACATTTTTCCAGACGGGGACTGTAGTTTTTTCTTCCACTGGAAAGAAGCAAAGAAGCAGATGAGCAGAGGCACGATTTGAATGACAGAAGAAGAAGAAGAAGAAGAAGAAGAAGAAGAAGAAGCCTCCTCTTCATCCAGCAATGCTTTTGAGGAACTTTGCACTGGACTGTTGCTGTCTGAGATGTTCCTGCACACTGCAGGCATAAGACAGATATTTTCACTGAATCTCTCCTGAGAGGATCCACGTTGTTTTTTTTGTTTGTTTTTTTTCTTTCTTCTTATTCGCTGCAGGTGTTGTGCTGACTGTCATTATGTTTTCTCAAAGGTCTTTATCACCGACATGGACTTGTTGTCTTCTGGTCCTGTGCATGCTGGATGCATGGACCACAGCTGCCCAGCAATCCCAACCCCAGCTCAAGTCCCGCCGGTCCAGGCAAATGTCGCCCCTGACCACCACCACCGCATCCTCATCCTCCTCGTCTTCGGCCGGCAACCTGTCGGAAAGCGTAGAGAGCAAAGTGGAGCGGCTCGGCCAGGCGTTCAAGCGCAACGTCCGCGAGCTGCGCGAGAAGAGCTCCTGCCTGGACCTGGTCTTCCTGGTGGACGAGTCCTCCAGCGTCGGCGCCAACAACTTCCAGAGCGAGCTGAGGTTCGTACGCAAGATGCTGTCCGACTTCCCTGTGGCGCCGGAGGACACCCGGGTGGCGCTGGTCACCTTCTCGTCCAAGACCCACGTGGTGACGAGGGTGGACCACATCACGGCGCCCAAGTCGCACCAGCACAAGTGTTCCCTGCTCAATCAGGAGATCCCGGCCATCAACTACCGGGGAGGAGGCACCTACACCAAAGGAGCGTTCCAGAGGGCAGCGGTGAGTCAGACCTGATGATCAAGTGAAAGTGGCTCGAAAGCTGATCCCAGTTAAGCAACGTGCGTCAGTTGCACATTCTTAGATTTTGCTCACTCTCTCATTTTCTATGAATTTGGCCCCCTTTCGCTTCAGCAGGAACCTTTGTGACCACACAGTCTCGGTATGTGTATGTGTGCGTGTGTGTGTGTCCGCCAGGGAGCGATTGTGGCTCAGTAAAGGCTGATGTTAATGAGGCTCAGCATGGCTTTTGCTGCCGCCGCTGCTCCCTGCTTCCTCCACGTTACACGCCAGCAGATAGTGAGGGGGAAGCCGCTTGCCAGCTAATTGTTCAAGAGTTTCCAGTGATAAAAATACCATTAAGAGCAAGCACACACACGCACACACACACGTAGGAACCCACAGGTTTGGAAAAGTGGAACAGAGAGCGAGACACATTAATCAAGCCCAGGGTTTTTTTCTTTTCTTCGTTGGTGTATCTTAAGCGTCTGCAGTGTGTCTTCTGTGACGTTTTATGTGTGAGTCTGGCTTCCTCGAGGGTTACTGATAAGATTTTGTCCGATACTTCCTTTGCCTATTTTCATAACTCTGGACAGTTTTGGCTCCTGAACAGAAGCAACACAGGTTGAATGGCTTGTTTGTAAAGGAGGCAGGGATTACTACGTTGGGGTTACACAGGGTCAAAATGTTACCTTGTTTATGGTTTGTTGATTTGAACCGCATGACTCCCAGGACATATGGCACAGTTCATCCGTCAAGTCCAAACAGCCCAGCTGTAAAAGCTGTGTTGGTGGTATACGGGCCGGTCCTGTATAAACACACACACACACACCTCAGCCCCATGCTTCAGATCTGCCTTCAGCCTCGGAGCTCGAACGTTTTTTTAAGAACACACGGGACAACACTCCGGTGCTGTTGGGGTCTGCAAATCTGTTACGAAATGCAGCAGCAGCCAGTTTTTAAAGTTATTTCTGTTATTTTGAAGTCAGATGAAAGAAAAAAAAGGCTAAAAAATCATGGCACAAGGACAAATATGCAAACTAAGTGTTTTTAAATGGGTGCACTCACTGAAGTCAGTAAACAGTCTCACTCACTTAAATGCAGTCCCACATGAAAACAGAGCTAACAGCTGTCCACATACAGATAGATAGACATGTTGATGCATCATCTGCTTAAAGTCAGTGATGTGGTGTTAAACAAAGAAGAGTAGCAGTGACTACACCCAGACAGTACTCAGTGTAAAGGTGAATAACCATCAGCTACACCTTACTGATAATGGATTAGGGGGGTTGGGTATCGCTACTGATCTACTGAATTGATCTGATTCCGATTTACAAGGTTCCGATTCGATTCGATATTGATTCATTTGGAGATATTCCAGTTTTAAAAAACTAATGTTGCAAATTGTACAAAGATGAAACTCTCTAACCTGGTGTTTTATTAAAATTATTCATGTTTACATTAAATCGACTGAAAAGCAGTTACATTTATACACATTTATTTAACATGACCCACTCCAGAAGTAAACAGTGCAATGGCATACACGAAAAGATCGATGTAAGGATTTTATGAATGGATATCGGATCTTTCAAATGCAGATGGATATGAGTTGGAAAATTTATTTTTTTATACCCAGCCCTATAATGGACAACACCTCCTTCAGCATTTAGCTCCAGTTCTTTATGGCCCAAACTCATTGTCATGTTCATGGAACCAGTTTGAGACAACTTTTGGTTTGTGAAGAAATAATTTCCCATCCTCATTACACCGCCACCAACAACCTAGACTTTCGACACAGAGCAGGTTGGATCCAATGAATACATGATATTGACTCCTAATCATCTGCAGCCTCAGCAGAAATCCAGATTCATCAGGCCTGGCTACATTTCTTCAGTCTTTAACTGTTCAGTTTGATGAACCTGTGCCCAGTGCAGTCTCAGATTTCTGTTCTTGGCTGACAGTGAGTGATCCTCTCTGCTCTGAGGGATCAGTGTGCATCATGTCCTGAGATGCTTCTCTGCTGCTCACCACCTGCATCTGTAGAATGTTATGCTTTGTACCGCTGCCACACGATAGGCCGATTGGATAATTGCATGAGCAAACAGGTGCACAGGTGTTCCTGATAAAGAAGTCTGCGAGTATAAATCCCTTTGATGTGTTGCAACATTTAATAAATGCCTCACATCAGTCCAGCTGACTTTTGGCAGGTTTACCCTTCACTTCATCCCTGTATAAAGCTAATAGCCTTGGACCGTATTCTCCTCGGCTTAGCGCTGAAAGCTTCGCCCTCAGGACAGATTTTCAGCTCGCCCTCCTTAGTTAAGTGCTGATAAGGGGCTTGCTGGCCGTTTCCCAGCTGCTAGAGACCACAACAATACCAAGAAAAGGCTTTCTGGGGGAACTTCAGTGCCTTATCGTTATTCACAAACACTCAGAATGTTTGGGGTGATTTATCAAGTGATGTAGTCGTCTGAATCACCCAGAGATGGCAGGCCGCACCGCCACTCAGGCTCTAAAGTTGGCTGTCATTGATTGAAAGTGTGATTAAAGTAAAAGATCGAGTTTCTGATATCTCTCTCTGATATCCACACAGCCAACAAACACTCCTGTATTTCTTTCCAGTACTGCATCTGTAGGCCGACACGAGCGACGTATGAGTAATGGGAAAGCTACGTGCAGCCTACACGCAGAGCCGAGGGTTTTTTTTTTTTTTTGGAAAGATAGATGAGCCTAGCAGATACCGACCAACCGACCGGTACTCCAGAAACCAAGCCACACCTGATAGATTCAGTCTGACGTTCACCACGTCTTTGCATGATCAAGGAAATGATGTCAAAGAGGGGAAGAAAAAAAAAAACACAACAGAAACAGGCCGTCTGTGATTTATAGCCTGATCTCTGTTTTTTTTTTTACTCATCTGTCTGAATGTGACTGGAAGGAGAAACTAAGAGCTGTTTGTCGTCTCTTTCCATTAGCCATATAAAGGATAGTTCTGCTAACACTAATCTACAAGGCGCATATCCGCCTGTCATCGTGCACAGACCGAACTGCAGAGCAACTGTCTGGGTGTGTGAGTGAGTTTTTTTTTTTGCGATGTGTGCGAGTGCATGTAATTACCGATTCTGTACTTTTGCCCCTACACGTGCCCTCGTGTGTTTCAGCTCCCCACGTATCCATCTTAGGTTTCAAGGGGAAAATAATGCGTGTGCGTATAAAAAAAGTCTATGCGATATTAGCGCACGTGCGTTAGAGCGAAAAGAGAGAGACAGTGAAAGTAAGAGAGCGAGAGGATAATTGAGAATTGCAGTATAATAATAATGATGCCATATTTTATTCCCTTGGCTGGTCTTGGCTGTTCTAAGTGCTGTAGAAAGCTGGAATCCATTAAGAGAGACATTTTTCCACCAGCCGTGCATGTAGAGACAGGGCTCTCCTCCAGCACTCTTCATCTCTGTCTCTCCCTGTCTCTCTGCTGTCTCTCTTTTCACCTAATACATCATACAGTAGGTTTAAAGCATCAGTGTTTGCAGCTTCCAAAACGACTCCTTATTCAGGAGCTTTTCACTTAGTTTGAAGTGAATATTACAATAAGTGTTTGTCTAATATTTGTACACTTACTGTGTTTTAAACAATCAGTCTCCCCACCTTCCCCCAGCTCGCTCTAATGGTGTCGTAGGCTTCAGGAAACCAGGTTGCGTGATGTGTCATCTGACCACATCTAAAGACAAAAGCGTTTTTTAGCTGTTCGTAACGGTCTCAGCTCTTTGCTCCGTCCGAAACTGCCAGACGGTTGGTCAGGCAACCCCTCACACAATGCTGTCTGTGACTGACCGTCTGACGATTTGACACAACGTAAGTGGTTCGGCTATGTGGAGGTGAGACGGGAATCGACGATTAAGATTATCTCTCAAGTTCATAGATTTTCATTTGCTGCAAGAGTATGTGTCATGTTATACAGAGACAGAGTCAGAGTCATTTATTTGCCATCTGCGGTAAAATCCACATTGGAAAGCAATTGCATTTCGCACTTAGGACATACACTGTAGGACTGTGAAACAAACAGATAATGATAAGACAGTTAGGTACATAAAACATAGAATAAGATAAGAAGGACACTGCCCTCAGATATAGGCCCACAATCATCTATAAAGAGATACAAGTGCAAAACATTTGCCCTAAAAACGTTGATGAGAATACAAAACTTCTTAAAGTGCACAATAGAGAGTATCCATGTTTAGCACCATTTAAAAAAAGGTTTAAATAACAGTAGTAAGATGAACAATTGTAGCCTTAAAAACATCCGCCAGTATCTCTGTTTAGAAATGACATCACATTTCAACAATCACTGTCACGGCTGAGATGTACAGTAATTATCTGTAAAAAATATATATATATATATTAAAAAAAGGGGGACAAGTGTTCAGACAGTCTTTCCTTCAATCCTCAAAGACTTTCACATTGAATCTTTTACACACAGCAGCAGTGACAGTTCGTCATGTAAAGAATGAAAGAAACAAAGAGGAACGTAAAAGAGTCGTTTAGATCATCCAGCCCATTTTCACATCTCTGCACACCTGGCCAGTCGCTGTGTGAAGTGGACATGATTGATGGTTTTTCTGTTGCCCACATGGTACGTGGCACCAGCTCAAATGCTGTCAGACAATTTGACAAAATCTTTAAATGAGGCCTTTCAGGTTGGACGCTGTTTTGACATCAGCGCTACTATGAAACCGTTTTACCATGACAATAGCAAATCGATGGTAAACTTTACTCTGTTCAACAAAAATGGTTGCAGTAGTTTGTGAAAGTCTAACAAATATGATTCAACAAACAGATATCGCAGCACACAGAATCCATCACTCTGTGTCTGTGTGAAATAATGTAGGTCGGTGAACGTCATACATTTATACACGAGTTGATGTAGAGTGCAGCTCTTTACAGTGATGATTCACAGCGCCTCATTGCGGGGTCTGTCTCTCCTCAACGTCGCGTCAGACATGATAACCTGCTAACTGATGACATCACTCACCATGTACAGTAGGTTTCCAGTGCTTTCCCTGACCCTCCTACAAAGTAGTTGATTGATGAGTTTAGTATATGTTTCTCTCTTTTTTTTGTGGTAGGCTCGTGAGAATAAGTGTGGTACTGTACCTGAGACAGACGTAGTTCAATCATCTCCCCTCTGTTTACTGTAATTGCTCTGAAAAAACTCAATCTGTTTTCCTGTTCTTTTCAGCTCTCGTTTTATTTATTTTCCATGCATTTGGCTTTTTTTCTTCTTCAAGGCAGTATGGCTTAAAGCCTTTCATTTTATTCTGTTGGTTTGCTAACAATCTTGTTGATCCAGGAATTACGTTTTTTTCCATTGTTGCTTTTATTAGAGCTTGCTTTGGATACGAGTGTCAGCAATAAAAATACAAGGAGAGAAATGACTGTATCTGTAATAGCCAGTTTAAAAATCCATGCCACCACTTGTTTTGTTTTTTTTGTTTAGTTTTTTTCCTTTTTATTTGTCTCATCGCTTGTCTCCATCCTGAAGATTTGCCTCTGGGGTTGCCATGCGTTGCCAGATAAAACCCCCTCCTGCTCTCTGCAGGCAGGCCCCGGCTTTGGCAGAGAAACACTGAGCACTAAACTGGAGTTGGCGGCCGCACTGTGTCAGTCTGCCTTCACAGTTGCATAAGACACAGACAGATGGGCAGCGTGTGAAGAGAGATGATGAAAGAAAAAGAGTGGGAGAGAAATGGAAGAATGACAGGAAAAAAAAGCCTAAGAAAGAAAGAAGGGGGGAAAAAGCCCTGGGTCGAGGAATTGGGAGAAAGAATGTGGCTATAATGTTTTTACCTGACTGTTGGTTAGTGGTGCGCTGCTTTGCCTGAATCTGGGTCAAAACAGATATTAGAGTAGTTTACCAGCGTTTAAAAGGAGCCACTTATTAAAAAGGAGCTTTCTGCTGTGCCAGCCAACCAGTGTGCTTCTGGGACTGAAATCTGTATAAGTTGGACCAGCAGGTGGGTTATTTTTCCTCCGCTTCCTCTCTCAAAGTTCCAGTGACTCCTATGTGCCCAGCTCGATGGGAAAACACACACACATACGTATATTCACGGTCATTATTCACATACAATTCCCTCACACACAGAGTTTATGTAGCAGCTGCATGTCTTTACATGGTTGTCATCATACATAAGTCAGAGAGGTCATATTATAGAGCGTGTGCTTGGGAAACCGTGTGCATGCATTTATAGACCTGTGCAGCATGTCTATAAATGTGTGAAGTCGACCTACAGCCTGTAAATTCTGCCATGTTTCAGCCCAATACTGTGGATTGAACCGATCAAGATGTGTTTTTCATTATGAATTTGCAGCTACCAAAACCTTGTAAACTAATACTGTCATATAGAGAGTAAAACGTGAAAGTGTAATGCAATTGCATGAAGATCTGTTTCTTTCCTTGAATTATTCAAAAACACTTTTTTTTGCGGGATAGTTGAGGTGGTTAGGTTTTTCCAGTTTAAAAATCTTAAGTCAGAGGAGCCAACATCTCTCCAGTGTTGACGTTTCATCGAAGAACATCACTTGTCAATCACACTTCATATTACACCTTTCTTCACCGAGCTTCGCCAGGCCGCAATAAGTGAAACAAATAATGTGGGTCGGGTCTGTGAGGCCTCATTCCAGTGGGTCAGCGTTATTTTTCCGTCTCTCCCCCATTTCTTGGACTTTTCCATCACGCGCTCCTCCTCCTCCACAGAGCCACAGACCTCCCCAGCAGCGTCCCAGGCAGGGGAATGTCCTCGTCGTCAGCTTTGACGCATTACAGCAGAAATATGCGGTATTGTCTTTCAAAACATTGTCTATTAGATTAAATGAGGCTTGTGTAAGTTGCTTATATTTGGCCAGTGGAGATGAGCTGTAGAGGTCCCTGTACATTCTTTGCTCACACACACATGCACACGCTTGAAGTTAATGATTAGGAGTCTTTTTCATTTCTGAATAACCAGTAATGAGCACAGCAAATGAAAGTGGGGAAATGAACACCATCCATCACCTGGATGCTGGAAAAAGTCTGTCCATGGCGGAGTGACTTTTTTTCATTTCTAGTAAACATAATTTGCTCACAGAAGCGTTTCGAGGCCAAATTCGCAGGGAAGAGAAGAAGGATAAAACAAATGGCTACAGTTTCAGCAAAAGAGCCGATGCAAACGAGGTTCCCTCCGCAAAAAACAAATGAAAGCAAGGTGCATCTCTTTGATCTGGTCCCCAGGGCTGGACCCAGTCATGATAAGATGATAAGAAAAGGCTCTGTTTCCTGTCTGTGCAACTGCCACTTCCCGCCATCTCACCCTTAATCATTTCCTCCCGCACAGTGCGTCTGCCTCTCCTCCTCCTCTTCCTCTTCTTCCTCCTCCTCCGCAGTATCAAGAGGGCCTGCTGCGGCAGGGATGGGTGAGACAGAGAGACGCAGCAGACAGGCCGCCTCACCCTCCAGCCAGAAAAAAAAAAAAAAAACCCTGATAAGACCAAAGCCAGACAGGAACATCCACAGACACTCAGCAGCAGTCTTACATTTTCTGTAGTCTGTCGTGGGATGTGGGTCACTACCATTACTGTACATAGCACCTCATGAATCTGTGGGACGTCTAATCAGGACGGTAAAGTACAGCTTTAACACAGCACAGATTGCTTTTTGTCATAAAACAAACTCAGCGGCGTAGAGATCGAGCCTTAGTGAAGGAGAATTTATTTCTACCTCGCATTTGTAACGCGAAGTCGGTTCAAACTACTGCAGGGATAATACAGAGTCTTGTTTCTGAAGCTCGTAGTTGGTATGCAGTGAAAATGTCCCAGACAACCTCCACATTATTTATTCTCAGTCAAGTTAGGCAGCTGATAAACCGTTTCCCTCAGAGTGTCTGTGATCAGAGTGAATGCAGATGGATATAAACTGCAAAGTGTAGCTTGAAACTTTTCTGTAGCACATGTTGAAGATCAGTCAGATCAGTGTCTCGCAGCCTCTTTGACTCAAGTCTCTTTAATGCAAAGCTGAATCTTGTTTATTCCACAAACATTTCTGATGATGTTTTCATTTCTGATGTCATTTTTGTTGTAAGGCAAGTATCTTAACTTAAATCTTGGCTTCAACGCAACATCCTTTGCTTTGATGGCCCTGAAATTTAATTGTAACAAGATTAGATCATTTGGAAATGTGCATCTGCAAGTCCACTCCTGACACACACACTCACACACACATACACACACATAATTTACTGGGTGCTTACCTGGCACTAATGCTCAAGGCGTATTTGGAAAGTTATTCAGACACTGTCATGGTGATCGACACAATAGACTCAACATGACTGTGTGTGTGTGTGTGTGTGTGAGTTGTATGTTTTGGGTTTAGGAGGAAGAAATGCATTAGTCTCAGGTTCTGCTCCTCTGGGCCTCTTCATACTGAATCACTCTGACAGGAAAATTCTCCATTCTCTGATTTTATAGCTTTGTCCGTCAACCTCAAATATGCTTTGGAGCATTTTTTCTCACACGCAGCTTCGACTGAAGCTGCTCTTTGTCAGTGTTGTCATCAACAATACGTCTGTTCGGAAACTGTGAGCTTTGAAGTGATATTTCAACATCTCCTTAGCTTAAAAAAAAAATCTAATTTAATTTTGGTCTGTGGATACGTCTATGTCACTAATCAAAACTATCCCCATCATTTAACATCAGCGGTGCCTCTCGATGGGACTCTTTGTCTTTACTGGCCCCACCTTCTTTTTTTTATCACTGTCTCCATTGCTCTCTTTTAGTATTTTTGGAGGTACTGCTGATGTGTAGGGCCAGACAATTTCCTGGGTTGTTTTGTTTGAGCATCAGCTGAAAATGATGTAAAACAGCAGCACATCTGAGAGGCTGGAACCAAAGAATATTCTGCATAAAAAGTTATTTATGTCGCCTAATTTATTGCCGTTGTGTTAATTTCTGATGAATCAACAAAACATTACGCTTACCAAATCACAATTGACTACAATTTTCCTTTTACACTGGTTAAACTGCGCTCCTGTTCTTCTTAATGTCTAATTGTACAGACGGTGTTTCCCTTTGTTACTTAACAGCAGCCGGATCACTCCTGTTCCATCTCTCATCACACTGCGTTCACCCCTGCCCTCCTCTCTGAAATGGATACTGAATATTTTCCAGAAACAGGGGAACTATTTTCCGAACTCTGGAAGACGCCTAGAAGACCCCGAGGGCTCCTCATTCACCATTATCTCACTCACACTCAGACAGACACACAAGTGTAACATGCAGACTGGTCTAATGCAAGTGACCTTAACAGAACTGGAATTAGAAGTTTAGAAAAAAAAAGAAAGAAAGAAAGCGAGACGTGGCTGCTGCAGGAGAAAGGATGAAATAAGGCATCGGCAAAGGAGGAGTTGAGATTAAAAGTGAGCATGACAGTAAAATAACAAGCACCCTTATGAGTCATTTATTAATGTGAAACCATCCCTCAAAGCGAATCCAAGCCAAAGCTGTGATTTATAAAATGATTTTATTCCCAGGATCAGTTACAGATTAGTGTCATAGATCAAAACTGTAATACATTCTTGACTTCCCTTACATTATTTTAATGTTTTATACACTACTCTTTAATAATTTCACTCTAACAAGTGTGATTCACTTCGTTCTCTGTCACCATGTGTCCATGTCCGAGGGCCCTTTAAAACTCTCTGATTATCACATATCTGGGGAAGTGTTGACAGGTAGCCAGTTAGAGCAGAAATATGCACACTGGAGAGTTCAGCCGAGTTCAGCCGAGTTCAGCGGTCATGGCGGCGAGTGCATCTGCAGCTCACTACGGTGCAGAAAGGCTCATAAGAAACCCAACCTGAATCGAACATGTGCAACCTGGAAAAAACTGGGCAGTGGATCCTCACAGAGATCTCTTTGAAATGGTCCCAGTTGCTAGAGATGCCACAAGCTCTTATCTTTGAAGTTGGTCGCTGCCTTTTGGTAGAATCGCTTCAATATGCAAATTATTTTGACTGTGAACGTGTGAGAGCTCAAGTCTAGCAATTGCTGATTTACAATCTCGAAAAATACCAGCACAATTTGTTTCAAACGTTTTTGCTCTGAAGCATTTTCTAATAGATTTTCCAAATGCTGGATATCTCATTTGGAACGAAAAACTTCAGTTCAACAGTTTTTTTAAGCCCAATCCAAGGTCATTGGTTTCCTCTAACAAGTCTCCAAGCATCCTGTTCCCATCTGTATTCGCTACAGCAGCCACAGACTTGGCGATGTAAGACCTCAACAGATCTGCTTTATCCCTCTTCATCTTCTTTACGTCTTTCTTTGGGAGATCAGCGGGGCTTCCCTGTCTAGAAACACCAATATGAGACGTTAAACAAACTCAGAAAAGCCCAAGCTCGGGTTTCACCAACAGTCCTCCTGGTGTTGAATTGTTAAGGAGACAGATTCAGCTCCACAGAAGGCAGCATAGTCTGATTAGATTTGCCGCAATACCACTTCTTTTCTTTTTTTGCCAGTTCAGCCTGTCTGCTTTGGGTGGTGGCTTGTGTAACGAAGTGTTGAAAAACCCTCGTTAAGTTAACTGATGCGTGTTGGACGGATCCAAGAGGAGCAGGCAGATTCTGGAGGCTCTGAAAGCGCTTGAGACGAGACGGATAGAGAGGATCTGAATCGATCTTTGCCGTACATCAATAATTATGTGGAATGTGTGTTTCACTTTTCGACAGGTTGAAAAGTTTTGCCGTCTGTTAGGAGTTGTGAAGTGAAAAACCGACGGCGAGGCTTTGTTTGGTCGCTCTAGACTTATAGTTGAGAGGTTGTAAATTACTCGCAGTTATTGCTGATAAAGTATTTGGCTTCTGCAAAAGCTGCTTGAGTTTTGTAGTCACTGTCTCCTCCACTGTTTGGTTTGAATTATGCTGACTGTATTTCACTGTCTCAGTCTTCCAAAGGTGATCTGTCCATCTGTCTCGTTATTAATTTATTAAGTTTCTAGTTCTCTCTCTCTCTGCATCACGCCCAGTTTTCCTGCCCCGAGGGTCTGGCCCAACATTCTTCGGTAGACTTCAGTGTATACAGTACGGGCGGGTTTGGATGCTGTGGAGTGTGTCCCACTTGGCCTCGGGCTAAAGCTGCTGCGGTCAAATAACTGGGCTTTGCTCTTGGCCAAAACCAGCGACTCCAGTTAGAAAAAGGAATTAGAGAATGAAAATGAGGTGATTGAGGCCAGTGGAAACAACAGGGAGCGCGTGTGTTGTCTGTTTATGTCTATATGAAATACATATGTGTGCTTAAGCAAGTTTATGAGTATTTATTTTGTCCATACCTAACTCTAATCTAAAGCTTTTTTATTTTGTTCTGATCAGATCAGTCTTAACTGGTAGGTATTAATCATTCGTCCATATAGTACAACATTTTAAGCCATTTTTAATCATATGATTTGAATGGTATGTGCAAATGTTCTCCAGGTGCGATTCTCTTTTACTGTCCTCTATAATCACAGCAGACACAGACCGTCACATTCACACCTGTCCCCCTGCAAACAACGGCAGGTGGGAACCAAAAAGTGCTCCATAAGAAACTGATAACTAAATTATACAATGAAACTGTGGTAATTGTGTTGTGTGTACTCATCACTTGTCACACAATGTGAATGAATATGGCCAGCTTCTAATGAAAATAACACAAATGTGTACATTATTTAAGATTTCAGGAGCAACTGTAAGTATATACAGTATAATGTGTTCAGACAGGTTGGCATTGGTTCCTATAATCAGTCCAATGTATCAGATAGATGTATTTATAGTATTTGTGCACATGCTTGCAGAATATTTAAAAAAAAACATAACTCATTTTTCTCTGTCCTCAGTGTGCATGTTTTTTTTTTTCCATGCTAAACAACAGTTTATTTGTATGATGGCAGATGGAAAACACACCCCAAACCACCGCTCGAACCGCACTACAGCCCATCACCAGGACAATCACTCAGCCTCAGTCTTAGGAGGAAATAACTGCGGCTCTGCGGTTGCGGATACTTATCTGTGTTAGTCTCTTACATCTTTTCATATCGTCACCATACTTATGAAAGAGGGATCTTCATCATCATGACCAAATGTATGAAATTTGAACAGAGAGGTCGAGAGAATATGAAGAGCCAGGCAAAGCACAGGATAATAAAGACATGCCATTGGCTGATTTGATTTCATGAACATGTGTCACACAAGTGTTGGGTTACCTTGTCTAGAGGTATTCCTGATTCTCGCTCGCCCCTGCTCCCCTGTTACATGCATCAGCAGTCAGTCACTTTGCCAGAGTGGAAATTACCACGAATCACTTTGTCTTTCAACCAAGGCTCAGCAGAAATTATTCACTTTTCTTAAGTCGAAATTACCCTTTCGAATGTCACTCGGAACACTGGAAATAGCTGAGTAGAGGAGACTGGAGAGGACAATCTTTACATTTCCCGGCTCTGTTAAACGCAGATGTCCGTAACCCCCCCCCCCCCCCCCCCCCCCCCCCTCGACGGAAACAAATGTAATTCCAGACCTCTCCACGTCGGCCCACTACGCATCCATCACTGTGTCGTTTTTTGCGCATAACCTACATACAGTTAATTGTTCCCCAGTGAAGAGGTTTTTAATTTAATGACTGCAGAAAGGAGGAGTGTAAGCTTGTCATAAAAAATCTCATGTACAGCAGAATGTGGGGAGTCTACAGAAGCTGGTCATAGCTTATAAGGTCAGATTTCACCACTTCAGCTCCCAGTGTGTAAACATGTATAACACACACACACGCACATAAAGTAGACTTGGTTATTGTCACAAAACAGTTTAATACTTTGTCAGTGCTCTTTTCTGTCGTTGATTTACACACTCAGCTCTTCAATAAATTAAGATATTAAGTGTAACTTTGCGTGAAACTATTTGACCAACTGACAAAACACTGGCGCCTGAAGAGCTTCCCAGGGAGAGCTGCATCGATTTTTTGTCGCTGCGTGTCACCGTTTTTGTTTGCAATGGCTCCTGGCGCTGGTACAAGACCATTAAGTTCCAGTTCGTAAACACCATCTACGACACTCAGATTGGCTCGGTTCATTCTCTGAGTGTGGAAAAAGCTGTCAGTGATCACAACGCCAGACTTATTTCAATTCCCCCCTCTACTAAAAAAAAAAACAGAAGATGTGGGTGGTGAATCAGACATCTGGGACCAGGCTAGAACTGAAGACCTCTACTTATGTTTCTCCAGCAGACATTTTTTTCACAGCAGGCATATTGACTTGTCATAGCAGGAAAATCACAGATGTAAATGATAACGTTGATGATGACTGCGCACCCTCGGGGTAAACCATGCACACAATAACCCAATAACAGGAATGTAGCCTTAATTAAGTTAAGTTTTTTAATTACACCTGTGTTCTTCTTGTTATCACATGTCACACTTCTTTTTTTTTAAAGTATATCTTTTTGGGCTTTTATTGCCTTTAATTGATAGTGCAGTCGAGAGAGAGACAGGAAATTGGGAGGCAGAGAGTGGGGGAATGACACGCAGGAAAGGGCCGTCCGACGTGGGACTCGAACCGGGGCCGCCTGCACCGAGGACTGAGCCTCAACATGGGGCAGCAGCTCTACCCAGTGAGCTAAACGCCGCCCCCACACTTCTTCTTTATCATTAGCTGATTATCAGTATCACACGTTCTGTCATACTGTATGTTTTATTGATGAAAACGAATGTAGTTAGTAGTTAAGTGTAAACAACATTAAAATTAGTTCACCGTTGGACGTGTCTACAGCTTTACACCGTTTGGGTAACTTCACACATGTGGTCGGGAACACACGCTTTCCTACACACATCACGCTCACTCACTTAAACTCACACTCTGTTCTTTCCACTGAGCGTGCATGCACACATGTACACGCACACACACAGATTCCCTCTCTCTTAAAATACTGCTCAGCGATTGATAGGTGCTGCCGACACCAGCCTGTGTGCAAGCGTGTGTGTGTGTGTGTGTGTACTGTAAGTGAAATGTGCGATTCAGAAACTGAGTGGTGAGGAGGCTTTGAAGAATAATACCCTGTTGGCAAGGTCAAAGGTCGGGGAGGCGTCAGCAAGGACAGGAACTGACTGTCAGCAGCTTTGGTGGCCTGGGTTCAACTTCCATGATCAACCATGTACGTACGGTATATGATTAGAAACCGGTGGTTTCTTGCTCGTAGTGGGAAAAAAAGCAGTTCCACTGAGCTGCCATGCTGTTGAAACCATGATTCTTTTAACCATGGTGCGTACTCTTTTGGATCAAACTTCTACCAAGAAAAGCCTGATATTAGGGTTAATGATTATGGAAACTTAATATTAATTTCAAAGATTTCCAACCATATGTGCACTAATCACGACTAAAACTAAAACTCAACTCATCTTCTCATTACAAAGCTAAAATCAGTCAAACACATGCCATGCCCACGCATCAACTGGCACAGAAGCAACTGTTCATCTTGTAGCGATAACTCACTCAGACACTGCACCTCTGCTGCTCCGTGCTCACAAAAAAAACCCTCATAAAGTCCACAGCTTTGTAATTAAAGACACAAATCAAACAAGTTCTTAAAGTGTATGGATTTATCTTGGCATTTTAAGATTAGGAATTACCAAAAGCGTCATATGTTGGCACCTAAAGAAACCAGAACTATTTGAAAGAGCCAGTAGTGGCAAACTAAATAACATGTTTTTATGGGCTAAAGCGTGTAGGTCTATTAGTAAACCACTTGCTATGTTGAGGTTAGAGTTTGAGAGTGCCAGATTCCATTGGCTTGTTTTCTTTGCTGAGTGTGTGTGTGTGTGTACGTGTTTGTCTGACTGTCTGTATGTCTCTTTGTGTGAATGACTAAGTAGGTAATTGGTACACGAAAGTGAATCCACAAATAAAGCCTACATCCTGCCTTCTCTATTGTTTGCTTTTTATGTGATCTTCCCTAAAAACATGTCCTAAGGTCTGATTGTGCAAGATCTCAGTCTCCTGGAACTATTAGTTGTGTTGTCAGCATCGGCAAGAAACCCTGTTTCAAGTAGTTGCCCAAATATAGAAACAAAACACGCAATCGCCTCAACTTTAATCAGTTCATGTCTGGAACCCTGGCAAGAAACTCGTCCCACAAGACACGATACCGATCACCCAGAACCCCCGACCAATTTTCAGAGGAGAGCACAAAAGCATAGAAATATGATCAGTTTCAATTCAGGGTATCCAAACACCAAACACAGGTGTTTCCCAGCAACAGCATATTTGTATTGGTATTTCAGTGAGCTTTTTAGCAGAGCAACTATGTGCAACATCGTCTTTGCTCCAAATTTCTCTTGATTTATGATGAGGTTTAAAGCCCTTTTAGAAACCGAAACAACCTACGCCAGCTCCATATGATCCCCAAGCATTACCACCCAAAATGTGTCCCCCCCTCCCTCATATGACCTCCCAGCATGAGCTTCCTCTTGATGTTATGAGGTCTAATATAATTTATCCTACCAACGAGGGGCGAGTCCAGAATAAACAGGAGAATCAATAAGTTGAAACCTCTCCATTAATCTGTACTACAAACACTGACGTCTCTCCAATTCCCCGCTCTATTAGAGGAAATCTCCCCCTCCAGCTGGGGCCAAGACAAACAAACCCCTCAGGAGAAGAAAAGAATGGAAGGACAAGCAAAAAGAGAGAGAGAGAGCTAGAGGAACACGAAGAAGAAATGCAACTACAGCAACAACAGTCAACACAACAAAGGAAAATGCAGCGTATGTCTGTGCAGTGCGGTCTGAGCTAAGTCTGGGACAAGACGGGATACATTTTCACGGATGCCTTGAGCAGGCGACAGTCCCCAGATCGTTCCCTACGTATAAGCATTTCTCTCAACGCACCAGTCTGTAGTCAAGAAGAGCCTCACCACACTGTTGCCTTTGTTTACTTCAAAAAATTGAAGCCGAGCCTCGGAGATGATGCCGTGGCTGCGCTGTGCTCGGCCAGCGAGGCGATGATCTCATGAGTGTCACCAATATTACATAACTCATGGGATCTCCTCCACTCTTCAGCGTAATTCTGTGGAAAAATCGCTTTTTCTGTCATACGTAGATGATTTTTCACCAAAACCACACAGCTCAGTGGCAGAAGATCACCTGAAATACCAGAATTAAGTATTAGGATGTACACATATAAATCAATCAGTTTTTCTCTCTCGCAGCAGTACAGTTTCTCTGTAAACGGCAGCCTAAACAGAACAACATTCAATGAAGAAAACTCTTGCTACACTATCACTCTCACTTCCTACTTGAAATCACAAAGTAACTCCTAGACACCACTTACAAAAAGCTGAATTTGATGTATGTGCTCTTATAACGTAGTCATAACAGTCTAATATAAGTAGAGCTCTAACTAACGATTATTTCCACCTTTCATTAATCAGCCAATTCTTCTTTAATTTGAGATTTTCTGTAAAACGCAGGGACGACAATATTAGAATGGAAAAACAAACAAACCCTCACACTGGACAAACAGAAACCATAAAAATATACATAAACGATTAATTGATTATCAAGATAGTTGCTATTGCAGCACACTGGTCTTCGTCAGATTAAAAGTGTAAACGATGCAGGCCTCCAAAATATACAATGAATGAAACTGGCCAGTAACATGCACGGTTTTATGTTTCATATTGTGCAGACTATGTGACTGCACATTTTGACTGGACAATATTCAAAATGCAAGTGCCCACAAAAATAAAACAAATGAGTTCACATGTTCTATAGTATGAAATCCAATAAGAAAACATACCATACATGGACATATTGAAAGACACAATACATTTAAGTTTTAAGAATATCAAACACCTGCCATGAACATGGCAGATATTATGAATACCAAAAAAAAAAACACATGACAGGAGCCAAACCAGGCTCAGCCCGACATCGTCCAAGTGGCACTCAGTCCGTAACTGCTTTTGTTTTTCTTCCTCCCACTCAATCAAACGGGATTTCCTCGTCCAATTACCCAGAATGCCGTGTCCGATTGCAGCATGGTCAGTGCCTAAAATGCGTCTCTCGGTGCTTCATTTCACCAGGAACAAGACAGAGGCCAGAGGCTGGATAATTGAACAAGTTTCTCATTTGCCAGCCAAGATAGCCTTTCCCCTTGGCATCACATTGTGGAATTAACCTCTCTCTCTGGTTCTCTCTCTCTCTCTCTCTCTCTGTGTCTTTCTCTCTGCGTCTCGCCCTCGCTCGTCGTTCCTGGTTGAGTTGTTGAGTTTGATGAATGGTGTTGTGACAGAAACAGTCAAGCTAACACACACAGCCGTCCAGTCTACCGTGTCTGGCAATTAACTGACTGTCCGCACTCTCTTCCCCCATCACTCTGGATGCCGTCACACACTTCTCAGTGAAAACGGGTTCACTTCGGGCCTGTTTACAAATCCACATTACACAGGCAGACCTTAGTGACGATTTCAAAATCATTAGCTCGTGGTGAGCAAAGTCAGCGGTTGCCAAATTGGGAGTATTTTCCTGTAATGACTCTGTTGTTCTAGGAATAGTTTTCCATCCCTAACATTTTGCCGGCCGTAGCCCAGACAGGTTAACAATTATCCACGGTGTCTCTGCCTAACTTCAAAAATATCTTCTGTGGTTTTCAAAACCTCTACTTATAACAACAATGATTGATGAGAGATCTTTCACACACACAGACAAAAAAATCCACTGCATCCACTTTTCTTCAAGCACAGTTACAGTACAAATACAGTATGTAATCAATCAAGCAATTAATGTAATGTAATTTAATAGGAGGTTGATTCATAATCATACAGTGTTGCAGCATATTTCTATGATTTATACATTGATATTTATAATATTAATCTAAATCAAATTGATCAGGACATTATTTTCCTCCGAAGGTGCTCCCCCCCCCAAATCCTAGTATAATCATGGTGTCCTAGGTTTGACAATATGAATACTATCAAATTGTACATTTTTAGGAGCATTGTATTATTTCTTGGGCCAGAAACCCTTCAGCACATGTCATTAACATATGCTCTGACATTCCAACAACTTGTAGCGCTCACTTCCTACTGTATTGAATTGCTCATAAATCAGAGACAAATTTTATTGTTCCAACTGGGAAGCAATACTCAGAAATATCTGTTGTGGTGTCAGTTGTCATGAGCCACAGACAGAGCGCGGTGTCGTTCCGGTTTGTATGTTCCTGACTCTAGCCTGTCCTGAATGATTGTCAAGAAACAGCTGGAGAGCAGGACGGGTTCAGCTGCCTGTCCTGCCACGGCGGAGAAGTTATTCACCATAAAAACCTAAAAATAGAAAATTAGTCAATCTGTGCCTGATTCATTACGTAACATTTCCCCAAAGCATGCCATGTTTTTTTAAGGAACAATTCTTCAGCTTTTGAATTAAATTATTTTTGACCAGTTATATTACCTTGCATGCAAACATAAACCTTTTTAAAACAAAACACCATAGGTTTGGTTTTCATACAGTAGTAGCACCTCTCCAGGCATTGCTCTCTGGCAGCCAGTTCTAAATCATGGGTGTTGGAGCCTTCCTCAAATGCAGCAGCATGAAAGAGCTCCTGCAATTATAACCCAACATTGCCAAAAACATGATATGACATTTATGAGATGGCTTGCCTGCTGTATCTGAGACAAGCTTCAAGTCTCTGCAAGTTGATTAACATAACAGACTGTCTTTAACAGAAACAGACAGGCTGAAAGGAAACCAATCTAAAATCTTAAGAAATGTTTATTGATACATGTTTTACAGTATATATACTTAAAAGAAATACAAGGCCACCTGTAAGGCCTTTGGCATTCTGGGTGGCCCATGTGGAAACCAAGCTTCTTACCCTCATGGTGTAAGTCTCACCCACTCCCTTCTGTGCATGGAAAGTTTTGTGAAATAAAGTTTTGCAAGACAGAGATTATGTGGCATGAAACAATGTGCGAGAAGCTTGATGGCAAATATTCAGTGATGCAAACAGAGAAGGAGATACATGTGCTTTACATGTGTTGTCCAGTCAAAACATTTCAGGATTAATTTGAAGTTCTTTGAGGCATGCAATTTGTGAGGAACAAAAACAACTTGTTTGTGGCACAAAAGATCACGGCTTTTCACCGATTTGACCAGGAAACCAGGAAGTGTCTTTGCAAGTGACCCAGTTTATCTCAAATATCCAAACTATGTGTCCCTGAGATGTTGCTCAACAACACTAGAGTTGAGTCTAGTGTCTGTAATTGTTGGGATCCTGCAGTGTTGTTGTTGTTATTCTTACCACCCAAGCCAAGAGCAGATAGCCTGTAAAAACAAGCGCTCTCACTTCCGACTGATGGAGAGAAAGCTTCCCGAACGGATGCAGTTGGGTTGCGTTTTTCTTTTCGTTTTTATATCCCCTGTGGAATGCTGCAAATAAGATTTTTGTTTTTACTTCTGAAAGGTGGATCCCAGGGAAACAAGAAATTGCATAAGACAATAATTGATTGACTCTGGTGTGGTCTTCATTCTCCGGTGCTGGCAGAAGAAGAAACGTTCTGGAGTCAAGGTGACGACTGAAAACATTCAACGTTAGTGTTTGTATTCAACTGTAGTCTTTATCTGATGCCTGATAAGTTTGGCCGCTGAGTGATCTGTGTGGTTGTGCAAACAGTGATTTGCCTGTGTTTAATTTGTGGATATTTATTACTTAGTTTGCTCGGCTGTTGCTGTGGTCCACCCTCTGGACGGAGCCTCGGAAAACCAGCACAGATTCCAGTCAGACTTGAGATCTGGCCAGCGGAGATGCACGCATGTGGCTAAATGTAAACAAAATAGTTTTATAATACACACTTGAAGAGATGAGTATGAATGAAGCCAGAAATGCAGGGATCCAAGAACCGGTTTCCTTTTATTGGAACAATAATATTGCCCATGTAATGCCTGGAAAGAAGTGTAAGCAAGCTTCAGATCTAACGTTTCATTAACAAGAGCTTAAAGACATTTAAAATTCATATAAAAACCAAAGCTAATGCTGAAGGAGCTTGCAGAGAAGCAGGGAGTCACATTGCGTAATAAAGTGATGTAAGGGTCCAGCAAGGATTCACTGCTCGGCGTCGGTGTTTGCAAATAAAAAGAACACCACACGGAAACGGTAACACCTGCATGATTAAATCCATCGTACTGTGAGGTGTTGGCGTTACTTCATCTTCATTCACACGCGCTGCACAGCGGGGCAACTGAGCCAACACTTAATTTGACTGACCTGTACGTTTCTATGAATGCGTTTTAATAGCGAACCAAATCAAAGAGGAATACTTTGGCAGTCCGTGAAAAAAATGCAAAAATTAATAAAAATATTAAACATTTGACTCATGTATTAAAGTTGACTATGAGAGTCTTTCCATCTCTCACTTTTTCATTGGCTTTTTTCTTTTTTTTTCACTGTGGTTTCCCACTGCTGCAAACACACAGAGAGAAACAAATCATTAAGCAGCTTTGCTCAAAGCCAGGTGGGTTCAGGCTCTGATCAAAGTCACAGGGGGGGCTGATTGGAGGCCAGCAGTGTGGTGGTGGAGGGGGGTCGGAGGGGGTCCTCATTTAGCATTCAGAATAGCTGCCATGCATATATAAGCCTTTGATTAACAGCTGGGGTACCTTGGCACCGTCGTTAGCCCCTCAAGGTGTGGAAAGGTTTCCTAGTCCCTCTTGCCAGCTGCAGCGAGGTGCCTTGCTTTTGAAGTTGGATTCATACAAGCATCTGTTTGGAGATGTTGAAACCGTCAGATTAAGGATTCATATTTTCACCTTTTATCTATATCATTTATTAACACTGGCAGTTCACCGGTGGTTTGGCAAACCACAGGACTATGGCGCATATGGTAATATGTGATTTCGAGTTGTGATGCATTTCTTATTGAACTCATCACTTCATACATTTATTGTTCGTCAGAGACTTCAAGTAGTTATTCATACTGAATGAACAACAGAAGTTGGGTTTTCGTGCTTTGAATGGCAGTCTATCAAACCACAAACATTATAGCCACTCTAATAAAAGAGTGCATTTGTACACTTTTTTCCCCTCCAACTGTATTTGTGCAGCAGTATTATGACATTATACCAGGGGGGTGTCAAACTCGTTTTAGTTCAGGGGCCACAAACAGCACAGTTTGAGCTCAAGTGGGACAGGACCAGTAAAATAATAGCATAATAACCCATCAATAAAAAGAACATTGAATTTTTACCTTTGTTTTAGTACATTATTAAAGTGACTACAAGGAGTTTTGGAAAGCGAAAAACACTATATTTCCCGCGCACACTGTGAAATTCTTGGACCGGCACAAGACGGACAAAAGCGAAAGCATTTGCTAAGAATGTTTTCATTAATCAAGAACGAAAGTCAGAGGTTCAAAGACGATCAGATACCATCGTCTTCGTACTATTCGTACCATCGTCCCAACCATAAATGATGCCAACTAGCGATCCAACGGCGTTATTCCCATGACCCGCCGGGCAGCGTCCGGGAAACCAGGAAACCAGAAAATGCTGGGCGAGTCGACCACTAAATAATAATATCAAAATAACTATAAAAACAAAACGATATGGGTAACGTAGATTCATCCACACTAATATGAGACTCTTTTATAACCAAAAGCAAACTCCTCGGGGTCTCTTTAAGATGTTTACAGTTAATGAACTATCCTTTTACAAAATATATGATGAACAACCTGAAATTTCTTGATAAAAATATGTGAAATTTCAAATTCTCACACTTGGCAAATTCATCCTGAGGGCTGGATTGGACCCTCTGCCGGGCCGCACGTTTGACACCCCTGCATTAAACTGTATGTACAGTTTCGACTACATTTGTTCTGTAGAAGCAGCCACCAGCTCCACATATGGAGCATCATCTCTCCCTGTTCTCTTTTGCTTCTTGCCAGAGTCTGAGGCGTGTTGGAGCGGGGACAGATTCACTGCTCTTACCGCTAATCCCTCCGGGCCCGCTCGTCCCTGTGCTATCGCTGCTGCTCTGACAGATATCATCGGCTCCACACCAGACACACTTAAACTGCCCCGTTGCTGCTGGCTTATTATCTCTTCTTTTGGACTAATGCCTGCATTGAAGGGCCTGCCAAGTGCGTAATTGAAAAAATACATGCAATGTACGACGCAGAGAGGCCTGGAGCTGACACACGCAGCTGTTCAAGGTGTTTGACTGCTACGAGCTGGGAAACTTAAGAAAGTAACACTTAAATCCTTAAGTCTTCTCTTGCATTCAGACTCCTGACTGTGAAGTGGATCTGTTTAGTTTACGAAAAGATTACCTTTTTTTTTGGTATTGATACAAGAGAATAAATGACTTGCAGTTGCCAGAGCTTTTATAGCATGTTGTTGGCTGTCTCTCACACATGTCTGTTAACCTTTTGTGGTTTAACCTTTCTTTCATCCCTAAGCTCTGACAGAACCACTCGTTTCTTTATTCTTTAGCAATAATGATCAGAACAAAACGTTTTTAGGAGCGAAATCTGCTAAAATGTAGATAATATTCATTAGTTTTTATACACTTGTTTTCTTCCCTGTTTTGTGAATCACCTCCTGTCGATGTGAGTGTGAATGTTTTTGTTTGTCGGATGCTGCGGCCGCATCATTATCTGCAGTGAAAATGCCTTGAATGATAAGGTACATGCAGAGAGTTACTGTAAAGGGCATCCCCTTCCCACACGCTGGCTCCTGCGGTGGCCTTTATGTTAATACTCTGACCTAAAGTATGCAGAGACTATTCAGAAGGGTGTTATTAGTGGGTATGCATGCGTATGCTCCGTTTGGTGGCATCTCCACACTCGCTAACACCAGCCACTGACTCATGGCTCAGCGCAGAAACCGCTGTGACCCAGCAGCACTTTGAGCAGACGCCTAATAAAAGACCTAAAAACACCCCGAAAAACACTTAAAGCGGACACGGTCGATCACACCAACACACATCCACTCATTGTCGTCGTGCCCTGGCATGAAAAGGCTATAAATGTTTAGCGCTTATAGGCACAAACATCACGGATGTAGGAGCCAAGCAGGACCAGGGAGGGTGGCAGCCACTGACAGCTGGGAGCGCGCGCAAGGCGAACCTCCCCTGAGCACCGAGAGCTTTGAGGATCAGAGGCACCATAGCTCTCCCTCTTCCTCTATTCTCTCTCTATCCTCCTTTTTGCCCTCCTTCACTCCCTCGCTCCACGGGCTCTGTAATTACGTCGCTCCTGCCAGAGCCGCTTGAAGTTTAGCCAATTAGACAATAAAGACCAGAGCTCTCTCTCTTGCTCTCTCTCCTGCTCCGTTTGGCCTCCCCCGGTGGTCACACCCTTCGCATGTCTCCTCTCTGCGCCTCCTGTATTTCACATTCTGTCATGTGCAGCTATTACGTCCTGTTTGGACTCACACACATCCTTTGTTTCGCTCCAGTCTTAAATTCTTTATAGTATACCCATGACCTCTCTGGGCTTTCAGTAAGTCAGTAAGTGGATATCTGTCCTACTGACTTCATCTTGGCTCATTTTTCCTCCACCTTATTGCTCCAACATCTTTTTCTTTTCATCCATTGTTCGCTGGTTTTCATCCACTGACTCCTTTAACCTTGTTTAAAGCACGCTTACAACAAACCCAGACACTCTCAGCTTGGCCTCCTTCAGCGAAGCTTAGCAGATGGTCCTGTTATTTTTTATTTTTTCTCTTTACTCCAGAGAAAATAAAGATATGTTTCTCTGACTTTAATGTCCTGTCTAATTGTATGTGGTGGATTGTAAACGGTGGCTAAAGTTAGTTTGGGAACTATAGCCGGTGTCTGGGGCGGACACAGCAGCCCGGTCTGCGTTGCCCAGTGTTCTCTCGTGGTTTCAGACCACTGGCAGGCAGTCTGTAGTCTGTAAGAGAAATAACTACAATTGTAGAGCTTTCTCCCCCCCACCTTTTTTTTTTCTCCTGCCCCTCCTCCCCGTCCTGCCCTTGTTGCCTCTCCTGCTGATGTAGGGTTTTGAGGAACCCAAGAATTGAGGACTGTTTTTAGTGGTTGTGTGTGACGTTCTTCGTTATTCAATTTAGTCATGTCACTAAAGCTGGAGCTGTGCTGGTGGCAGCTGGCAGGCAGAGCCATGCGTGGGATGGATGTGTGTATTTGAATGGACAAAACTTTATAATAAATGCAGGAACAACACAACTTTGTCTCGCTTGTCAGCTTCATTTTTGTGTTTTTTGCAATGTCTACTATTATTCAACTTTTTTTAATCTTTTTTTTTTTTTACTTTAAAGGAATAGTTGGACTTTTTTGGGAATACACAATAATGGGCTTTACACTGTCATATCCGCCCATTCAACATGAAGGTGGAGCCAATGTCTAGCTGAGTTAAGCATAAAGACAAGATGCAGCACTTTGTCGTGACATAACAAAGTCCACCTATACTGTATGTCATGTTATGGTTGTTCAGTTTGAACAAAAACCAAAATGTAAAAAAAAAATGACAATCTGTGTTTTATGGGAGTTCATCACAGTGATGACAAGACCTCAGGAAGTCACTGTGCCTGGCCAGGAAATAGTCCAGTATGTAATTCCCTGTAAAACCACAAATTGTCGCTTTTATACTTTGGTTTCTTGGGTTTCATGATGCAACTAAATTGAAAGTTCCTCTCGAAGTTCAACCAACCAAGTATTACAAAGATTTGATTCATTTTTACTTCTCAACTTAATGAGCGTACATTTTTCCCCACTCTCGCAGCAAATCCTGCGTCATTCCCGTGCCAACGCCACCAAGGTCATTTTCCTCATCACAGACGGCTACTCCAACGGCGGGGACCCCCGGCCCGTGGCGGCCGCTCTGAGGGAACGCAACGTGGAGATCTTCACTCTGGGCATCTGGCAGGGAAACATCAGGGAGCTGCACGACATGGCGTCGCAGCCCAAAGATCAGCACTGCTACTTCGTGCATAACTTTGCAGAGTTTGAGGCGCTCGCTCGTCGCGCACTGCATGAAGGTAAGAAGAATGAGGTCAGGTCACTATATTCAAAGACAGGGGGTTCCCAAACTTTTCACCCCAAAATTACGGTGCCGTTGACTGACGACCCACACTATCCCTGGAGGTGACATGCACACAAAGCCCACGCACCAATTGACGTATCCAAACACGACACAGAAGAACAGAACAGCCTCACAACAAGGGAGCGATTTTATATATACTGTAGCTAGATAAAGATAAAAGCAGAATACCTCAATCAAAGTAATATCCATGAAACTTATGAGTGAACATTGTTGCTGTCATGTGCAAATCATGAACTATAGTGCTGAGTGCACATGTGAACATTGTTGCTGTGCACATTTACATTTATGTTAATCTCTCCTAATGAGTTTTTTGGAGACAGCCACTTGGACATCATCTTCCCAATAGACACGATCTGTAGGCATCTAAAGAAAAGGGAGGAAAATTTATTTGCATGGTTTTTTAATTTTAACTATTATTTTTTATCTTTTTAACAATTACATCTCTAATAATTTTCAAATGTTATTTGATTCCTGGAAATCATCTGGCGACCCCACTCTCGGCGCCTTGCGACCCCCCGGGGGGTCCCGACCCCCACTTTGGGAACCCCCGTTCAAAGACACATCTGTGTTCTTACTTCACACTGCAGAGAAACATCAGATCCCCCTTCCCACCTTCACTACAGCTGCTTACAGTAGCGCTACATGAAGCCCTATGTTTTGGTAAATTAACGTCTGAGTTACCGTGACTGCGCTTTTTCTCTTTGAAGCCTCAATGCTCCATTTGACCTGTAGCAATATTTCTCAGATGAAGGTTTTGACCCTGTTAAAACTCAGTGTTGACTTATAAACGAGCAGATAATATTTTCAGTGGAATCTGACAACGTACATTTCACATGGTCTTTTTCTGCAGTGTGCTGCCAACAACGATTAGGCCTCGTGTCTGCGCAGATTGGACAGAGCAGAGCGCTTTTTCCCACACTTCAGGGGGACTTCCCACAATTTGGTGAAAAGAGGGATTCATTCGCGGCTTTAAGACGTAAAATACAGCCATAAAACATCACAGCTAAGTACAGCAGCGGCCGTGTAGAAAGCTGTAAATCACGCACATGCACTCTCGCAGGCTGTTGCGTGCATGTTCACATTCACGCCACCGCCGCCGCTGGAATTCCAGACAGTAGGTGCAGCAGCAGAGATCAGCGAGACGGCGCGAGGATAAGGCTGCGGGAGTGAAAACCAAACACAGAGCGTACTATCAGCTCAGCCTCCGCCGACTCTCACGCTCTGTCCTGAAGTGTGCCCGGCCGCTCTGCCAACACAAGCCTCACAAAGGAGACGCTTTTTTGTTTTCTAGCAACGGAGCCACATTTCAAAAACCACTCTAGCTGCGCATGGAGCAAATCACTGAGATGACACCAGAACCTCTCTTCTTCCTAATATTCATCCTCACCTTCACCTACCTACTCTACCTACCGACTCCCTTCTTCTTTTTGGTTTACTTCTTTTTCCTAATCTTTTTCATCGTATTTGTCTTTTGTCTTAAGTCTTTGTGTTCGCTGTCTTTATCCTCTTTATCTTCTTCATTTTCCTCCTTCTTCATCATCCTCTTTCTTCCTATTCCTCATCTTGTTTTTCTTGTTTCTTATTGTTCGTCTTCACCTGCCTCATCCTCATTTTACTCTTCTTCAATCAATCAATCTTTATTTAAAGTGTAGAATCACCATGCAACATGGTCTCAAAACATTTTACAATAAAATGGTGCATGAGGCAAACATACCAGGAATAACACGACAAATATATACATACTGTATACATACATATACAGTATAGACATATATATATACATACTGTACACATACATAAAACTTATAACTTCTTCATCTTCTTCCTGATCCTCTTTTTTCACTTTGCCGACTTTGTCCTCATTGGCTCTGGCAGCATCAAAGAAAACCGTCTCAGCTCAGATTTATGGGCTTTTATCAGTAACTACTGATTTTTTAGTGATTGTATCAAAGGAACAGAGGATGTGGCCGTTTGTTTTTAGCCTCTTGTACATGTGTTCCTGTGGCAGATGCCGACTCGTATTTGTTTATTTGTCCTGTGGTTTAGGTGTTTTGCTCACTTTGCTCCCTGATTCCGTGAGACGTCAGATGTGTGGAAAGCCGATGTTTACTTCAGCCTGCAGTCAGTCTCAATTATGCACCGTACACAACTATAAACAGAAGTTCTTGACTGACATTTTGCAAATGAGTGTTTTTATTATATCATCATGATATGAAGAAAAATAAACTCCAGTTAGACTTGTACACAACTTCACTGCCCGACAGATGTGTTTTGGCTTGCTGTACAGAAAACAGTTACTGGCATTTTTTACTCCCTGGGCAGTTTTTCCTCCTGCACCGTCAACCCTGTTTGACCTCTGAAATACAGCTTCAACAGTCTGCAATGAAGTGAACTCTCAGAGTGAATTGTCTGATACTTTGACCCCGCTGCAACCTGCACTTCTCTGTGTTTGTCTCCCACCCACAGACCTCCCCACAGGCAGCTACATCCAGGAGGATCGGTCCCGCTGCTCCTCTCTGTGCGAATCAGACGGCGACTGCTGCGACGTGATGGCCAGCTGCATGTGCGGCACACACACCGGGCAGTACGACTGCATCTGCGAGAAGGGCTACTACGGGAAGGGTCTCCATCACGAGTGCACAGGTAGGACACGTGGAGAATATGTCGTATCGAACTCATCTTCCAAAAAGTCCTCCCCTCTCCTCACCAACTTGTCAACTCATCTCACGATGGGAGTCGCAGTCTAGCAGGTTGGAAATGATCTGGAAAGTTAGCCTGTGTTTGAGACTTAACTGCAAATCACTCATATTGCCATTTCGTCTGTGCCAAGCGCTGATGCTGATGGAATCCTCTTACAACTGTCAGATGTTGCGAGTCAGAGATAAATCAACCCAGTACCCATAGCGTGAGCAGCAGCCATGTTTCTTGGCAGACGTATGAGTGAAGATCTTGTGTAAAACGACATAAAATTTAAACACAGCAGCGTGCGGCTGGTCTCGTCCTCCTCACCGACGGCATATGTCACTTCTCTGGACGAACTGTCGACCCTGAGGCGGCTCTTTAGGTTGAGCAGCAGCAGCCAGCGTCTACAGACAACAAACCCAGTAAAAAGCTGCGTCTGTGGCATGTTTAGCTTCGCTGCGTTGTTTTCCTTTCCTACCACTTTCCACAAGCTGACCGACATTGTGTCTGCCCAGGAGCTGTGTTGCACTGAAACATGCTGGTGCCTCGGAGGCTGACCTCTGGGATTCCTTTTTTTTTTTTAGTTTCTCTTGTCTCTCGTCTCCTTCACCTGTCAGAGTCTCCTCCAAATCAAGACCACTTGGCCTCGGGTTGCCTCCGAGCTCACAGTGGGTGAAAGTTAAATAAGCAGCTTTTCCACTTCATGGAGTTTTAGCTGTCAACAGAGCAGATCACTATCAACAAACCCAATAATGTTCAGGGGGGCGGAGGACTGAGACAGACTCCCAGCTGGACGCACCACATCCTGCTCTCCACCTTCAATTTCCTCCTATAAATCACATCTCCTGCATCCACTTCTCTCTGCTCTACATTCAGAGACAAGAAAACGCTGCCGTCATCTTAAAACTAACTGCCTTTTTTTCCCTTTTCTTCCTGCACTGCCTCCCACTTCTGCTCCCTGCATATCCATCTGAGGAACTTAAACATCTGTTTCATCTACTGCCAGAGCGTTTTGCCTTTTTACCCTTGTGTTCTTTACTACTGGTTATTTATAATGTCGGGGACTCTAGGAGTTATTATTTCATGACTGTACACTCATTAGATTTCAGATAAGTGCGTCAGCACAAGTTGCACTGGTGTATGTTTGTTTATGACCATAAATAGTATCATGGAGATGCAAAGGCAGGCGTGTCCATGTAAACATACATACATACAACTGTTAATGTTGCTGGCTTTGGAAAAATCTACATATTCATGAGCTGTAACAAACTGAATTGTAATAATATAACATCAAATACACAGGTTTAAGTGCAGGAACGAAGAGTGGAAAAACGGGATGTAGAGAGCTGTGTCTCTTTGTCTTCTCTTCTCTCTCTCTTGTGCATAAAAACACCGACCTCTCCTCTCTCCTGTGTTGTAATCTCTGGGTCTCCTCCTAATCTCTTTTAAATCTGTAAATATCTTTAGCCAATATCATTTGAACAGGACTGTTTGAACTGATATGAGAACAATGGCCCCTTTCGGTTTCAATCACACTTGTGCCAACATGCCAAACATCTCTATAACTTCCACGTCATCACTTGATGGAGATCAGAAATAATTGAAACCCTCTCAATAATAATAATTAATCTTTATTCCTCCCTAGACAGAAATGTTGGACATGTCTCTGCTGAGTGGAAGTGGTGAGGCAGTGGCTCCTCTTTCCGTGGGGAAATCCTCAAACTCAGACTTTAATTCTTTTGAAGGGTCCCACCGCAGAATTGATAGATGATCTTTGTGGCAGTGCTTTAATTATGTTTTGTTTGAGTGTGTTGCCTAAAACCGAGCCAGTACTGCAGACAATCAAGCCGAAACACTTGCCAGCCGCCTGCGTAATGACAAATTAATTGGCCTTTTAATCGTCCGTCTGTTAAATCTCTGCGTTGCACGGCGTACTGTTTCAATTTGATGCAGGTGGTCGCTGACATTTTAGTGCAAGATAAAGGCCGATACATTATTTTCGCAATATGCATGGTCACAGAGGAATCTAGCAAACTGTGATTGTTTGAGAGCAGAACGACTTACAGATGCACTGGCTGCTGTGTGTCTGTGTTAGACCTCAGTCATCGAGACAGCTCAGGAGAGACGAAGAGGAAAATCAGTACAGAGCGTGCTGCAGTCAGTGTAACACTCAACTAGAGGAGGGCAAACACAACCAGGACACAATCTTCATTTTGTGTCCCTACATGTTTTGTTTTTTTTTGTTTGTTTTTTACAATTTATATTTATTTATTTAGTTGTCAATGTTGACAATACATTGCAATACAATCTCCTCAGGGTTAAGGAGTAGAAAAGAGAAAACCAACACACAAAGGAAAAAAAGGGAAAAAAAAGGAAACAAACAAAAAAGCAATAATAACCAATCATTATGTGTTCAGGCATCCTTATTAATCATGTCTTTCCTTATATGACAACCATTTCCCCCAAGAGGTCTTCTTTCATTTTCAACTACTGTATGTAAGATGCTCACCAGTATATAATCTATTATTGACATCCATTGTTTGTAACTTCAACTTCAGCAACTTTATTTGTCCCCAATGGGGCAATTCATTTGCAGGAGTGGGGAGCATAAAACAACATACAGATAAATAACACAGATGACAGTAATACAGATAAAAAAAACAAACACTGGATGTAAATGGACATAACGCAGATGTTAACAGTCAAAAAGCAATAAATAATTGATCAAATTAATCACACTGTGCTGTTGCTAGACCAAGATGGCCAAAGTGCTCTATAAAATTAAAGTGCGCTGTGCAATAAGCTACTTCCTCCTCTTAGAGTTGAGGAGGGAGACAGCAGTTGGGATAAAAAATTGTTTGTAACTGGGTCTTGAGCCAGTTCATAGTAACAGCCTTCTTCCCGTCACCAGGAGAATCTGGATCAGTGATTGGTCTCCTACATGCACTGATCCATCCAAATGTCCAAGGTACAGAACAAGACAGGATTCAGGAATCATATGTCCCAATACTTTGCAGAGATCTGAGTGAACATCCCACCAGAAGAGCTGCACGTGTTTTCAATCTGCATCTCCGATAACGTGCAGGGTGACGGACTTGAACGTTTCTGATCAGTGTTTTAAAATTCACACGGAGACAAGCAAGCACTGCAGGGGGGAGAGCCCTAATATAAGTAAAGGGCATCGGGGTCACGGTGCCAGAAAGCACGCCTCTTTAATTCTCATCAGATGTTTGTCGAGACTGGAGCCCCTGCTCGGCTTATTAATCTGTTTTAATGGTTTAATTAATAGCAGAGAGCAGACTGCAGAGTTGGCTCAGTCAGCGAAAGGAAGGAAGGACACAGTGAGGAGCTGCAACCGCAACCGAGGATTGCTTCCTCCGTCTGTTTGTCAGTCTGTCTCTTCCCCTCTCACATAACAAGGTCTCGTGGGAGAGCGCCGGGCCGTTTAGTTGTGGACACTTAATTGTCTTTAATAAGTCGTTGTGCTCGTGCTACAGAGGCGACATGTGCCCGCAGCGCGCCGGCCTGATGCTGGAATATGTGTCACTGCAGGCGCTGTTGTTGGATACGTTGGCAAGCTAAGGCTCTATTTGCTCTGTTCAGCTCAGTTTTGGTTTTGTTAAATGGTGCGAAATTCCCTCGTATATGTTTCTGAGCACCACATTTATTGAAGGTTTTATCCTCTAATAACTTGAGAGGCTCTTTTGAAGTAGTGGTGGCTCCAAAACCAATTAGGTTTGCAGCAAGAAGGGGAGTACGTAACCAAGGAACATACAAGCAAACCCCGACAAGCTCCCCGCTGTTTTCAAGAAAAACCTCTGTAATATTCTGTTGCTTTAACCTCACTGGGGCTTGGCCGAGCCGTAGGTGTTGTGTGAATTATGGGTACGCCGTGTGCTCGGGCGATGCCAGAGCCGTTGAGTGGCAGACAGACGCAGCCGTACGCTGCCAGAGTTATACAGCCTCTCCGGTTTGTGTGAGCTCCGACGGCCGCAGTGTGGCTTCAGGTGAGTTTGGACAGTTTCCTGTTTTTCCTGACTTTGTTTTCTCACATTTAACAGACTTTGACACATCTGAAGAGAATACGACCAAACCTTAGGCCCTGTCAGTGGATTATTGTTATCGTTGGCGGAAAGGCTCCGTTGGAAACACTATCCAAATCCCCACAGTGCACAGCGGTGTTGTTTATGAATCTGTCGACAGCCAAGTGAAACAGCCTCTTCCACAAAACACGCCAGGAATCCCAGCAGATAGAAATGGATGATGATGAACCCAGATCCCACTCAGTTACTCTGACATGCGAAGCAGGACACTCTTGTCTCTCTCCTAATACCAATCCTGAGCTCTCGATATCCGTATCACGGAGGATCAACGGAGGTATGGGGAAGTGGATAGATGAAGTGAGAGGCTGAGAGATGTGGGGGGGGGGGGGGGGGGGGGGCTGTAAGAGGGCTGCATGTTTTCTTCCTGTCACACATTCAAGCTTATCAGGCTCTTCTGTAGCCCGAGAGAATGACAGGAGCTCTGGACTGTGTTAATGTGGTGTCAGCAGAGGCTTTGTTCTGCTCGGGATGGCTCTGCTCGGAATGAATGGGGGAGAGAGAGAGAGAAAGAAAGAGGAACAAACAGCTTGAGAGCAAGAAGGAACACACAGGAGATAGATGGTGTAGTGTTAGGATTGTAGTGTAAAACTCTGTAACTGTCAGTGTGCATGTGAATTTTATTCACATCAGACTTTCATGCATCTGATAGGAGCTTTGAAATATTATATCAAAACAATTAACATAATATAATATGTTGTTTATATGTTATCATTCAGGGTACTTGTAGAAAAAATAATTATTCAATCTTTAAATGTTAAATTCAATTGTTAAATGTAGGGCTGACCCGGGAGGGGGAGGGGGGGGGGGGTCGTGGCGGAAATAATGAAAGTAATGGCAAACAAACACTGCATATCTCCAAAGTCGCCTACTCATTTTAATGTAACAATTGCCGATGTCAAAACCGGTGTCAAAAAGGAAAAAAGGAAGAAGAAAAAAAACAATCGATCACGGACTTCATGATTGATTACCATGGCAACAAACGAAGCTTCGAAGCTTCGATTTTTTTGGGTCAGCCCTACTTAAATGTTAAATGTTCTCTGTAAAAAAGCAGCTGTGTTATTGCACAGTCATTGTTACACAGAAGAGGCAGTGACTCACAGGGAATGAATGGACCAACAGAAGTTTGTTGTGCGATAAAAAACTTAAAAACCACTCATAGTCCCCCTTACTCATCTATTATAGACCTTTCAGCTCTCTTCCTCACTGGGTGGGCTTTGCTTCGTTGACATGACGGTGGCCCTGTTCTCATCACCTACAGTATAATCACATCTTTGTGACAACCGACCAGGTAAACTCCAACGAGGAGCGAGAGGTGATTGAAAGCCCCAAATGAAGCTCGGGAGTTTTTTTTGTCAGACTCTCATGTTTACTACTATTTTGTTCCTTTGCTCTTTTAACATCCATCAGTTTTTGTTCATTGATGGATATTTGTGATTGTAGTATGAGGAAATATAACCCTTTGTTACCAGGCTATGAGCCGCTGACTGGAAGGCTTTGAGTGTACAAAAACATTTCCTCGGAAATGATGGTGGTAGAATTGCACAATGTTTACCATATTCATCTTATAAAAGCCCTTTGATCCCTAGAGGAGTCGCGTGGCTGCGGTGTGAGCTCCGACTCGACCCTGAACGTTACGCATCCATCTCCCTCTGTGGACGGACCCGGACTCGACTGCATCTGCATGTAAATATTTACAGTTTCGATGTGAACGACCGAGAGATTTCAGGAGAGGAAGCCTCGAGGTGGACATAAATTGAACACAGGAATCAAAATGACAAGGGGAGAGGTGGAGTTTGTACAGTGCTAAGGAGGACAATGAGAAGTGTTGAAACGGGAGGAATGTTGCAATCATTATTCCTTTTCCTCTGTGCTTTCACTTTTTTTTTTTTGGGCTTCATCCCGGTGCAGATGTCGCCAGTGCAAATGAAGCGCAGTCAAAATAAAAATAGAAAAAGCTACAAAGGATTTTTGTGTTTTGTGAACTCTCAGGAATGCTGCTGAACTCAACACCACACTGGTTATCACCATCTATTCTGCAGCTCATCCTGTTCTACACTGACACTGGCTTACACACAGTTGTATATTGCTCAGGAATCAACACACACACACACATACACAGCTGTGTGTTTTGGCGTGCTTTGCGTGCCCACACCTCTGACCCATTAAAATATACCACAGTCAAGGATCTGACACATACCAGATGCTTGCTGGAAGAGGCAATAGAGTTTGTTTATACCACACACACTACATTGGCCTAACACATTACACTGGCCAGCCTCTAAATCTTATATGTTTAGTTTAGTTTATTTGTTTCATTCATCAAAAAAAGTAAAACAACTCAAAAAAGAACAATAATGCAACTCCTGAATGATGCAAACTTATGTTGTCTACCCCTTTTTTACAAGAAATCCTTCCACAAATTAGATAATATAGTACCGTATGTATCCACGCAAAGAATACACTGTCGATAAGTTTGTTGTAGCTCAACAAAATGTAACTATCTTTTTTTTTAATGTGTACTAAAAGGAAAACAAACATTTCTGATAGAAAAACATGCAAACACAGCTTCAACTAGAGTCTAGACCCCAGAGTCTGAGAACATGTGAAGTCCAAAGAGGATAAAAACTAAAGACAACTTCACCGAGCATGAGTGTGCTCAACAAATCTCATCACAATCTGCACATTACATTTTGATATCTTATGGAAAGAAAAATTATGGTTTGTTATGATAGTAGATGAAGGCTGGCGGGGGGGGACGACTAAAACGTTAAAATTCAGCCCCGAGGGACCATGAAATCCTGGACTAAGTTTTCTTGGCAACTCGTGCAGTATTTTTCAAGTAATTGTCTGGAACAAAGTGGTCGACCGACCCAACTAAATATCATTGCCATATTTAGAGCCACTCTGCTACGCAAGGTTAAAAATGCATAAAGAAGAGTCAGGAAGTGAATAACATTGAGGTTCAACTTTGATATTTACCACATATGTCAACGGGCAGCGATTTGTAAGATACCTTGTCATCGACCAGAAGGTTGTTTCTCCGTGTTGAAGGTCGACCCCACAGTGGCGCAAGACGAGAGGTCACGGGGTTACTAAAATCTCAGATTGTTCTGGACCAGTGCGTCGGACGGACAGCCAACTGACATCCGTTAGTGCCACTGCCTGACTCTCCAGAGCAGCTGGATTTATCATGAGCAAGAATCACATCTCGTCCCACTGTGAGTTATTGTGTTGCCTCTGAACCACAGTGGTTTGGACCAACGAAGGAGGAACTATAGCAACGGCTTTCGGAGGAGACGATTGTTTTGGGATTTTGCAACGAGCGCCATCTCCTGACATGCTATCCGGCTTTCAAATCTCCTCAGACTGCGGCTTCTTGTTGTGTTTCCACCTCCGCACATTATCATTATGATGGACAGATGGTTTTATCCAATCACCTGCCAAATTTTTTATTTATTTTTTTAATTTTTAAAGCGTCTGCCTTTTTTTTTCCAATGTGTTTTGCCTTCCCAGATGGTTCTGTGTAACAAACCATCTGCTGCGTCGGGTCGGCCGCTGCCAGCAGATGGATGAAAGTGGCCTAATATGTGACACTGGCCCTTTCTGTTTGCTCAATCGTTGTAATTTGCACTTAAATGTTTTCTAAAGTAAATATATTTCGACCAGAGGAGTGTGCTTAGTCAGCGCATCCAACATGTTACATAAACGCTCTCATAAAGACTCTCTATTTCCTCCAACTGCATAAATCCTAATCCCCTCAGCATCAATAACCACAGCAGACTGTCTGCTTCTGTACAGGACGTCTGCGACTGTCGAAAGTCCTCATTTCTCACTGTTTTTGTGGGGAAAGCAAAAGCTTCAGTTGCTCAACACTTCTGATTCTGGCTCAGTTTTGCGAGTGGGGGGGCAAATGCTTTGGATTTCCTGAGGACAAGTGGAGGAGGTTTTTTTTTTTTTTTTTTAATGGAGAGTGGGGGTGGGTCAAGTACCACCACTCCCCCAAACTCCCCTAACCCTCATTAATTGCTTAAGCTGATTGGATGGAACTTGAGGTTTGTGTTTTCCTTTGGTGAGCAGAGAGTGGAAAGAGAGAGAGGGAGGGCGATTCCTTACCCCGGAGCCATGCGTCTTCTGTGGTGGATGGATGGAGAGCTTTCAGTGACTGGGCAAAGATCAGACTGGCTCTGAGCCAGACAGAGAGAGCAGTGTGGTGGATGGGGGTAGGGGGTGGGGGGGTACTACCACTAATAAGCTCAGTAATAAACATTATTTATATGGAACATAATTGCAAAGTGATTTACAACTTGTAACATATTATTTGATGTTATGTCAATAAAAGCCAGACAAATAAAAACATCTAAATGATGATGATTACATGAGAAATGAAACGGTCATAGGCTTGGTTCAAACTGTTTATAAAGTGAACTGTACATCCTGTGTAAAACCTACCTGTGTAATTGTATTTGAGTGAATAAAAATACTTTTAGACTTTAGACTTTAAAGGGATAGTTCAACATTTTGGCAAATTAGTTCATTGCCATAATCCCTATAATCTTAGGAGTAGGTTCGTTACCTTTAATTGTCGGTGCAAGTTATTTTTAGAATGGCGGAGCAGAGCCGCGAGCTGCTTAGAGCTACGCTACGGAGGCTCATGGGATTTCTTGATTTCCCTCATCAAACTCATCAAATACACAATCTAACAACTCTAAAACGCTCTCATGGACAAGTTGTGACCTGCACATTCACCACGCTATGAGATAACAGAACGTTACGAGACGAGCTTGTTTTCGAGGCAAATGCAGAGACTGCTTGCAGAAAAACTGCCCCCGACGGAAACGTGCATCAGCGGTTTTGCATGAAAAACAACTCTGTCTCACAACATTCAGTTATTATCTCATAGCGTGGTGAATGTGCAGGTCACAATTTGTCCATGAGAGCGTTTTGGAGTTGTTGGATTGTGTATTTGATGAGGGAAACCAAGAAATCCCATGAGCCTCCGTAGCGTAGCTCTGAGCAGCTTGCGGCTCTGCTCCGCTGATCTAAAAATACCTTGCACCGACAAATAAAGGTAACGAACCTACTGCTATGACTATAGGGATTATGGCAATGGGCCAATTTGCCAAAATGTTGAGCTATCCCTTTAACCCTAACTCCACAAGACCAGCTGCACTTCTAATTTTACACAACAGTTTTTTGGGGGGGTGTTTTTTATATATTTTTTTTACAGGCCATACTAACCAGAGCCTAGAAATATGTTTTTCTCTGGCTTTTAAGAAAGGTCCCAGTGTTTAATCTTCCCTCAGGTGCTTTCGGACTGCAGTCTCTAATGTAATGTACATTTTTTCTGAAGAGCGGATTGTATACATCAGCACAGTATATAGACCAATGCTGAAATCCATATTAGTCCCTCCCTCAGCACCACATGTTTCAGCCCCTCCGCACCCTCTCCTCCCTCATTATATGACACATATAGGTCTGTAAAAGGCCTTAATTGATGACTACTGCTGCCGTGTTTGTAGGTCAGGGATGCTGTAAAGCAGACACGACTTGTGTTATAAACTGAGGCCACTCTGCGGGTGCGTTTGTGTGTGTAAAAAGGAGACAGAGATGAAGGAGCGAGGAGGCAGCGGTGGCTATAAACCGGGCCCCTAATAAGGACCCTCCTCTGCGGGAGACCATGAGGAACAAGGAGCCGTGAAACAGCCAGCGGTGCGAAGCAGAACCTCACTGTGTCATTAACACTCCACCTCTGTCCATCCGTCCCCTCCGTCTCCCCTTTCCATCGCTCCGCCAATTTCTCTTTCATTTTCTGCCTGCGTAGATCTCCTCCCTGCGCCCCGCCCTCACAGCCTCTGCCCTCCCCCCTCCTCCTCTCGCTGTCTTTTCAGAGTGTGCCAGGCGTGAATTAGCCATTTACAGAGGGTTATTTCAAACACATTAGAAACACCTTTTAAAGTCTGCTCTTATCTGAAAATAGGGAATGTTTTTGCTCGACGACTATTAATTTCCAGTCAAGTCCATTTTTTATATTTTGAGTCATACGCCACCCTCCATCCTGCAGGTGTACACTTACTGTATCTTAAGTAACAATAGATATTTGTTAATCATTATTTCATTGTGGTTCAGCTCACATAATAGACTCTGACCTCTGCTACAGCTGACAAAACAAAACAATTCCTAAACACAATCATCAGTAATGAATTCCTTATTAACTCACAGTGTGGCCAGGAGTGATATAGCATTGCTTTTCTTCTTCCTCTGTAGGTCTGCTTATAATAGCGCACACTGTTTTCTTTTGAGGCATGAATTCAATCATCGATCAGTTTCTTCTCCAACTTGACTTTGTGCTCTTCACATATTTGAACTCCTCTGTACCTCCGTTTCCCGCTCACACATTATTTAAAGTGATAAATGTCCCCATGAGACTTTAAGGTGGGCTGAATTTCAGCTTAAGCATCTTAAGTGCTTTTCTCCAGTATCTCTTTCACGGCCTTTGCCCTTCTTCAAATCTAACATGTTTGTCCCTCTCCATGACCCACGTCTGCCTCTGGATTCTTTCACCGACCCTCCTCAGCGCTATTTCTCAGCCCCCCTCCTCCCACTTCCTTTCACTTTCTGATCTCCTCGCTGTCTGCAGCGAGCGAGCGAGCCGACTGACAGCCGACTGAAACCTCTCCAGTTGGAGGGAGGCGATGAAGAGGGATTCACACAGTGTCGAAGGTCACAGGGCTGAGCTTAGAGGAAATCAGCAGCTGCCAGTTTTCTGGAGAAGCAGCATCTTTCTTTCTTTAATTTCACTCCTGATCCGTCCACAAGGGCCTCTTCAGCCGAGAGGAGGTGTTGAGTGAAAACACAACAACAACGACTAGATTCTTGCACATGTTCCTGTGCGTGATAGTGTGAAACAAAGATGCATACAGAAAGACACACACACACACAATTGGGTGGATCTGTGTCCTGTCAGTGGATCCGTTTAGCAGGATCACTCCCTGAACTCCCACTGGGAAACACCAACTCTGAGGCTACTGTGGGAACAGATAACTGTGTGCGGTGGCTTTCTGTGTGTGTGTACTGTAGGAGCATGTGTGCACATCTGGTGGGATGCTTCATGGCATGTTTATGACTGTGTGCAGGGAGGATGATCTGATGATACATCAGCCCTCAAATCACATCAGGAAGTGTGACAAACATCCAGGAATCCGGCAAAATGGTGACACAACGACCAAAGAAGAGGATATGAAGACTGGCTTTTTTTCTGTAGTTAGTGTTAACATTCAGAGTGTTGTGCCGCGTTGCCTCTAGTGTACTGAGATCATGCCGCGGGCCTTTATATCACAACATTTCTCAACACACGTACATCTGTAATCAGGCACACCAGACTGGAGACCAACCTGTGTTTGTACAGTTGTGTAGCGGTCTGCCTCGCTCTCCCCCGATCATTCCCAATGTTCCCCGGAGTCTGTAATAAGCAGGAGGACAGAGTCTCCCCGTCCTTGGGAATCTGTAAAATGTGTCCAGCAATTTACGATGAAATCATCCTCCTTTGGGAATAGGATTGAATAATAAGCAGGAAAAACCGCGATGGAGCAGGCACTGAACTTCCTCAGTTTCCTCTCCAATGACCGCCTTGCATCACACTGCAGAAGTTTCACATTCCTTGGATAAGGGGGGTCCGCGGAGGTCCCCCCCCGCTCCCTCCTCGCCCCAGATGGAGGCTGTGTAGGTGGACAGCTGTGCGGCAGCCACATCTCGCCCCCACCCTTTTTTTTTTAAAACTCCGCAGTCCAGCTGGAGAGCAGACCAGACTTCAATGAGACTCTGGCGATGTGATTTAGAGCATCCTGACATTCCTTGAAGATAGGATTCCCAAACTTTTTTTCAGCTTCAGGTGACCCATGCGTCGAGGTTGGAAAATTCCTGTGACCCTTATTGTTGCAAACACGTTCTCATCCGCACATCACGTTTTTTTCTGCCTTTGGGTTGATGAGGGCACAGAGTTTATCCCCAAGTGGAGCAGCAACTGAACCAGGTGACAGCTGTCGATGATTTTTCTCGGTGGATTCTGAGTCTGAAACCAGCTGCTGGACACTTCCTGGGTTATGATAATTACCTGAAGTTGGAAGTTTTATCGTCCCTGGAAAGTTCCCAGCTTCCTGCTTGGGGACACTTCAACAGGCAGGGACTTTCCAATGACTTGTGTTTGCCACTTGTTCACAATGTCCCTTGCAGTTAGGGCTGCCCCCAAAGATTTTCATGGTTGACCAGTAGTCGTCATTTAGGGCCATTAGTCAACTAATCATCGCAGAAATACAAAGCTGAAATAATATCTCAAAATGATCCCAGATTTTATATTTCTTGCCCGACATGATATTAATGGTTAACCGTCTAACAACCACGATATCGCAGGGACCTGCCTTGTAAAAATAAAAGAAAAAACTAACAGTGAGTGATCACGACTTCAGTCATATAGATTTTGACTTAATTTTGGGCTCCAAATGTTTTTTTGTTTTTTTTCTGTGACCAATCAACCAATGAAATTTAGGTTGACTAATGACTTCTTGATCGACTTAGGATAGGTTGACTATTTTGGGGCAGCCTTTCTCGCGGAATTGGCCATTGTGTCGTTGGTGCTTGGTGATGCTGCTTTCACATTGCTTCTTGGTCGTCACTCTTCATCATCCTCAAGCTTTGGAAACTCAAGGCAAAGCCAATAGCAGGTGCTCGTCCTCGTTCTTTCCATGGTGGACCAGTCACTTGGGAAACCATGAGTGCCATGATGTGAGCGTCTGTGGCTGAATATGGCAGTGTGGTATTCAATCAGAGCCATTAGGGATGAACGTGTTTTCCTTTCTGACACTTAAAGGATTAAAATGTCCATCATGGCTGGACAGAAGTATCATTTACATTCTTCACATCCCACCATATTTAAGCTCCCCTGGTGGTCCAGATGAATTCAATGTAAGATGCAAACAGTCTGCTGGCTCTGTAAAGTAAATGTATATGCAGACTGTGTTTACCTGAAATGAATCATTCATTCATGAGCAATGGCTTCTCCATGATATACATCTGTTTTTGTAGGCTAGACTACACATTTTAATTGTCCATTTCCATTGTCTATTTATGCACCTCAAGTGTGCATGGGGAGCCTCAGTGAGGAGTGGAAAGTTTTCTTCGCATGTGAACATTGTTTTCTCAGTGAAACACCCTGGAATTTAAGGTCCGACTTCACAACATGTCTCGTGTGAGAGGGCCGTCAACCACAGGCCTCTGTCCAAATTTAGAGCCTATTTGCCGTATTGCTGGACTTCCTCTGTCTCCATTGTTTGGCTTTGAAGAGGACAAGCCGACAGATCTGGGTCACGGAATCGTGAATATTATAGGGTCGCAAAAATATCTGTTACTTTTATTGTCTGCTTTGCACATAATGGCCAATTATGTTACCTATTCATTGTGATGGCGACAGTTCTGTTTACTGAATCTGACTGATGTGGGATCAAGAGTCAGTCACAAAATGCCAAAGACATGGAGGTTACTGAAAAAGTGAATATATTATAATTACATTATAATATCTAGATATAAAAATGCATAATTTATTATCAAATTGTCAAGCATCAAGAGTTGGCATCAGGCATATACTTAAGCTTGTGACATGATTCTTTGATTATATATCAATATGGGACACTTACAACTTTAAACCATATTTTAAGCATTTTGGCACAGTTTGTTGTAACACGTGTCTGGATCATTCACTGTGAATCTGAATTTTTATCACTGAAGTCTGGTGTAAGTTGTTTCACACTGGCCTTGGAGGAGATCTGCGGTCCCTTGAGCGCCTTTCTAGTTTTTGGAAATGATATAGAAACAACATTGGCGCAGATATAGAATATTTATAGAGCATTTTAAATGATACCCAGTCATCAGTGTTTTTTTTTTCTCCCTGGTTGCTACTAGTTACTGAGGGAAACTCTTTCATTAGTATCTTTAGCTGGATAGCATTTCAGTGGTTTAAGATGCCGTTATCAAAAGTTAATAATAATGTGCAAAGAGCAGAAAACGAAAGAAAATGGTTCCATATGTCAAAAAGTGAATCCAAAAAAGGCAAAGACAGACATAACTCAGACCATTTCACTAAGTGACTACCTTCTTGCTCATCATCCATCATGACTCATCATGCTAGATGTTTGTACGTTTAAGTTTTTGACTTGCAGTGGCAATGAAATACCCAGATTTCTGCTCTGATACCGAAGTATTGGTGTTGGCTCAATGTTGCAACACAAGCAGCCATGCAAGAACTTTGCCCAAATAAAATGGTCTAAAATTGGCACAAATGTGATTGAAGTCAGGCACAAGGTATGATCAAAGAATAAACAAAATGACAAATCTGAGCAAACGTTCGCTGCATCCTGACTGTTCTTGACAGTTTTCATTACTCTGCGCTGCAGATACACTTAGGCTGGTACCAAACATGCTTTGGTTTGATTCCCAGCTCTTCTACACACCAACGTCCAAGATTATTTTACAGTTTAAAGTTGGTTCCAGCTGGATTGAACAGAAGATTTCAGGTTTTTTTTTAGTTCATTCTCCCTGAAAAGAAAAAAAACAACAACCCAAAAAACATAAACGGTTTATGTTCAAAATAACATTTGGGAAGCAGTGTGTGTGTACGAGTAGTATACAGATTGGTATGTGTGTTTGCAAGCGTGTGATTGTGGATTTTGTTGGACTAAGGAGAATATGTCCCTCTAAGATGAAAACCACTCTCTCACTAACTCTTGCTCTGTTTGTCATTGTGGCGGAGGAGGCAGATGTTCTTGCTCTCCCTCTGGATCTCCTTTCATCGTTTGAGTCCCAGTCTGTTTTTAGGCCTGGCTAATCAAACACAGCGTCCCCCAGAGACACGAGAGATTCTCGTGTGATAGTATCTTTGGCTCCCGGACCAGACGTTGTCTGCCAGTTTAAATGACTTGCTTCATATTAGGAGAAAGGAGTTTAACAGATGAACAAGTCTGTGCTTGTTTTTGTCCTTCACTTTTTCTTTTTGACTTCCTATTTATTCCAAAGAGAATTGACTCCTATTGTGTTTCCATTTTAAATCATTTCATTGTTATCATTTAATTTTGCAGCGAGGTTCATTTCTCCAAACAACTGGGGGAGTAGCTAATGAATTTATTGGCAGATTTTTTAGCTGCAGATTAATAGAAAACTTTCTGTGCTAAGTATTTACAGTAACAGGGCTGCCTGTGTGACACTGTGACCGGGAATAAACGGTCGTCCATGGTACTGAATGAACATGTCACCCTGCACCCTTCACAAAGTGTGGCTCACTGATGTGTTTTTGGCAAACCATGACGCTCCGTGGCAGAGAGACATAAGATACATGTCAACATTTGGCTCCTGTGCACAGGCAATAAGAGCTAAAAGGATAAATCTTTTTTTGATTTTGGTCTTTTTATGAGGTTTGTTTACAATAAAATACAGAATATTGCCAGACTTTTGCTTTAGAAGGAGGTAAAGCGGACCTCAGTGCGTTCAGTGGTTAAGGGAGTCAAAGTGGCCCGCCAGTTCGCAGAAGTGATGAAGGAGGCACGTCGTGCTGGAAAATCAGACATCCATTTCGTTATCTATTTTTAATTTATACTCCCATTTATACTCTGTGAGGGCAGTTTGGCCTGCTTACAGCTCCCTTTATTAAAGCAATATTTCTCTCTTTTGAATTTCTTTTAAAGAAATAATTTGAAAAAAACAAAAAAGACATTTAGAATTACAAGTATTAACGCTGGTGGTGTTTTGTCACTTAATTATTCCTCATTAGGATCGCTCAAATATTGTTGTAACTCTTAGTAAACATCTCCTGATCTTTGAGGCCGGCGCTTTCCTTTCCTAAGATCATTAGTGGCGTACAGTAGTTCTCTTTGACCAGCCGCTGTCTCTACATACGGTTACAGCCAGTTCAGACACAGCAGGCTCTTTCTGTTTTATGGTCATCTGGCCGCTGTCGCTCCACTTCCTCTCTAAATGAAGGGTAGAGCGCAGCAGAGCCGTAGTAGGATGGACCCAGAATGAGACCGTTTGGGCTGCTGCGTAATTCAGACCGGCAACAGGGTCCAAACACACTCAGTTTCAGTATGGGGTCTGTCTTCTGGCTGAAGTCATGGATATATTTTTAAAGGAAATTTGCACAATTTTCTCCATGTTCGCCGTCCAGCTTTTCCGTTTTAATTTTAGATTCATGGGTTCACTTGTTCTTTCATCATTTATCCCTTCCTGTTCATCCCTCCCTCCTCAGTCCCCATTCCCGGAGCTAGAAGCCGTGTTTGGTTTTTTCTACACCCTGTGTGTTTGTGTTGTGTGTGATGATACGTCTGTTTGTGTACACTCTACCTGCCAGGAATTGAAATGTCTTTTTTTTTTTCTTCTTCTTCTTCTTCTTCTTTTTTATAGTTACAGTATTTCCACATTAGTGCTGCGGGTGAATTATTATTCACATTAAAAGTAACTAGATTTCCTGTAAACCTTAAATGGAGCTGTAAAACAGATTCCCGAGGACTTGAACAGGGGACACTTTTAGCTGGCGTCCCGTCTTATGTAAGAGACGCCTCCGCTGAGTTTAAAAGACACAGAGTTTACTGCTTTTGTTGTCAAACGAGAACTGCAGACAGGTTGACGGACACAAACACACTGTCTGTCTGCAGTCTGCACACACAAGAACAGGTACATGCTTTTTTTTTCATGTGTGTGTGTGTTTGATGTGGGTTACTGGGTGCGTTTTAGTGCCAGAAGCCAGTGCTTGCTTTACTGTTGGTTAACATCTACTGGCTGACCTGACCTGAAGGGGGGGCTGGCTCTGGCTCAGCAGTGGAAACTCACACCTGGTCTCTTTCTGAGCAGCGACTCGATGAGTTGTGACGAATACTTAGGACTGTGGATTCTCTGTGGCACCTACACTACAGCTTCTAATTGAACCTGCTGGTCGAATGTTTCTGTTTGAACTGGATACTCCTGAACTGTCTCCAACTAACTGAGACAGTCACAGAAAGTCAGATTGTTATTGTTTATGTTCAGAAATATAAGTAAAGCTCATTATTTTGGTTGGTTTAACACTTAAGAGCCTTGAATCCATTCATACTGTATAACATATCCCAATTGGACGCAAGTTAATTAATTTATTTATTTATTTTAAGTGTTTAAATTATGTGTGTGGGTGTGGGTCAAGAGAGTTTATGATTTTCTCATTTGAAGGGCACGGCACCAAATTAGACCGTCCAAGAAGCTGTCGGAAACCTTTTTCTTTGGAGACACTTTTGATTCGGAAACTGCCCCGGCTCAATATTATAGGGGTTTGTTTTTAAAACATTAATGCAAACAACATTTGGATCGACTCGACTTGACTCGACCTATGATGTCAGTAACGGCTCAGGAGCGCCCAGGAAAGACGTGACACCTGCAGCCACAGTCGGCAACCAGAGCAGTGTGTGATTTAAACACACTTTCTGTAAACACACAGTCAGTTTTTTTCCCCAACAATATCTTTATTTATTTCCAAACATATTAACACATATATACAACCACTGGGACTCAATACTCCTGCCCCAAACTATGCAGAACACATGTCCACCCAAACCACGATCAAGACACAAGAACAAAACAACTACAGGAGTAAGTAAATATAAATAACTAAAGAAAAAAGAAAAAGGGAAAAAACTTAAAGGGATAGTTCAACATTTTGGCAAATCGGCCCATTGCCATAATCCCTATAGTCATAGCAGTAGGTTTGTTACCTTTAATTGTCGGTGCAAGCTATTTTTAGAACGGCGGAGCAGAGCTGCGAGCTGCTCAGAGCTATGCTACGGAGGCTAATGGGATTCTTTGGTTTTCCTCATCAAACTCATGAAATACACAATCCAACAACTCCAAAACGCTCTGGTGGACAAGTTGTGACCTGCACATTCATCACGCTAAGAGATAATAACTGAATGTTACGAGAGAGTTGTTTTCGAGGCAAATTCATGCCAAACCACTGATGCGTGTTCCTGTCGGGGGCAGTTTTTCGGCAAGCAGTCTCTGCATTTGCCTCGAAAGCAACTCTGTCTCGTAACGTTCTGTTATTATCTCATAGCGTGGTGAATGTGCAGGTCACAACTTGTCCACCAGAGCGTTTTGGAGTTGTTGGATTGTGTATTTGATGAGTTTGATGAGGGAAACCAAGAACTCCCATGAGTCTCTGTAGCGTAGCTCTGAGCAGCTCACGACTCTGCTCCGCCGATCTAAAAATAACTTGCACCGACAAGTAAAGGTAACAAGCCTACTCCTAAAACTATAGGGATTATGGTAGTGGGCCAATTTGCCAAAATGTTGAACTATCCCTTTAAATACATAGACAATAAAATAATAATACATACGTAAAAAGGGGGGAATAAGTCTACGCAAAACCAATTGTACCCTGTCCATACTGTACTCACAAGCAGTAAACATTTTCTCCAAATGAACTGCAGAGGGCTACTTATGGGTCATCCCCACACACAGTCAGTTTAACCAAAGTCCTTCAATATAGAACGTCTCTGGTTTAACCCACACCCTCCTGTTAAAGTAAAAGAGGACTGTGCTCAGATGTCACCGATTACTACGCACTTGATTGTTCTCAAATGTGTTTGACCGTGCACTCATGCTCACAAATACTTCACGCTAATTTCCAGGCATTAGTTGACCAAACAACTCTGCAGTCAATCCTGAGAAAGTCGTTTCAGCTATGACTAAGAAGGTGATGGTTAAAAAACAGTGTGAGTCATGTATACAAACATGCAAACAAAAAATGGCAGTCATCAAGGATGTTGTGGTGTTTTTGTTGCTTCCTTTTAAAGCAGTTTGGATACACAGGAACAAAACCAACACAGAGGAAAATGACTTGGAGTTTGGTTAACAACTGATAAAAGGTTTTTACCCTTCTGAGTGCACCAGTAATCGCTGTGAATTATGGGAACTGTCAGCACACCAAATTGCTTGTGTGAAACTACCCATACGATGGCTGATAAGGGTTGTTGTTCCCGGTAATAACATAACTTAAATAATCGTGAACTGAATTTAGGAGATCGTTTAAAGTAGCTAATTAAAAAAAAAAAAACACCACAGGCTTGTGAGATCACTAGATATGATGGAATAATATCACGTCACGGCGGATTACGTCAGTGTTCGCACTTTTAATCAGGGAAAAGCCTGTGTGAAAGTAACCTATGACCCCCTGATAAGAGCAGCGTGATGGATCCAGTCTTTGATTCTCGCCGTGCAGCGTTGGCGATGCACTTGCTGGCTTTTTGGAAGTTGATTGATGGGCGAATGAAAGAATGCTGGAGGAACTCCGTATGACCTCCGCCTCTTCATCTTTACAGCATGTCCACTGATGCGACTCAGGTGATGCTAATAGAAAACACACCGCATCACGTCTGCGTGCATCCGTGAGCGTGTGCGTGCGTGCGTGTGCAGGTGATCAAAAGCGTTCCTCTAATGCGGCCCATCTGTGCTTACACGCCAACCATAACCGGTTTTAGATGCTCGTAAACCTTTTCTTTGATTGTTGCATTTCTCCCTAATGAAAATGGTCCATGGTGTTCGCTGCCACAGAGCTGTTTTTTTTTTTTACCCCTGCTTGGAATAATTAAGACGCTGAACTCGGAGCTCGTCCTTTTTTACCTAGCCAGTGAGATCATTGTGTCATTTTTTGCCACATTTTCCTCCACTACAGTACATGTCCAGACATGAACATGATCAAAGCCATAAATGATTTTGTAAAGCTGTTTTTTTTAGTCACGAAAATTGTTTTTCATTTCAGCTTAATTTCCTTTTATACATCCATCATCCAGTCTTTCCATCCTTCTGTGTCTGTTCATTACATTTCATATTTATTCCATCCATGGATTACATGCATACATTACATGATTACATATGTTAACTTTTCTCTCTTTTTCTCCTTTATCTGTATGACACCATAATGTAAATGGAAAGGAGCAGGAAGAAAAACTTATGATACCTGCCCCTTTCTATAGTTATAATTACATTATCTTAGATACCAAGCATTAACACCAATACCATACGTTATTTCAGAGAATTAAAGTGAAGTGAAATGATTGTACAGCTTTTCAATTCCTTGCTTTGTGAATGTTATAACTTTCGTTCTTGTGCATAGATAGATAGATAGATAGATAGATAGATAGATAGATAGATAGATAGATAGATAGATAGATAGATAGATAGATAGATAGATAGATAACAATATAAAATGTAATAAAAATGTATATACAACAAATCGGCAGTGTTGATTGTAGTTTAGTAGCAGTTTGCATGACATTACATATAGAAATATATATAAAACGCACAGTTTTGGGACTGGTTTATAACTGTACATCCTCTTCTCTCATCCGTCCAGCTTGTCCACCTGGCACTTACAAACCAGAGGGGGCTCCAGGAGGTCTGAGCACCTGCCAGTCGTGCCCCGACCTGCAGCACACCTCCCAGCCAGGCAGCACCACCCTCGATGACTGCGCCTGCAAGCCTGGCTACCAGCCGATAGGCATGACCTGCCAGGGTAAGACGGAGCAAGAGCAGTAGCTGTTGTGTAGGCATCCAACTGGAAACTGCGGCTATTGTAACTCTCGGGTCTCATGTGGTTGTAATAATGAGACACAGAGTTAGTAGAGGGCAGTGAAAGTCAGCTGCTTCCAGGAAAACCATGAGGGCTGGTGAACGAAGTGATATATTGATGAATCAACTGGAACACAAAACAATCTGCTCCATCCTGTATCATGACTCTACTTCCAGTAATTTCACTGACCCTCCCATTTCTCAAAGAATGAGCCAGTGATTTCCTCACAGCAGTTCATCTGTACACAAGGATGCTCATCAATCACCAGACTGCATCGTGCTTTATCTTATTCCCTCTGTGCAGATTGGGGAGGTGATGGTTGACAACCTGCAATTTTCTGCTTCCAAGATTTGTTATTGTTTTTGACAGGAACATTAAGTTTCTGGTCGGCCCCACAGCAGCCTCCACTACAACACCATCACTGCAGGCTGTTTTTAACTTCTCTTCTCTTCTCTTCTCTTCTCTTCTCTTCTCTTCTCTTCTCTTCTCTTCTCTTCTCTTCTCCTCTCCCTCTCTTCTCTTCTCCTCTTTTCTTCTTCTCCTCCTCCTTTCCTCTCCTCTTCTCTTCTCCTCTCTTCTCTTCTCTTCTCTTCTCTTCTCTTCTCTTCTCTTCTCTTCTCTTCTCTTCTCTTCTCTTCTCTTCTCTTCTCTCCTTTTCCACCTCTTCTCTTCTCTTCTCTTCTCTTCTCTTCTCTTCTCTTCTCTTCTCTTCTCTTCTCTTCTCTTCTCTTCTCTTCTCTTCTCTTCTCTTCTCTTCTCTTCTCTCCTCTCCTCTCCTCTCCTCCAGTGGTTTACTGTCCAGAGCTGTCTCCTCCAGAAAATGGCTTTTTTATCCAAAATGTTTGCAACAACCACTTCGATGCAGCCTGCGGTGTGCGGTGCCAGGCAGGTTTTGACCTCCAGGGGACCAGCATCAGACTGTGCCAGGCCGACGGCACCTGGACGGGGACACCCGCCAGCTGTAGAGGTGAGGAGGGGGCGGGAAGGACGCACATAACACTTTTGCATTGATTGCAGCAGCTTTCTCTTCATGCAGCTCAGTAACAATAACGATGTAGAAGCAGAGCTGCAGCTGATCATTATTGTCAGGTTACTAGCAGATAATTTGCTCCATAGAATAGTAGAGACATGTGAAAAAATGTGCATCACAACCAGTCCAAAACCCAAAGTCATTCATCTGACAGTTACATAAAACAGCACAGCAGTTTAGATACATATTTTAGAGGACGGAGCTAGAGAGTTAATGGTGTTTTTGCTTTGATAAAGGGTCTTTAAATTCATATTTTAAGGCTCTGTCCAGCCAACATCACTAAAAAACAAGTCAAAACTGCAAAAAAAAAATGGAGCTATGTTTTGAGGAAAGGACGTTAGGAAATGAAATGGGGCTTTATTGTTTTGTTGTGTTGTCGATCAAACTTGTAGAACAAATGTAAGCCAACTGAAAACACTTAAACAATTAAAATCAGGTTTTTTTCAAAATGTAAAACTCCCGTCAATGTTGACTGACACTTTGTATGATCGTGTACGGTGCATACAATATCTCACAACGCTCCCGGTTATATTGCGATTAGAGACAAATATACAAGCTCGTCTGATTGATTCCAGCAGGTCCTCCACCACATGTCTCATATAATTCCTCATTAAACAATGGGACCTTCATCAAAGCACTCAAAAGCCTGACGCTTCTCCTCTGATCTTTGCAGACTTTAATAAACATTTATGCAACACTAAATCAACTTATTGAGATGAAGAATGGGAGTAGATGTGTTGCGCTGATTCGCCACAACTGTCCACCAGCCAAGAACAGTGCAGACAGTCTGTGTGAGTGCGTGTGTGTCGGCCTGTGAATATGTCTTGCAGTAATATTGATATCACATGTGTTAAGCTTAAACAAGGAATCAACATGTCAACATTTACAGGGCGGCTACTGCTTTTCTGCCAGGAAGAAAGGTAGAGAGAGCGCTGATTCAATTAAAGAGAGGGCGAGGCTGGGAGGAAGATAGGATATTAGGAAAGAGGGGAAACGGGTTCAAGCGAGCAGACGGGACAGAATGAGAGGAAGAGGGTGTCGGAGGGGTCAGGATATTAATGATGCCAGTTTTTTACAGAAAGACAGCAACAGAGTGACTCATAGAAAATACCAAGACACTGAATATTCAAGGGTGTGTGACTGTGTGTGTGGGAGATTTATAGTATGTGGCTTTGGGTATATATTTCTGAGTGTGTGTGCATATGTCTGCTTGTATGTGTTACACTAAGTTTAGTCTTTGCCACATACTGTAAGACCTCCCAGCTAGTTAAGCCCTGAGGGAGGGGGAGGGGAGGGGAGGGGAGGGGGTCCCCTCCGAAAACCGCCTGTCTGTCTATGGGTGGTGATGAGAAATAACACGCTACACGCCCTTTTCTAGACCTCAGCATAATAAAGAACAGACACACTCCGGACTTTTTTTTTTTCTTCTTCTTTTATTTCATAGGGGATTTCACGCTTTGGGTTAAATGATAGGTCCCAATTTATAGCTACAGATGATATAGAGCTGTACATTCCTGCAGCTGATTTACTGCTTTCTCTCCTCCTGTGATTTATACGCAGCACTTGTTTTTTAACAAGTATGCCTCAAAAAACAAAAAGGATGAAAAGGCATTTGCGATCCATAAATTGGTAATAACTAATGTTTGAGTTAAACTTAGATAAGCACACACAAGGTGGAGTCGTGCAGAAGGAGGAAATCCCTTTGCAATATGACTGAAATGAAGCGTAATGTGACTTTTTAAGTATTTTTGGGGGGCTTTCATGCCTTTAATTGATAGGATAGCTGTAGAGAGACAGGGAATTGGAAGACAGAGAGGGGGAATGACATGCAGCATCTGTAGGTATTTCATCTTATACCGTATGTGTTTGTGAGCATACCTGTGATTTTCAAGTCGGGCTCGAACATGGACAAGGTTTGGAAGAAATCCTCTAAAGAAGTAAAAAAAAGCAGACTGTGAGACTTCTTGAAGACGGGAGAAGGTAGAGGAAAAGTTGTGCTACTGAAGCCAAACCCAGTTGCAGCAGGAGGGACAGGAGGAGCCATACAGTACCACCAGTCACAGAAGATGCAGCGGTCCTTCGTTGAAAAATGACGTCACAGCAACTCAATCTAAAAAGCAGACTGTGTTGTGTTGTGTGTGTGTGTATGTGCCAGGTTTGTGCTTCTGACTTGGCACCAGTATCATCTGTTGTGTTTCCTGACTGATCAGACGGTGCGACGGACGCTGCATGAAGTCGACCTCCGCAGACGGCGTCCAAGAAGAAAATCATTTCTCACAGAATGAGGAGGATTAAACTTTGCCAAAGAACATGAAACGAAGCCTGATGAATATTGGCAGCACATTCTTTGGTCAGATGAAACCAGAATAAATGAGTTTGGATCAGATCGAGTCCAGCGCGTCTGGCGCGGACTGGGCCAGGACTACCTCAGCTCAGCGCGTCCAACAACACAGAGGAGGGATTGAGCTGATATGCGTGAAAGGTGCGAGAGGGAGATGACATTCATAGACGACATAATGAATGCAAGTTTGTACCCAAATATCGAACAAACCGATCACTCCCGGTCTCAAGAGGCTTGGCAGAAGAAGAACTTTCCAAACACAATGAAAAAATCAGACAGGAGTTTTGCAAAGAATAAAAAAGTGAAGACTACAACCTGGCCAAGTCTGTCCCTGAGCTGGAGTCCAGTAAAACGTCTCTGGTGTATTTTAAGCAGAAGGTAGAGCAAACAAAAATCCCCCGGCGAAGAGCATCTGAAAAGGATCATGGGAATAACAGCAAAACATCTCTCCACACGGATGGCAAGTTTGATATCATCCAAGGAATCTCAGTAATGAAGTTTGCTCTGACTTCTGCTGCAGCTGGGTTTTTAAAAAAGAACCTTTCATTAGAGTTTAATTAGTCAAACATTTCTGCTTTTCCAATGGACTGGTTTCTTTCTTGATGTGCTTTGGCTAAAAAGTAAACACAACTCTATTAAGCAAAGGTTGGTCGCCAGTAATAATATGTATTTTCAGATTGTCAAATTGTCATAAGCCTCTAAATTGACTGTAACAAACCACAAAATGTACTTTTGAATCACTTGCTCGTGCTTTCTTCCAGGTTTTCCTTTTTCTGTCATTTTATGGTCTTAAGCTTTCAAAAATATTCAGAAGTGCCCGCAGCAAATTAAACACAAGAGCAAAAACAAAAACAAAGGCAGCACAAGCTACCAATCAGATCATAACAATGTGTTTTTCTCCTTTTTTTTTTTTTTTTTACCCCCTGGACGCTGCAGTGCGATCCTGCCCGCCGCTCGCTCGGCCGCAGCACGGCTTCCTGAGGTGCAGCAACGGCGGCGCCTCCTACAGGGCCGAGTGTCAGGTGGGCTGCGAGCGGGGCCACCGGCTGGAGGGAGACCCCAGACTCACCTGCCAGGCCGACTCCCAGTGGAGTGGACCCCAACCTCGGTGTGTGGGTAAGCCTTCATCAGCCCAGACCTCCTACCTTAAACTGTCTGTTACCACTAACACCGCTTCAGTCTCTACGACCCGTCACTGCTATAACACCTTCTTCCTTTTTCTTCTTATTTGTATTCTTGATTACATTTCTGATTCCAGAGCACAAGAGGCCCCATGACTTATCCCAAGAATAAAATCAAACTGGAAAAATGGAAAAAAGAAAATAGCAGATCTGATTTGATTTGCCAATAAACTTTTTTTTCTTTTTTCAAACTGTACATTTGGGCATTTTGACAAACATCCTAATAGAAATCTGCTAGAAGAGACTGGTGCATCACAATTTCCTCTCTCTACTCACGTCCTCCCCGAGGGAATTCATCTATCTCAACCACTACTTTCTGTTTTCATGTGTCACATCCTCATCCAAACTCTTGCGGTTCCCTCATCTGTCGAGGTAAATTAGATTTCTCTATTTGATTATTCAATTTGCATTATTTTCCATGATAGATCAGGCCAGCCCTTACACACACACACACACACACACACACACACACACACACACACACACACACACACACACACACACACACACACACACACACACACAATGAGAGTCTCTCTTTCACAGTACATCTTTATTTTGCAGCCTGAATGTGTTTAACTCTAAGATCATATTATCTGTTTAGGTAACTGAAAAAGCAGAAAGATCATTTATCAAATGACTGACTCTAAAATAATCTGGATATTTCTACGTAAAAAACATGTGGGTTTTACACACACACATGAGGTAACTGGCATATACGCTGCGGTTAAACATATGGTGTGTGTTTTGCACAGAGCTACATCATATACAAGAGAGATACATCTGCTTTCTCATCGCCAAGCTGGAGTCAGTCACCACATATGCACAATATGCACACAGAGTTACCCACACACTTCACAACTGATAGTTAAGTTAAAATAGTTGCACACACTCATGCCCGCCACAGAGAGCACCCAGGTCAGGCACACCAACACACAAAAAAGGGACAGTGTGAGAGTGTGTAACCCACAAACCTCCGGCCTGCTCTGACTCACTTCCAGCCAACCAGCGAGCTGTGCTATTTAAAAAAAAAAAAAGCCCGGTTTTGCTTCTGGAAAACTCTCGGTTTATCGATAACTATCATCTCTTTCTGGCCAAGTTACAGATTGTTTGTTTGACCATCTCAGTGTTTTGCCCACAGACTGTCATTACCTCTTTAACACAACGAGGAGTGCTCGACAGACTGCTGCTGCAGCTGGGCGGTTTGTTTTAGTGTTTGTTTGCGCTGTGGTGGAACAGGATCACCTCCACTGCCCTGAGAGGATGTAGGGCTATTTTTTTTTTCATCCGATTGAAATCTCCCTCTCTGAGAGTATTTCCCTCGATAGCTCTCACAGCCAACCAAACGCCGGGTGAAACAGGAGATAGAGAGAATGAGAATGATCCATCCATCATCAAGTCAAACCCACAATGAGCCTGCATCCCTCAAAAAGAAAAAAAGCATAAAAAGCCTCCAGTGTACGAGTCCTGTGGTCGGTGTTTTCTTAGGTCCATTTCCGACCAAATGTTTGTTGTGTTTGTGCCAGTCTCTGTTACACACACACACACACACACACACACACACACACACACACACACACACACACACACACACACACACACACACACACACACACACACACACACACACACACACACACAGACTGAAAATAGTTTCATTTCTGGCCTTTATAGTGGAGCCTGCTCAAAGTAAGATTTTATCACTCTGGGGTAAAAACACAGGAAACATGCTCATGATGCTGGCTGAAAGAGTCTTTTTTTATTTTCTTTTTGTCTATTATTGCTCTAACTGACCTTATCTTCAAATACTCACATTTTCCTGCCGCAAGCCTGATCAAGCCCGATGCAGCACAACTTTTAATATCGACTAATGAAAGTGGGAAGCAGTTTGCCTCTGTATCAGATTCATCTCTCCATCTCTCCCCAGAGGTGCGTTGTCCCCCCGCCGTGCCGCTGAAGAACGTCCTGCTGTCGCCCCCCGTCTGCGGGAGGAGGCCAGCGTCGCCGGGCTCCAGCTGCCTGCTCACCTGTCGTCAAGGCTACCGTCTCCAAGGAAACAGGAAGGCCGTGTGCATGGGCTCAGGAAACTGGACGGCGAATGTGCACAAAGCAGTCTGCACAGGTGATGAACAGTGTGTGTATGTGTGTGTGTGTGTGTTTGTGAAAGAAAGTATGTTGAGGTCAGGAGTTTATGTCAGTGCGTGTTTTCTCACTAATTACCTTTGGTTGAGTTTATTTGAAGCAATAGTTTGACATTTTTGGGAGTAAATAGTTATTCTCTGTCTCGCCAAGAGCAAGTATGGAAATAGTGCCGGGCAGCAATTACCTCAGCGTAAACATCTGAAGCCGGTAGTTAACATTTTGTATCTCGTTTGTTTCATATACACAGAAGGCAGAAATGCAGAAACAGCACGATGTGGTGCACGGTGACTTCCACGCTTGGCACAGAAGACATGAGAACGACACTGATGAGGGTTTTTCTTGAAAAGATATGATGCTATTTCTATATGAATGAATGAAAGCCTGTACGTTACAGTACAACAGGACCAGACTCATTGTCCTCACTGGTTTTTATTTCCTGTACTTGGATGTGCCAGACGGTTTTCCACCATTAAGTTGTTTGTAAGTTCAACATGTCTGCGCGGAAGATTCAATTAATATTCCAGCGCTAGACGGAACGACACTTTTTTCTTTTCTTTTTTTTTTTTTTAATGTGTTGAGTTCATGTGCAAGGCAGAAAAAAAGAGGCATTGTTAAAAGAGCTGAAGAGAAAGATGCCGAATATGTGGAGAAAGAGAGGAAAGATGAGGATATAAAAAACCAAGCAGCAGGAAAGTTGGAGGGAGAGTTTTTTTTCCACTCTCTGCCCCCCCTCCTCTTCTCTCTCTGCATATTTCTCTGCTTTGTGAATGGTGAGAATGGTGCTAACCCCATTTTGAAGCAGACTTCGGGTCACTAACTCAAACCATACCATGTCCGAGCCCTCATGCCCCCTCCCTCCTCCTGTCCTCCTCCTCCTGTCCTCCTCCTCCTCCTCCTCCTCCTGCTCCTCCGCCCTGACTGGGCTCTGGAGAGCGTTATAATGAACTTCAGCTCTCCAGATGCCTTGCAGGTGAAACAGGTGGTGCAGAGCAGCCTCGCCTCCCCCCCCCCCCCCCCTCCACTCCCCCCTCAGATGTCCTCAATCCCCTCATTTCCTTCACGGAGAGAAAGTTCCCTAATGAAGGAGCCGCTGTCATTAAGCAGAGGAAGAGGTGCAATAAAGATAAAATGAACGGAGCGGCGAGGAGGGGGGAGGATGAGTCATCTGTACTGTAGGTGTTTTATAATGGTACGGCAGAGAGATGGCACAAATGGGCTGATGGAAGAAAAGAGAGGGGGAGGGAAATAGAAATAAAAATGTGGGTGGGATGGAGAGAATGACGAGAAGGAGAGAGAGAGAGCAGAATGATGAGCAGATCAAAAAAAGTGAAAGTTGCTGCAAAGTCAGAAGTGCTCTTCTGTCTCGCCGTTGACACCCAGAGTGAAATATCTCTCCATTTGTTATGAAGATGAATGAGGCCGATTGCAGCAGAGTGTGTGTGTGTGTGTTAGTGTTTAGCAAAGACGGATGCCTAAGTAGACGGGTCATCAGGTCCAGATGGGAGCTGAGCTGGCTCTCTCTTTACACAACGCAACAGGCATGACCGCCGCCGATCGATGAGAGATTCGGCTCTTGGAGGGTTCCCTCATTTAAAGCAGGCTTGAACTGGGTTGAACTGAACTGCGCCGGGTTCACATCATTACAACATCGCCGCACGGAGAACGAGACCCAGGGAGAAACTGTTCCATCCAAGGGTCACGGTGGCTAAGTGAGCAGCCCACCGGCCAAACAGGTTGACATTATTATAACATTGATTTCTAATGACAACATGCTTCATATTAAGAGGGCCACCACACATGACCTAATGTTTCCTACTGGAACAAATAAGACTCCTGGAAGTTGATTATAATTCAAGCGAGAGGATTAAATATTCTTCTTTTTTTTTACTGCCAGTCTTTATCTGTTTGTCTGAGACTGTGCAGACACAGTTACTCAAATCTTTATCCTGCTGGTAGCCCCACTTTCTTTCTTTTTTTTACCATATCTGGCAGTCAATTCAGTAGATCAGCATTTAATACTTCATTTTATTCACCTCTTAAAATCTCTGAGTAGCTTCAAATATGTATGTGTTGCACATTTTCTTTTTCAGCACAACCACTGTGTTTGGAAAACAAAGAAAAGTAAAATATGAGATGTGAATTATCACATTCAGAACTTGAATTATGTTACAAAAGCTGATCAGAGAACTGATGAATGAAATGTGAGGTGGTTAAGCGAAGCTGACAACATCAGTGCGGTAACCTCAGCCTCATACATGTGTAATAAATCCAACGACAAGCGTCCACTTTTCTCACATCTGTTTAAGTGTATTGTAAGGAAAAAAAAGAAATCCACTTGTTGGTCATTTTTCCCTTGGATTCATCCACACAGCTTAATGTCAGAGTTAGCTCATGTCATTGTCGTCCAGTAGCTGTTAACATGAGCAAATCCCTCACAAGACAGATTTATAATCATGAAGTCCAGAAAATATAAAATGTCCAAGATGATGCTTCCTTTTCCATGAGCCCAGCTGGTTTCTCACAATGACCCAGAGCGCGTTTCACACGTCATCTCACCTCTATCTCCTCTAACCTCTGCTCCACCATTGTGGTCAGATGTTGAGGTAATGGATGGACAGAGATAAGGAAGTCAGAGCCACATACAAGTGTAAATGTAACATCGCTGGGATCTGGCCTTGTGTTGGAACGGCAACACTGTCTCTTTGATTCGGTAATGACCAATAATGAGGGTGTGACGTGCTGTGATTAAAGAGGTCCAGGGGTCCCATGACATCATGCATCAACTCCCCGGTTGATAACAAGGAGCAGGCTGAGTTCAGCGGACAGTGTTTGCGGTGGAGGATTGAACATCTGCGATATTTGTCTCTAATGTAAATCCTAATTACACTCTCTGGAGTCTGTTAAAGCTGTTCGCTTGTGTGTTCAGTTCACTTCAGTTTTCTTCTCCGTGTCTTCCTCAGATGCTGAACCGCCATGGATCCAGTGTCCCGCGGACATCGTTGCAGAGACAGATGGTCGGCATGGGACTGCCAACATCAGCTGGAATGTCCCGAACGCCACCGACAACTCTAAGGAGGAGGTCGGATCATTTAGCAGCTGATCTCTTTTTAAACTGTCAGAGATGTCAGGACAATTACTTTGCAGATGCCCGGACAGAACAACAGCATCTCTCATCATCATTACTCTCACTCCCAGTCTCTTCTCTTTATATTTTCTCTCTCTCTGTCTCTCTGCCTGGTCCAGGTGGTGGTGCAGGTGAAGCCGGTCTACACCCCTCCCCAGCTGTTCCCCATCGGAAAAGAGACCATCACCTACATCGTGAGCGACCGCTCCGGGAACCAGGCCAACTGCTCCTTCACAGTCACAGTCATTGGTGAGCTCATCCTTCTGGAGACTGCATCAAAGTAAACTATGGATGCTACATATGGCCGGCATGGCCCGGTCCAAAGAGAGAGGGGAAAGAATTTGTTCACAGATTTTCACTTTGATCGTCTCATTCTCTCTCACGAAACAAAAACGAATGCTTTCAGAATAATTTGAAAAATGCATAGTTTGCCCACACAGCGTTGTTTTAAGATCACTACATAGCCCTCATCAGCTCTATCAGCTGTTCAGCAGTGATGGGAAACATTCATTGTTCATTCATTCCTTTGAAGTTTAAGGGATAGTTCGTTTGATCATTTGATAGATAGATAGTTTGTTTTGAGATAAGCGGGGCAGAGACGTGAGCTGCTCAGTGAACACAATGGAGGTGAATGGTACAGGTCCCCTGCCCCTCAATGTGCAGGTCACAACTTGTCCACCAGAGCATTTTGGAGTTGTTGGATTGTGTATTTGATGAGTTTGATGAGGGACAGGGGACCTGTACCATTCACTTCCATTGTGTTCACTGAGCAGCTCACGTCTCTGCCCCGCTGATCTCAAAACAACATGCACCGATAATTAAAGGTAATGAACCTACAGTACTGCTATGACTATAGGGATTATGGCAATAGGAGAATTTTCCAAAATGTTGAACTATCCCTTTAACATGCTAACCAGCTAGCCCCCACAAGTCAGAACATCTTATCACTTTCCAATACTGAGTCACTGTTGCATCCGCTCTGGATGCCCTGAAGAAGTGTTGCCGCTCAGAGGACGCACAATAACCTCTTGTCTTGAAAACACAACAATGAATAAGAGCAGCAGCTGTAAATGCTGCTAACAATGGCTGCACTCAACAAGTAGCTCCTTTAAAGAGCTCATAAACGATCCCCAGACATCATCTGATCCACTGGCTCAAGTGCACACAGCTGAGCCGCTTTGTACGTGACAAATGTTTGAGATGACATGATATTTATTAACAGTTCCTGTGTTGTGTGGCAGTGCTGACAAATTCCCATTTAATTCATGTGGCGCGCCCTGGGATCTTGTACCACAGTATCTACTTTGTGGGTTTCCCTCAAAACCTGATTAGAGAAAGGCACAAAAAAACTAGAATCAACACACAGTTTTGCTTCTGTAATTCGTTAAATCCAGACGTCACCATGATAACGAGCAACATACGTTCAGTGTTAAAAGTCACTGGCAACATCTGAGAGCTGTAACGCTCCGATGGAAACCTTTAGACTGATCAGACTTCCTACACAAAACGTAAGTTACAACACACACGCACTATAACAATGTGTGGAGTCATAAATGAGTTGGAAAATGTGACTTTTACATGCTGTTTTATGCTTTGTAGAATACGGCAAATTAGTGCCACCTGTAAAAGTCGAGAGCATTTGAGACCCAGATGAATGTCACTAAAGAATCTGTATTTTAGTTTTTATTAGTTGATACACTTGGGTGATGAAAGTGACCTAAAGTGACCTAGTTTTGAACTCAAACCAGCAGCTCTCGGCTACAGGAACACGTCTCTTCCCCTCAGCGAGGACCCTTAACTCCACGCTGCAGTTTATTTCTGTCATTCAGTATAAAAGCTGTGATTTAATTGATGCACTCACCAGCGAGGGGGCATGCGTCCGCCCCAGCAGGTGCCAAATAGTGTTTCTGTAGAGAGCAAAAAACAGGGGTGTCCTGTGTCAACCGCTCAATAATCACAGCAGTCAGGGGGAAAAACCTCAAGCATGGTAGCCGTGAACATTTCCATATGTTATTATGGTGGTGGAACGTTGTGGTTTTTTATTAGAGACATGTGTTTAACCAGTGCCCTCTGACACACTGTGCTGCCGCGTCGAAAAAAGTCAGATCACAGCGAGGCAAACTTCTCCTAACTGTGTTTTTCTATAATATTGTTCTAATGGTATTCTCGTCTCTGGAGCAGTCGAGCCGTTGAAGCTGCACGTGGCTGAGATCGCTGCTCTGACTGCTCTGATGTAAATTGACTGTAATCGATCCGTTTCCTGTTAACAACCTTTATTTCCCCCCCTTTTCTAAGATACGGAGCCTCCCGTGATTGACAGGTGCAGGTCGCCGCCCACGGTCCAGGCCACAGACACGGAGACGGCGGTCGTTTGGGAGGTGCCACAGTTTTCCGACAACTCAGGTATGTCTGGTCGCCCCGTTCTCAGACGACTGCGTCGAGAAAAGATGGTTTATTCCTTTGGCTCCTCTGTTCCACTCCACTCCACCCTCCTCTTCCACTGATGATGGTTAAACAGGATCTTTTCCATTGGGTGACTAGAGGAGAGGGGGGGGGGGGGGGGGGGTATTCAGGAGAGGGCTCTGTGTCTTTTGTGTGCACATGTGTGTGTTGTTATGGGCTGTAATTGTGTACACAAACGCTTCATTTGTGTGTCTGCGTTTGGGAGGGATAGAGATAGAAACAAGACCGAGGACAGATGAAGTCGTTCCCGAAGCCTGTTAACGTCATTAATGTTGAAACAGTCGACGGAGAGAAAAGCAGGTGTTTTAGCCATGAAAAATGTTCTTTTGTGGGAAAGTGCGCTCATTCCATCCATTTTTTCACACAGTCATTTGTATAATTACACAAGCACACATAATACTGCACTGTAAAGGGAGTTGCTCGTCAAATAAGTATGTTTTTTCTTTATCAGAGTGGCTGCCATACACAATAGAGCCGAGTATTAATCACTGTCTCGGTAAAAGTCGACTCTCCACGTGTACAAACAGTTTAAGTATCCAATATGAACAATGACCCTTTTTTTTATATAAGTGTCTTTTAAAGTGTTAAGGCAATTGGTCTCATTAACCAGGTTTTATATGTAAAATGTTTATCTCTTAAGGAACTGGTAACAGCTGTAAGATTAATTTAATTGAGTGAAAAGTGCAAACGTCCTCAGGGGGAAACGTTGAGGCTGAACAGTCCTCTGCTTCGCTGTGATCCAGCTTGAACTGTTACTTTTACACAAAAGGCTTTTCACTGCAGTGCAGATTGAACAGTTCTTTCTTTCTTTCTTTCTTTTTTTTGCTAATCAATCATGTAATCTGAGGATTTTGTGGGATAGAAACGGCCCTAGCGCTGCAGGCGTGTCGACAACAATCGAATCACCCCAAAGAATTCCTAAATAAACACGTCAAAAATAAGATTTGAGCCACAGCGCGATCAGTTCCATCCACTGCACTTTTGAAGTTAATGGTATAATCATCTTCTTCAGGCGCAATTTGACAAGCGGTGAGGCTGTGATGGGGACATAATAGCAGTTGTTATGACTCCGTGTGCACCCTGCTGTGTCCTCTAGTTAACTAAGGCCACTCGCCGCATCGATGTTTCGTAATCCAGGGCCGATAAAGAAGAGCATCAAGGCCTCTCTCTGCCAAATAGACTAAATAGCATGGAGCTGTCTGGCTCTGTCCTGGCGCTCCAGCTGTACCCAAACAGCTGTGGTGGTGACAGACGGCAAACCAGACTTCTCCAGGGCTGCAGCCCACAACCAGGCCCATGTAATTCACTGGCCCTAGCTCCACACACATACACACACACACACACACACACACACACACACACACACACACACACACACACACATAAATAACACTCACAGTGTTGCAGAATGAGTGTGAGTGTTTCTCACATCACAGAGAAACCAATGAGAGCCTCCCCCCACCTGTAAGTGGAGGTGCCCCCCTATCAAACACACACACTCACTCACTCACACACACTCACTCACACACACACACACACTCTCATACACTGTAATAACAGGCTGCTGCGGCTGCTTTGGGCCGCACGACGTCAACACCGCGCTGCTTCGACGTCAGTGTTTTGTTTTTCCAGGCCCACACCCTGATGCCCGAGCTATATATAGTCACGAGTCGGTAGACGCACACATTAACACACGTGCAAACACACACACACGCATACACACACAGGCTATATATAAGGGGAGACACCAGACTCCAACAGTCCAGACGTGTGTCAGCGCCGCTGGAACGGCGTCGCTGCCATGAACGGAGGAGGTGGATCCGAGTGAAGCAAAAAGGTCAATCACTCACTTTTCCCACCTTCTCCCTTTGTCGGTAATCCTGTCTGTGTCTCACACTTGGTGCAGATGTTTTCACAGCTTCTGGTTCACAACCTGTGTCTGATTGTGCAGGAAATATCCATAGTGTCACACACACACTGACACACACACACTCCTCATCACCGCTGCCTCTCCAAAAGCACAATCCATCATTTTCTGCACGTTCAGTTTTTTTTTTTTTAAACCAATCAGACTTTTTCTCAGTTTTGCTCTTCATCCAGCAGACGTGGATTGTTCAGCTGCCGTGTGATGCCCAGACACACTTCTTATCCTGGTTTAACATCTATGGTTTACTGAGAGTGACTCATTTAGTCCTGGACAGTGGATGCAGGCCAACGCTGCCCTCTGTAGGTTAACTGGAGTAACATATTTGACTCAAACTGAGATCCCCCACTTGCTCTTGCAAAAGCAAATGTGACTAAAAACAAAGCTTTGAATATTATAATTAATTTAACTTTTGCTTTTTATTTTGAGAATGTACTCAGGGCACAGATTATATGATTAAATGTACAAACACCACTGGAAACCATCAGTCAGTTTCAGCATGAAAATGAAGAATAAAATTGATATATAAAGAGTATTATGTGTTAGATGTGGGTCTGTTACACTTGTGTCTCATCCTCTCAGGTGGCCGCCTCGCAGTAACCAGTAGCCACACTCCAGGCGCTCTGTTCCCAGTGGGAGAGACTCTGGTCCAGTACACCGCCACTGACGCTGCAGGAAACAGCCGCACCTGCAACCTCACCGTCACTGTACAAGGTGCAGAGCCGACAGATGTAACCTTACCTGGCTTTTCTTAGCTGGCACAAACTAGATCCTATTGATTAAAGAAAATGTTAGTGGTGGCAGTAATTATTTGAAGTTTTATTGGGAATGTCGTCTCTTTCCAGGGACGAGCTGCGATCAGCCGTACGTCCCGGTGAACGGAGAGTTCATCTGCTCTGAGGAAGAGGAGGGCGTCAACTGCACTCTCCAGTGTAAGGAGGGCTACAGCTTCACTCAGGATGCAGTGCACAGCTACTTCTGCGCCTACAACGGCGTGTGGGAGCCGCCCTACTCTCCGGACAGGCCCGACTGCTCAGGTAAACGCAGCACAGATGTGGTGTTGCTGCCGGTTAAATGATCAAATTATCAAAAATCCTCCTCCTCTTCTTCAGTAAACCGTATCGCAAACAACGGGTTCAAGCCCTTCGAGATGCTGTTTAAAGCGTCTCGCTGTGATGATGTGGATCTGGTCAAATCATTCGCCGGGGAGTTCAACAACAAACTGAGAGGCATGGTGAGAACCACACACACACACACAAAAACAAACACACTCATTCGTGATACAGTAGATCAACTCTCACGCACATGTTGCTTCTTTTCAGCTCCCCAACATCTGTAGCAGCGACGACGTCACCTGCAAACTTGAGGTGATGTCACAGGGTCACTGTCTGGAGTACAACTACGACTACGAGAACGGCTTTTCTATCAGTAAGATCCAAACACACAAATTCACCCTCACTCATTTTTTAAACGAAGCATCCTATGAGCTCATCGTTCCTCCCTCTCTCTCTCTCTGTCAAAACATTTATCAGCACCAGGAGGTTGGGGCAACAGCTGGAGTCCTCAGGGCACCCAGGATTACGCTTACTTTGAGTCGGGCTTCGCCACAGGCAGCCGGCAGCTCAGCAGCAGCAGCGGCAGGCAGCAAGACGGCAGCCTGCAGCCACAGCATCGCACCAAGAGGCACAGGAAGCTCAGAGGCCCCACCAGAGACCAGAAGATCCAGATCTTTTTCAACATCACAGGTAAAATAAGTAGGCCTGAAACGATTTTTTCTGAATCGAAGCTCCATTTAAAGGGATAGTTCAACATTTTGGCAAATTGGCCCATTGCCATAATCTCTATAGTAGAGGTCTTCACGGGTCCAATTTGATGGACCCGAACCCAAATGGACCCGTGAAAATTGGACCCGGAGCCGACTGGCCCCGAGCTATTATTGTAAATATGAGTTCCGAACTCGAACCGAACCCTTAAAAACCCGTGGACCCGAAATGCCCGAGTTGCTTTATGATTTAATACAAGTTGTCTAGCGTTAAATAAGACTTGTTTTTACTTTCTGTTTCTTACCTAAACTTAGTCTTCTTCTACCTGGTTCCGGCTGCGGCCGCTGCCAGCCCCCCCTGGCCATAACCTGATGTAAACAGAAATAAATCCACGTTGTCATTTTCTTGTTTAGATGGTCATGTACTGTAATCCTTCTTCTTAGCCATTGCTAACGCCAATCCACCAGTCATTTCCTCTTGTTTAATTAACGTTATAATTTTGGAGTTTCCATGTGCTTTGCGGAGCATACCGCGGTAACAACACGCTACGGCAACTCGATTGTTTAACTATTTTGAATTAACCATAACGTTACGTTAATAAACAAACTTTTTAACTGCCCCGAGTCCTGACCTAGGCTCTAACTTTAGCTTGAACTGTCACCTTTGACGTCATCATAAGAGTTGTGTAGTTGTTTTGATCACGTGACATAAGTCACACAGGCAGCTCGCAGGCTCGCATTGGACGGAAGGGGGAGGGCGGGGGTGATTGACAGCTGTGACAGCCAATCGCCGGGTCCTCTCGGGTACTGTAGGACCCGGCCTTTCACAATAAGAGACCCGAGACCCGAGACAAACTCCACCGGTTCCGACCCGGCCCCGGAGTCACTTCTTGTGAGTGGACCCAAAACCCGAGCCGGGTCGGGTCGGAACCTCGGGTTTTCGGGTTGTCGGTTTTTTCCGAAGACCTCTACTCTATAGTCATAGCAGTAGGTTTGTTACCTTTAATTGTCGGTGCAAGCTATTTTTAGAACGGCGGAGCAGAGCCGTGAGCTGCTCAGAGCTACGCTACGGAGGCTCATGGGATTTCTTGGTTTCCCTCATCAAACTCCAAAACGCTCTGGTGGACAAGTTGTGACCTGCACATTCACCACGCTATGAGATAATAACAGAACGTTACGAGACAGAGTAACCGTAACAGCTTGTCCTCAGTGATGCAACAGGGAGTCTGAAAGCATCCAGTGAAGTCGAGATAAGCGGATCTGACAAAATGCAGTGCAACGTAATGTAAACATGTGTATTTTATGTGTTCACTAATCGACATGAACGCTTATGAGACCGTACAGTGAGTTATCGATATTGACGCTGCTGCATTCGTTTAATTCGTCTTTTGTTGGAGTGATTTGGCCTAAAAACACACAAGAATATACACTCCTCTTTTTACACAGGCACCCCTCTTACTCTTTCTCTCTCGCTCTCTTTCTCACACACACACTCACACTCATTTGCAAGCACGTCCTTTTAATATAACAACAAACAAAATACCATATTCGATTACTCGATTAATCGATGATATAGATAGAATAATGGATTACAAAAATAATCGATAACTGCAGCCCTAAAATAAGTGCAGCCTTCTTTGTGGATTTGGACCTTTCCTGTGCCACCGATACATGTGTGTACATTGCCATCAGTTGTTAGTTATCAGTCCTTTAAACTTTGTCCGTTCTCCCAGCAAGCATCCCTCTGCCCCTGTCGAGGAACGACTCAATAGAAGTGGCCAATCAGAAGAGGCTCCTGCGAACCTTGGAGCAGCTGACCAACCGGCTGAAGCGAACGCTGGCCAAGCAGCCGCTGTCCAGTTTCCACGTGTCCTCGGAGATGATCGTGGCCGACCCCAAGTCGCTGGAGGGCCGGAGGGCGTCTCTGTTCTGCAGGCCGGGCTCGGTGCTCAAGGGCAGGATGTGTGGTGAGTAGGAGGGGAGGGGACACGAGTGAAAGAAACTCCCACCTAAACTCACTGAACCACCTTTTTCTTTTATTTGTGCTTATATTTATGACAATTTAAATACGTGAAAATTTATGGGATTCTCAGGAAAAATCTCACACTGCTATAAACTTTTTATGTTTCCCATTAAATGGCTAATTGTAAGTGCTTTTGCAGTCCAATGTCCGGTGGGAACGTACTTCTCTCTGGAATATAATGAGTGTGAGAGCTGCTGGTTGGGCTCCTACCAGGACCAGGAGGGTCAGCTGGAGTGTAAGTCCTGTCCCGAGGGAACCTCCACGGCCTACCTTCACTCCCGCAGCGTGGCTGAATGCAAAGGTACGATGCATGCTCCAATAATAACACTGCAGATACTCAAATAAAAGTCGAGTCTCAGATAGACGCCAGGTCTGTTTCTATTTTCTGCAAGTTCTTGTGAATGTACACAACCTCTCAAAGCCAACAATCGCCAATTCGATCAGTTTCTAAGCTGCTTCATTCGTGCTAGAGTTCTGATAATTAAGACCCGATCCGACCCGTGGGTGTTGAAGCTCAGACCAGACGTGGCCGGACTCACGAGCGTTAATTCTTTGCCCGAACGCCAAGTGGTCTGACCCGACCCGAGTTATTTATTTATTAGTTATTTATAATACTGTGCATCTCGATGAATGAAGAGCAAGGCAGTCAGTCTTAGAAGAAAAAAGGGTGATGTCTGCACACTGTATAAAAGAATCCACTCCTTCTCCTTCTCCTCTGATACAACAAACAGGATAAAACATTCAGTCATCTTGATTTTCATCCATGTCCTCAGGTGTAGATGAATAACTCTCTGTATCCGATTCCTCCTCTCGATGTGGTCATGGTCATGTGTTTGCAGGTCAGTGCAAACCTGGAAGTCACTCTCTGAACGGGCTGGAGATCTGCGAGTCATGTCCACTGGGACACTTCCAGCCCGGTTACGGCGCCAGGGAGTGTCTGCTCTGTCCCGACGAGACTTCCACCGTCACCAGAGGAGCCGTGGACGAGACGGAGTGCGGAGGTGATACAGTCTGACAGCGCGGAGCACACACCCCTCGGTGTCCTATCAACTTGCTTACTTTTGACTGTGAAACACTTTAATCATTATACTAAACGCTGCTAGGTAACAAAAACAAACACAGTTCCTGTCTGTAAGCAACAATGTGTCAGTTAGTATTTGGCCCACATCTGCAGATATATCAGAAAGGCAAACTCCTTTTTGGAAAGTTCATGGAAAGTTGGATGATAAATCTGGAAGCAGAGAAATTTTTGCTACCTCAGTTTCCGAGTTAAAAAGACAAAAATAACCTATAACCTTTCCAATTGTTGACTTGGACATACTAGATATTGGCTTTCCCCTTTTTTTCCATTTTTTGGGTGATGCTGGAGCTTCACCTGCTGCTTCGTATTCACTAATTTCTTTTTTCTTTTTTCATGGTTGCTCCTCTCCTGCTGCAGTCCCCTGTTCAGCAGGTCACTTCTCCCGCACCGGTCTGGTTCCCTGTTACCCCTGTCCCAGAGATTACTACCAGCCTGAGCATGGCCGCTCCTACTGCCTCTCCTGCCCCTTCTACGGGACCACCACTGTCACCGGTGCAACCACCATCCAGCACTGCTCCAGTAAGTGTGACAGCTCAGACAAAACACACTTTTATTTCCATGGTAAACCAACACAAACAACACACTGCGCAATCACATTTTGTTCCTGTGGTGAATCAAGAAGATCTTTGTTTTTTCATATTTGAATTAGTGTAGAAATAAAAACCTCTGATCACTGCTGCTGTTTGTACAACAATCTGAATCTGAACGTCCTGCAGAAAGTTCAGCCAAAGATAATAGTAATAGTTTTAATGTTTGAGGCTGCCTCATTCTCTGGGTTTCCCTAGTGGTGTCAGAATCCTGTTTTTGAGGCTTGTTTGCTATTGTCTGTGTGTCATGATAATGGCAGACGCAAACTGGCAGTTTCAGGGAGACTGGAGCTGACGTATCACAGCTCCAGGGGAGGGCACTAGTGCTACAAGCTCCTGCCCCGCTCTGCATCTGGCTCAGAGGTGAAAGGCTTGGCAGCTCGGTGTAGTTGTCAAGGTATAACGGGTATAGCTCACCTGGTAGAGCAGCTTGCACCTTGAGCAAGGACTATATTCCAGTCTGGGATCGAATTCCAGTGTGCAGTTTTATGCTAAATGCGCTGAATCGGTAATTGTACAATGTCCAGCTGTCAGCTAGCGGGGGGGTGGGGTGGCTGGGCGGGTGCAGAGCAGAGCAGTGCAGCCTCCGCCCACCCTCCAGAGGTGCATTGCTAATGAGCTGCTGGTGCTGTGCAGAAGGAGAGCCCTGGGAAATGGCACAGGTTTTGTGATTTTGGCCAAAAATGGTCGCGGGAGGGGGACTTTAAAGTCAACAATCTGAAATGTAATTACTTGGAGCAAACTGCCGAATACAGATCAAGATATGATGCTTATAGAGGTTTTAATGTTTTGTTGCGTTACAATAGTGAAACTAAGGTAATTAGATTGTTTTTTTAGCGAAGGAGAAAATGATATTTGTTAAAACAGTTTGGTCAACCCCCCAGCTCCAGTTTTCAATAAACTCTGATATGAGCAGATTATGGCAAAGTGCAGAGTTTCACACAGCAGAGTGCTATTGTAACCACTGCTGTGTTGAATTGGCATTTAAAGTGACTTATGTTGGATTTGTGCAGGACGTGCCAAGTGAAGTCACCAGAGAGTGAAATATATGGGACTGCTCTGTGTCAGCCGCTCCCGTGTCTGAGCGAAAAAATCCGTTGCCATCTCTCCAGTTGTGTGGTGTCTGATCTGTGTTGTGACAGCTCGATCCAATTGGAAAAAGGGATTACTGCGCTGGGATCAGGAGGGGAAAGGAAATAATATGACTTTTATTTCTCTGCAGCAGAATGGAAATGAATAACACTGCTGAAGTGTGGGAATGAACAGTGGTTAGGAGATGTTGCCAGCTCTCAGTAAGAATACAGGCTTTTGTTCAGTCGGATCACAACTGGCTGCCAGTCTGGTAGCGAGGGGAAAGATCCTTGCTGCGTTTTTTCCGATTTGTCTTTGCTTACATTGTCTGTGTTTTCTGTGGGTGTCATTGTCAGGTTTTGGCTCCAGTTTTCTTCCAAAGGAGGAGAGTGTGACTGCAGCTCCAGAGGTGGAGGTCATTGAAGACTACCAAGCAAGCAGTCAGGTCAGTATTAATCTGCACTAATATTTCATTATTTTACCTTCATTTATGGCCTTTTAATATTCAACAACGGGCACTAAGTATTCAGTTGATCCAGAAATGGAGACACATCTGTCCACAGATGATTTTAGACAGTGACATTAATGACCAGATTCCCCACATTTAATATCCTGAATATGCTCAAAATCAACATAGGTTCATCATCATCATCCTAACCTCTATGTAAACGCACTCATTGTTAACAAAACTTAATTGAGCTCATAAAAGCAGTCAACATACACAGATACAGACACAACTTGGCAAGAAAAAAAGTGTTTTTACAAGATTTGTGCAGCAATTATAGACAGAAACAAAGGTTGTTGTGCGTCAGTAGGTTTTGCTGTGTGTGTGTGTGTGTGTGTAACAGTGTTGTCTTATCTGCTATAGGTTTTCCATGAGTGCTTCCTGAAGCCCTGTCAGAATAAAGGGACTTGTGAGGAAGTCGGGGCGGGATACGTCTGCACCTGCATGCCAGGGTTCACAGGTAAACCACCGGTCGAAGTTTGAACCCGTTCAGGTTTCTGGTGTTTAGTTCCCTCGGTTCAGTCGCAGGCACAGCTGAGCCTCAGCCTCCTGAGGAACTGTTGATCAGCCCTGAACAGCGTGTTCTCTGTGGCTTTATCTGATGCTGGCAGCAACTGTCTGCACACACAAACCTGTCAGTGATTTCTTTGTGATCTTTTGTTGCTGTTTTGTTGACGAGTAAATCACCTATTGACTCTTTGTAGGAAAATGCTTTAAAGTAAAAAAAATACACCTCACTCTCTCCTCTCTGTGTTTTCATCAAGCAGGAAATATAATCAAACCTCATTTAAATTAAAGCCAAATGATGTTGGAATAAACAGTTCAAAGCCTCTTTGTGCTTCACACACACACACCATGTGGTTTACAGTGACTCAGCTGCATCAGCTGGTCGAGATGAAACAGATTGTATTGTTTAACCATCAAGTCTTAACTATGTGTTAGAATAAAACAAAGAACATTTATTCCTACAGGCATCACATTTTATTCCTGACACCATGGGATTAGTGTGGGTTTTCACTGTCCCACAGTAAAAACCCGCTATTCCCCACAGTGAGGTCCGCACCATCATGTTTGCTGCTGTGGTTGTGTGTCACTTTGCTGTAATCAGTGTTTGATGCACGCTCTGATATTCTTCTCTCCCAGGTGCCAAGTGTGAGATCGACATAGATGAGTGTGACTCTGCTCCGTGCCAGAACGGAGGCCTGTGTAAAGACGCCGTCGGGGACTTCCAGTGTCAGTGCAAGCCAGGATTTTTAGGTATGAGAGCTTTTGGCAACCAAACCCACACTTGTTATACACGTCTAAAGGTTTAGAGAGTATGAGAGGCTGTACAGTACAAAATCATGGAAAACCAGCATGAAAATTTCCAGGTCTTGGAAAAGCCTGGGAATTGTTTAAAAAAAAAAGAATGGAAAGAAATATTGTACAGACTACACCTATTATTATACAGGTTTAAAAAGTCAGGGTTATTTCACAGCAGACATGTTTCCTTTCCACCGTCGCTCTCAGGTGAAAACCAAACTGTAAACAGCTGTGGCTTCAGCTTGATAAATGTGATTTTTTTCAGAGTTGTGGTTTTGAAATGGTTTTAGTCTCGCTAATAAATGTCAATCCATAAAATATCATGTGGTAGTTTGACTGGACAGAGTTCTCCCCTGATAACAACAACCAAAAAACATTAAACCATGACATAAAGGGTAGGAGAAAGAAATGCTGTTTTGAGAACTTAATGATCTCTCTGCAATGTCAAAATATCATTATGGGAGAAATATGTTGATTACAGTTATGATTGTGTTGCCTCTGAGCCAAGATATAAATACCTGCCTCATGATACCCCGCAGACATTTATAACATTAACCACATACAGTAACGTGGCTTATTTTCTGTGTTTCGCTGCCGTTCGTCTCAGGGTCCCTGTGTGAGGCGGAGGTGAACGAGTGTATTTCCTCCCCCTGTCTGAACGAAGGTGTGTGCGTGGACGAGGTCAACAGGTTCACCTGCAGCTGTGCCGACGGCTTCACAGGTCAGATAATAAGACTGTCTTACTTATGAGCCAGTGAGGCAGCTGAGGCCTGTTGCATAACATAGATAATGATTCATTTTGAGGATTGGATTGGACTATTGTTTGGAGATCATCCTTCAAATGCTTTATTACATGTCATAACAGCATATTTCTTCTCCAACAGAATACTGTGTAAACAATATAAATGATCTGGTCTTTGTCACACTTCTGCAGGATCTCGTTGTGAGCTGGAAATAGACGAGTGTCTTTCCGAGCCCTGTCTGAACGGAGGTGTGTGTGAGGACCTCACGGGAGGCTACGCCTGTAACTGTGCTGCCGGCTTCTCAGGGGAAAGCTGTGAGATCGACACTGATGAATGTTACAGCGCCCCCTGTCTGAATGGAGCTTCGTGTCTGGACGCTGTTAACAATTTCAGGTAACAAAAATATCCCCATTGTTTTAGAGGTAAATTCATGCAAAACCGCTGATGCAAGGGCAGTTTTTCGTCTCTGCATTTACCTTGAAAACAACTAAAAATAGCTTGCACCGACAATTAAAGGTAACAAACCTACTCCTAAAACTATAGTACGATTATGGCAATGAGCCAGTTTGCCAAAATGTTGAACTATCTCTTTAATTGTAATAATGCAATAATTGTAATGACATTAAGAAAACAGCAGTATCAATCTCAATTCCTATCACAATCCATACAGTACGTCTTAGAGACCATGACAGTGTCTTACAGTGTGAATGTCCCGCCTCTCTCTCCCAGGTGTCAGTGTGTGGAGGGATACCGGGGTCGGCTGTGTGAGGTGGACGTGGACGAGTGTGATCCCAACCCCTGTGTGAACGGCGCCAGCTGCCTGGACGGTCTGGGGTCCTACACCTGCCGCTGCCTCCCTGGGTTCAACGGAACCAGGTGTGAGACAGGTACTATAGGACAGATGACACATCACCATGGAAACTCTGGGGACGCAAAAGCATGATAATTGGTTACCTGATATTATGTAAAAAAAAAAAACATTTTAGGACGGATCAAGAACAAAAGAACTTCCCGCACACTGTTGACTTGCAATAGGTCTTTTACTACTGGACAAAGCAACGTTTCAGTCGATGTGACCTTCGTCAGGCAGAGTTGAGGACAAAAAAAACCCCAAAAACCTTTAAGACAGAAAGTTAAGTTTGATAAATAGATTTGAAATAATTTGATCATTGACAATGACAAAAAATGATCAATGACACTGTTCTTCTTTTTCTGTCAGAGATGTCCTCTGCCTTCAACCTGGACTTCGAGGTGTCTGGTATCCACGGTTACGTGATGATGGACGCGGTGATGCCGGCACTGACAGAGATCACCTGCACCTTCTGGATGAGGTCGTCAGACACCACCAACTATGGCACACCTGTCTCCTACGCTGTGGAGGGCAGCGACAACGCCTTCCTGCTCATAGACTACAACGGGTCAGTGGTTTACCATTAATATTTATAAAACATCTATGCACATAACTGGTGGTATTTCTTATTCATGCTGCAGGATTTTAAACTATTATATCTAAAACCTTTTTTTTTACGTTCCATTTTCCTAGTCCCTCGTTAAATCCTTTTCACTGTTTCTCCTCCTTCTCCCTCGCTTCAGGTGGGTGCTGTATGTGAACGGTAAGGAGCGGATCACCGACTGTCCTGCGGTGAACACGGGTCAGTGGTACCACATCGGGGTGTCGTGGAGGAGCTGGGACGGCGACTGGAGGATCTACATCAACGGGAGGCCCTCAGACGGAGGCAAAGGCCTGTCAGTCGGCACCACTATCCCAGGTGTAGTGCTATCCTCGACCTGCCTCTCTCTGCCATGACAAACATTTTCAACATCCAGTAATGATGTTTTATGTTTCTTAAAACAAGGGATACACTGTAGTTAATCTTGGTGCTTTCCCCTGTGTCTTGTAGCTGGCGGGGCCCTGGTGTTGGGTCAGGACCAGGACCAGAGGGGCGAGGGCTTCAACCCTGTCGAATCCTTTGTCGGATCCATCAGTCAACTCAATATCTGGGATCGTGTCCTCACTCAGCAGCAGGTGAACAGAAAATACCCACTCATGTTTTATTGTTACCTTTAATGTTTTGATGATGTGAATTTGAATTTAGTTTTTACCTCTTGTACCTGATTCTATTCTGTAGATCAAGGTCCTGTCCAGCAGCTGTCCAGCTTCTCATGTCACACACAGAGGGAACGTCCTCGCCTGGCCAGACTTCCTCAGCGGGGTGGTGGGCCGAGTCAAAGTAAATCACAACAGTATTTTCTGTGCTGGTAAGAAATCTCTACAAAAGTCAGTCATGATATTAAAGGACAATTCCAGGCAAATTCAACCTGGGGCTATAGTTTACTCAAGTATCACGCAAGAGTCAATTTGATGCGCTCAGTATGTTACAAACATTTACAAATATCCGCTTTCTTTAAGGCTGCCTCGGAGGGGAAAACTACGCTCCTCTCTGCCTCGCGGTTTCAGAGTGTTTGTTAGGCTAAAGGCCTATTTTCATAGGCACAGACTTGATGAGACCTATCGTCTCCCTCCCTACGGCTTACCCCAAGGGAACCACCACAGATTCTTGTAAAAGGTTTGAAAGTTCAAGGCTCTATCCAAAAATGCTTTTACACAGCAAAAAAACATGTTGTTTGATCCGAAACTGTTTAACACTACGAAAAACCCGAACCATGGCATGATTATGTAGTTTGATCTGACGCTAGACTGTGTTCTAACATGCCATGATCTTTAGACCTAAAATATTAGGAGACTAGAGCCCCAGTAGTCTACTTGCCAGCCCATAGGGCCCCATTGTGAACCCGGAAATGTTGAGTACCCCAAAGTTTTATGTTAGAAATATATAGTATGGGTCCCCAGTATTCAGAAACTGCCGGATGCTAACTTATATATATTGGGCAATTAGCATAACAAAGTCAAAGTGACCAGATTTAAACTGCCAGTGGGCCGATTTTGATGGATTTCAATCTGGTCCCTTCCGGTTTAGACAGCCATTTTGAATTTTGAAAATGTCAGAAATGGATTCAGCATCATCAATAACCCCTAAAACCACTCCAATATTGCCCGGATCAGCCAAGTCAATTTTGTTGAAATATTGCCCATATAGGCAATTATGCTAATTTATGCTAATTATGTCAATTGTGCTAATTGCCCAATATATATAAGTTAGCATCCGGCGGTTTCTGAATACTGGGGACCCATACTATATATTTCCAACATAAAACTTTGGGGTACTCAACATTTCCGGGTACTCATTGTTGGCAAGTAGACTACAGGTTGAATTTGCGAGGAATCATCCTTTAATGATAGATGTGATGGAGTCAGAGCCAGTGTGACATCAAAAAAAATCTGTTTCCATCCAGACTGCCCCAAACTGGAGAACGCCGTGACCCACCTGCACGCCTCCACTGTGGAGGTGAGCCCCGGGGCTCAGGTGCAGCTGTCCTGCGATCCTGGTTTCTACCTGGTGGGGGAGCCGGTGCTGCAGTGTCAGAATAAAGGAGAGTGGAGCCATCCCCTGCCCAGCTGTGAACGTAAGGCCCAGATCTGAGCTGCATGATAAATCGCCAATAACTTGATCTGTCATCGCGACAATTGTAAAAAGATTTTCAAAGGAATGTAAATATTAATGAGCTTCAGTGTTTATTGTGTTTTTATTGGAATGAATCAACACATTTTGGCTTTTATCGCAAATCATTCTCAAATATGTTTGTAAATTTCCCATCAAAATGGTCTTGATCTTATTATAATCATGTATAAAGACATTGTTTGTCAGTTTGCGTGTGAAAAGTTATGGAAACTATTTCAAAGTTTGGCCCATTCTTACATTGTTGCTTTGTGAAGTGTTAACTCAAACAGGCTTCCATACACAAATCAAAAAGTGATCAGTTTAGTTTGTGACAGCATCATTCATTACTTCAGCTATTTCTCAAAAGTGACACACAAACTGGCAAACAAAGACAAAATTCAGTTAACTATGCTCTGCTGGCCTTATGAATAATAATGTAAAATGAATAAAACAGTATTTTCCCCTCCAGATAGATCAGTGTGTGTTATTTTTTCAATTTTATAAACTGAATGAATAATACAGCTTTAGGTAGAAAGCAATGTGGAGATCCTGGAAACATCCCTGTTCGTTTGTGTGTGTGTGTGCGTGCGTGTGTGTTACAGGTGTGTCCTGTGGAGCCCCTCACCCCCTGGAGAACGGCCTGTTTCAGGGAACAGACTTTCACGCTGGCAGCTCAGTGGTCTATCAGTGCGACGCTGGTTTCTACCTGCTGGGAGACGAGAAGGTTCACTGCGCCAACAGCGGCAAGTGGGGAGGAAACTCGCCGGCCTGCCTCGGTACTTCACAACTTCACGCTCTGTGTCTCTATTTTCATTTCAGCTGTATAAATATGGAAAATTAATCTCTTGACAAGTGACAAATTGCATTTCTCACTGTTGTTAGACGTGGATGAGTGCGCTCTGGGATCTGACTGCGATGATCACGCCACCTGTCAGAACACAGACGGCTCCTACACCTGCACCTGCATTCACCCGTACAGTGGAGATGGAAAAAACTGCACAGGTAGGGTTAGGGAGACCACACAGCCATTTTTTTTTTGCCATCCTTATAATAAAGCTAGATTTTTATTAAACATTTTACTGATTAAAACAAAGCTCTAATGTGTGGGTGTTTCTTTTCTACGTGTGTTCCCACCAGAGCCAGTGAAGTGCGAGAACCCCGGGTCTCCAGAGTTCGGTCACAGAAGCGGAAGCAACTTTCTGATGGGCAGCGCCGTCGTGTTTGGCTGCGATGACGGATACGAGCTGATCGGTTCATCTCGACTCTACTGCCGGGAGACAGGAAACTGGGATGATCCCGCCCCGTACTGCAGAGGTGAGAGGATGAGTGATACCACATGTGACAAGTGTCTCATATTCAGAAGGATTTTGTTTGCTTCAAGTGAAACAGTCCCTGTAGGAGCTGAAATATGTTTAGCATTGTTTCTTTATGTATGGGCTTACATCTCTGCATTGTGATGATGTCATTGCGTCGACACATTGAAGGGGTGTGGTTATTTTCTTTTACTTATTGTGTGTGGTGGCTGGAGTTCGAACACAGAAGAACTAGTAGCTCTAATATTTTTTGATGACCGTCACCGTTACTGTTATTATCATCATCATTATTTACTGAGTTATTTTTCCTTTTTGCTATAACTGCTTGTTGGCTCTTTTTTAATTTTTGTTACAATAAAGGCGGTAAACTGATCATGGACGCTTGAACTTTTTGGACGCTTTAAGTTCCTCAGCGTCTGACGGCTGCTGCAGTCCCCAGTGAATACCGGAGAGCATCTTCTTAAAACCTGAGCCTCTGTAATAAAACTGTTTGATATTTCCTGTCATGCAGTCACAGTAACACAGCTACAGTCCCAGTTTCAGCCCAGTGCTGTGAAGAGCTGATTATATCTGCAGCTGTCGTTTTGTCCTCCACTGTGCAGCGGGTTGAAAAGTCTGACCACCGCAGCATCTCCATCTTGGCTCTAAGCCACATTCTTCATCATAGAGAACAGGGGGAACTGACTTACTCAGCACCTGCAGACTGTGCCAGTCTGTTGCATTCAGACACAGTGGTTGTCGAACTCTGTACGTCATCTGAAAAACATAAAGAAACTGCAGGATGTTTTGACAATATTTATATTTTTACAGTTTTTCTGTGTGTGTTTACTGTTTGTGTTACACATCAGAGACAAATGAATGACAAAGCTGAAGGTTGAGGTCCTGAAAAAGCAGAAGTAGCAATAGGAGGCAGATATGTTTTGTGGTCTAACAGCAAGTGATGAGGAATCAGGGTGAAAACTCATTCTGACAGTATTTGTTTTGGGAGCAAACCCTCATAGTCTACACACTGGGGAGACAGAGCCAACAGGTGGATGATGAAAACTTTCTGTTGTCTATATCCTGGAGGTCATGGAGGTCATGGAGGTGATGAAGAAGGGGATGCGTTGCACAATAGTGGGTCAGACAGTGATAGTGAAAAAGAAGAACAACCACAGATCAAATAAAGTGACAATGAATCGATGGATTAAGGCGAAAGAGGAAATGACAGAAAAAAGAGAAGAGCAGAGTTAATCCCCAGTGAGGACGGAGCAGAGCCTGAGAGGGGTTTTGTTTGTGTCCTTTCATATCTCTCTCTTTAAAGACAAAAACAAAGACATTAGATGATGTCATACAAGTCAGGATGTGTCGGCCTCTGCTGCCTCAGTCTTGGTCTTTCAATAATCTGTCCTCATGGAAAAGCAACACTAAATGAATGAAGAATGAATTGATTCCTCCTTCATCACTAATGGTTTCAGTCAAGTCTCTGTAGCTTCTGTCCATTTATATACTTCCCCTGGTTGCCTCTTTCATCCTGTCCGTATTGATCCCAGAGGAAGCTTGTGCTAAAATCTAATTTACGTTTCATCAATATAACACTCACGGGCGTCTGTGAACTTGTGTTTCACCCTGTAGAAATGTGTATTGATGAGGTTTTTATTTCCATCTAAATATAAAGAGCCATCTTGCATTTGCCTGTTAATAGTTTTCAGCAATTACTAATCACATTATTTGTGTTGCTTCCAGCCCTCTCCTGCCCGACGCCGACTGTCCCAGAGAACTCGGTAATGAAGGGCGACAACTTCACCTATGGAAGCAAGGTGACTTTCAGGTATCATTTGCATCCCCTTTAACACTTTGTTGTCATGTCGGCTGTAGGAAACACAAAGATTGGATGTTAAAGCTACTAAAAATAACCAAATTAAAAGCATTACAAACTAGCAGCTTCATTTTTGTTTATTAAAATCAGCATCTAACCCTGTTTTTTTTTTCCACCTCAGCTGTATGAACGGCTTCCTGCCTCAGATCCCGTATGAGTTCCAGTGTCTCACCAGTCTGCGGTGGAGCGGGACGCCGCCTGTCTGTCACCCAGTGACCTGCGGGGGGCCTCCAAGCATTGAGAACGCCAACTACATCCTCAACGCAAACACCTACCAGTCCACCGTCACATACACCTGTGCTGAGGGATACAGGTATGGATAAACTACCATCAGCTGCACTGTTCAGACGATAAGTTAAAGGTCCAGTGTGTAAAATGTGGGGAAAACCATGATATCTAGTTTGCAGCGCTCACTGCTCGCTCACTGCCGTACAAACATGGCGGCACAAGATGGTGACTCTCTCTAAAGCAAGACATTTGCTATATGTATTATAAGGCTATGAAAACCAAACAAATTTAATTTTATAGCGATTATACACTTATACAAATATATTCATTAGTAGTATATTCAGAATTTGCCAGTAAACCTTGACAAATATTACACACTGGACCTTTAAATGAATGCATGTTCATTTCATCTACACAGTTAATGTCTTTCAGCAGCATGAACCTGAAGTGACATGCTGAACTCTATATAACCTTGTCTGCTGTCATCAGTTCTTCATCTGTTTGTTTTCACAAGTCATTCTCTATAAATCTCTGTGACTGTATAATTGATCTGGTGTGAGTGTGTAAACTAAGTAGTGTATTGGTGTGAAGACCACAGGGCTCCATGGAGGTGGTTTGCGAGGCAACGGGGGAGTGGAGCCGGCCCGTTCCCCGCTGTGTGAGCGTTCTGTGCAGCGAGCCCCCGGCCCTGAGAGACGCTGTGACCGTAGGAGAGAACTTTGAACTGGGAAACAAGGTGCACTATGTCTGCAAAGAAGGGTAAATGTGGTTGAAGTATATTCAGTTTCTAACACCTATGGAGATGTGATGTCTTCACTGTGCCATCATGGATGTGACAAAGGTTCAGCCCTTTAATTTACAGGCCGCTAATTACCTGATAATGTCAAGAAATAGCGAAGAAATAACAACTAATTGCCTCATAATGTCTAGAAATAGACTAGAAATACTGGTCAGTTTCATAGTAATGTCAAGAAATATAGCCAATAAATAACGATTGATTGCGTAGAAATAGCCCAGAAATAATTGTAATTGACAATTGCAAGGACTTGGTGGAGAAAAATTCTGGCCTTAAAAAATTCAAAGCATGAAAATAATGTGCCTTTATAAAAAAAAATATGACATTACTATGAAATTGACCGTTATTTCTAGGCCATTTCTTGACATTACTACGTAATCAGCGGCCTGTAAATTAAAGGGTTACCGGTCTGGCCACTGCTGTTTGTTAGAGGACAATAATAAAGATTAAAAAACACAGGTGGATTTGATGAGTGTCTGATTTCCTCTTTATGTTTTGTTTGAACTTCCCTTGACCTTTGTTTGACCTCCCTCTGCAGCTACACTCTGATTGGTCCAGAGACCAGAGAGTGTCTGCCGAGTGGCCAATGGAGTGAAAGCTCAGCCCAGTGCGTCCCTCGCTCCTGCGGCCCTCCGCCCGACATCGACCACGCCGAGCCCTACGAGAGCCACCAGCTGTTCGGAGACACCGCCAACTACTACTGCACTGATGGATACACCGCCGGCAACAACTCCAAGATGGTGTGTAACGCTCAGGGGCTGTGGGCCCCTCCCAACGGCGCAGAGGCCCCTCGCTGCATCGCAAACTTCTGCCTCCGCCCGCCTGAAGTGCCCCACGCAATTCTGGATTCGGTCAACAAACCCAAATACGCCAGCAACACTGAAGTGAGCTACAAATGTGAAGAGGGCTTCATGCTCAACACCACCGCCACACTGAGATGTCTGATGGGAGGAGAGTGGGAGCCTTCGCCGTACGACATTGGCTGCGTGCCGGTGAGGTGCTCCAAGCCCGAGAGCATCGATCGGGGATACGTGAGCGCGACGAACTACAGTTTCGGAGCGGTGGTGGCGTACGGCTGCGATAAAGGCTTCATGATCCGAGGGGAGAAGAGGAGGACCTGCAAGGCCAATGGAGAATGGGGAGGAGTCCTGCCTACATGTGTACCTGTGTCCTGCCCCTCCCCCCCTTTACTCAAGAATGGACTCTACCAGGTTAGTCAGAAATATTCACAGAAAATCAATAAAACAAAAGGGGGAAAATGTGCTTGCTCTTTAAAAGTTACCACAGAACCACTCTGAGTTTCTATTTCCACAACAAACTATGATTGCAAAAACAGTTTGATAAGTTTTATGTTTTTGTAATTTCAATTTCTTACATGTCAAACATCATACAAAAGACGGCAACACTTTATAATATATATATGTACACGAGTCATGCGTCTAGATTCCAGGTGCCTATTCCCCTCTTATATGATTCATTATCCGTCATCAGCTGAACCCAGTAGGTAACTTCTGGTGGTGTCTGACTCTTCCAGTGGCGAAGAATGATTCGATACGTTAAAATGATGAATCCGTCTGTTTGTCCCCTCCCAGGCCAGACTTCGCTACACCTACAACAGCAAGGTGACGTACGTCTGTCAGGCGGGCTACAGGCTGGTCGGCCGTGCGGAGCGGTTTTGCCAGGCCAACCGCCAGTGGTCCAACGTCGACCCTCCGACCTGCGTCCTCCTGACCTGCGACCCCCCTCCCAACATCGCCCACGGACAGTACCGGGGCTCCGAGTTCCAGGTCGGCCAGAAGGTGGAGTACGTCTGCGACGAGGGCTACGAGCTCGTCGGGGACGCCGTCTGGACCTGTCTCAAGTACGGACGCTGGGACAAGACGCGGCGCCCGCGCTGTTCGCCGGTGCAGTGTCCGGAGCCGCCGCTGGAGGAGAACCACCTGGTCCTGAAGGGCCTGGACTCCGAGTCTGGGACGGTGGAGTTGTCCTGCGAGGACGGCTACGCCCTCGAGGGCGCTCGGTTCCTCCGCTGCACGCTGTCCCAGGAGTGGAACGACACCTTCCCGATGTGTAAGCAGGTGTTCTGCGACCCGCCTCCTTCGGTGACGTTCGGCGGCCCTAATTCCTCGCCCTCTCCCCGGTTCCCTTTCGGCGCAGAGGTGGCGTACACGTGTATAGACGGCTTCACTTTGAGGAAAGAGGACTCCGTGACCTGCCTGTCCAGCGGACGGTGGAGCCGTCCTCACCCCGAGTGCATCCCAGTCGAATGTCCGCAGCCTGTGGAGGTCTCCAACGGCATCGTCGACGTCCAGGGTCTGATGTACCTCAGCAAGGCGCTGTACAGCTGTCGGACCGGGTACAACTTAGTCGGTAACTCCACCGTCCTCTGTGGCGAGAAGGGGCTGTGGATCGGTGGCGTCCCCTCCTGCCGCCCGATCGAATGCTCTCTCCCTAAACAGATCGTCAACGGAAAAGTCATTTATACGAAACTCCAGTTCGGCCACAGCGTCACCTACTCCTGTCGCCGTGGCTACCGCCTCCAAGGCCCAGAGACTCTGAAGTGCCAGGCGAGCGGCGACTGGGACGCCGAGCCGCCTGCTTGCGTGCAGATTTCCTGCACGCCGCCTCAGCCCATCGAGAGCGGCTTCGTGGAGGGTCAGGATCACAGTTTCGGCGTCACCATCTTCTACAGTTGTTTCCCTGGTTACCAGCTGGTGGGTCAGGACCACCTGACCTGCGAGGAGTTCGGCTGGTCGAGCGCCGTCCCCGTCTGCGTGCCGTCGGACTGCGGCCTCCCTCCGCACATAGACTTTGGGGAGTTCGTCAGGTTGACGGAGCAGAGCGGGATGTTGACCTCCACCAGAGACTTGAGCTTCCTTCACGGGACGCTGATCGAATACCGCTGCCACAAAGGTTACGACCTCACGACCCCGACCAGGTTGGTGTGTCAGGAGGACGGAGGCTGGAACGGGACGGCGCCGTCCTGCGTCCCGGCGGAGTGCGAAACGCCGCCCAACCCGGAGCACGGCTGGGTGAACGTGACGGACAGCGCCCTGGGCAGCATGGTCCGATACACCTGCGAGGAGGGATTCCAGCTGGAGGGCGACGCCGTGCGGCAGTGCGTCTCGGGTCGACTGTGGACTAACGACGCCCCCACCTGCCAGCCCGTCTCCTGCGGCGACCCGGGGGCCATCGCCAACGGCACCGCTCACGGAGGCGCTTTCCTGTATCCCGAGGTCGTCCACTACGAGTGCAGCCCCGGGTTCGTCCTCAGAGGCAGCGACACCATCGCCTGCCGGATAGACGGGATGTGGAACGGACAGACGCCGCGCTGCGAGCCGCTGTCCTGCGGTTCTCCGATCGTCCCCGGTGACGTCACCGTTAAAGGAGACGACTTCACCTATAACAGCGAGATAGAGCTCAGCTGTCGGCCCGGGTTCCTCCTGCGAGGTAAATCCGTCAGCGTTTGCCAGGCTGACGGCGCCTGGAGCCACGACTCTCCCGCCTGCGTCCCCGCCCGCTGTGGGAAACCCTCGCCGATCGCCCACGGGCGCGTGCTGGGATCAGAGTTTGGCTTCAACAGCGAGGTAAAGTATGAATGTGACGAGGGATTCACGCTTAACGGAGACTCCACGCGCGTTTGTCGGTCTGACGGACTTTGGGACAAACCGGCGCCTCACTGTGACGTCATCAGCTGCGATCCGCCGGAGGACATCAGCCACGGCTTCCTCAACGGCTCCAGCTTCAACTACGACGACGTGGTGGAGTACGTCTGCTTCGACGGCTACGAGGTCGTCGGCGACCCCGTCCTGCGGTGCTCGGCCCGCGGCCTCTGGGTGGGCGCCGTGCCTCAGTGCCGGCCCTGCCTCTGCCCGCCGCCCGTGCTCAAATACGGCGTGGTCCTGGGCCGCGACCGCGCGTGCGGGGACCGGGTGCACTTCCAGTGCGACGACGGCTACAAGCTGCTGGGTCCGTCCACGGCCACGTGCGAGAAGGGCCGCGTGTGGAGCCCCGGGGTACCTGTGTGTGGCCGGGGGAGGTGCAGTGTCGCTCCGCCTACAGTTCCCAACGCTGTTCTGCAGGGCGGCAGTGCCACCTTCCCAGACGCAGTTATATACAGGTGTCGCCCTGGCTACCAGCTCAGGGGGTACCCATACCTCTCGTGCGGAAGAGACGGCAGATGGGGGGAGCCCAGGACCAACTGTGAGCCCGTGAGTTGTGGGAAACCTCCGGCTGTCGCCAACGCTCAGGTGCTCGGAGACGCATTCACTTTCCCAAACCAAATCAAATACAGGTAAATACTGAAACGACGCCTTTTGATTTGTGTTGAAACTTTATATTTCTGTCTTTTTCTGATGGTCTTTAGCTGCCACTTTGTCTCCAACTCCAAGCTGATTTAAAGGGACCTACACAATGCCCCTTTAATTACACAGACATGTTTGTTTGCTAGTAATCTGATACAGTATATAGACCACTGTGTCTGTCGGCCATTGTTTCTGTGTTTAAACATTTATAGCATAAGCAGCAGTGTTTAGTGCCTGAACACGTTCAATGAACATGAACTCGTCATATTTTTGGGCGATTGTGAACTGAACGTACTGAATTACTGCTTGATGAACTTTATTGTAAACATTGATTCTGGTGTTTGTGAACGGTGCTCTCTCACAGTATAACTTAGTGTAAGAAAGAGCTAGATTTCCATAGAGCCTTCCAGGCGAAACACATCGTAAACAGGTCTTAAAGCAGATATCAGTGGAATGTTTTTGTTAATATAAGTCCTAAATAGTCCTATTTTCCGTCAGCAATCACTTACATGAAGTATTTCAGCCTAAACACGAGTCTCTCCGTCACTCTGCTCTGCTGTAACCCGAGGAGAAAATTTTCCTTGTGGGATACAAGTGTTATCCAATGAGGAGAGAGAACGGCATGAAGGGCTGTGTGTGCAGCCAAGGGATGCGCGTGAATGTGGTGACGTAGCACGAGGACCAATTGATGCCTGACAAGGGCGGGGGCTGCTAACTCATGGTGCGTTCAAAGAAACTCGTACTTTGTGTTTTTCCTTCCTGTGAAGTCATACCAGTTCGATCTGGTACGAGTTCACGGGTCGGAAGTTACGAGTGGCCGTTATAGGGAACTTTCACAGACAACAGGATGGTAAAAACACGAGCTACGGGTTACCTGGAACGCTACCAAGTCGTAGTTGTGACTTGAAGCTGTAACTTACGGTTTCAAAAGCCTGCCTTGAACGCAGCATTAGCCGAAACGGCCGTGAAGCTGATATCTGCTTTAATATGTAGAGAAAAAACACCCAATCTGGCAACACCAGCCACCACAGTGTCGCACTGCCGCATGCATGGATAAGTATCCAAAATTGGATGTTAAGATGAAATCTGACACATAGTTTCAATTTTAAAACTGATAAAATAATTGCTGTCTATGGTTCTATATGAGCTGTGGCAATAATTTTGAAAAATAATAGCTCGCAGCAACGTATTGGAGAAAAAAAAAGGACTATGAACTAGTTTTTTTTTTGGAACCGTGAACTTAGTTCAAAATTTTGAGTCATGACCTATGAACTGAACTAGTTCATTTTAAAATTTGTGAACTGAACCTCGAAGTAGTTAATGTAGAAAGTGAACTTTCCCAACACTAATAAGCCATCATGTTTGTTTCCTCTCCTTGTTGTTTTTAAAAGACTAAATAATTTTGTTGTGGACAATAAACTTTTACCTTGAAACATTTTTTCTCATGCTTGTCCTGTCATTCTGCTTTCTTCCAGGTGTGAGGATGGTTATGAACTCGCCACACAGACGGACTCACTCTCCTGCCAGAGTGACGGCACGTGGTCCAAACACAGCGTCCGGTGCCGGCCCACCCCCTGCCCGCTGCCCGCCAACTTCTCCATCCCACATCTGGTGATCACTGGGAAGGAGCTGACACCTGTGGGTGGCACCATCACCCTGTCCTGCCCTCCTGGCTTCTACCTGCAGGGGTCAGCGCTGTCTGAATGTCAGGTAGGGACCGTGTTGGTGAATGATTTGTCCAAGTGTCTTACATTTTTAATCTTTATGAGACTGTCTGGTTTAATGATTAACCTCCATTCTGGATGCCTTTGCTCACTTTATGAAAAGAAGAAGGACATTTCACAGTGAATACAAATATTTTATGGTTGTGGCAACACTTTCGTTATCTCTCTCTTTTCCTTTGAATGTGTCGGTTAGAAACCATGAATAATGTTGGTACTTTCTGCTCCTGTCTTTTGTGGTGTGTGATAAGCGGGGTGGAAGCTGGACCCCGAGCATCTTGACAGTTTCCTGCAAGCTGGCGGTGTGTGAGAAACCCCCTCCTCTTCTTCACGGTGTCACCGAGGGGGACAGCTACAACTACGGGGACTTTGTCATGTACTCCTGCCTCCCCGGCTTTAACATGAAGGTACGGCTCATAGAATAGGATAGATTAAAATAGTTCTTTATCCATCTTTTGCAGGAAATGATGGTGTCACAGCAGCTCCAATAGAATAGAAAAAAAAAAAGATGAGATAACTTTAGAAGAAATAATAATACATTCATTTGTATAGCTCATTTCATACAGTTATTGTAGCTCAAATTGCTTCACAATAAAAGAAGGAACATTAAAAGAACATACAGAAAGAACATTTAAAAATAAAACATGATAAGAAAAGAAAAGATATGAAGCAACAATAAAAGAAAGAAAACATAGCAAATTATATATTATAGCCATAACATATTTACAGTAAATCAGTCAGTGCAAGATGAACAATTGTGCAATGTAACATACAAAGTGCAGATGTGCAACTCTTAAAATATCATTGATTCAGTTATCATCAGGCCAGTTTTAGTGTGTAACCTAATATTATGATAATACGGTAATGATTATTGATGTTTATAAGAAGTAACTGGTATCTGAGAGTGCTTTTTGTTTTCTGTAACAGAGAGAGAGAGCTTCCTCTCTCCTCCTGCTCTGTGCTTTCAAACAACGGGCCGTCTGCACTGAGCTAATGGGCTGAGAGTCTGATTACATAAAGTCACATGATTTCCCCTCAGCCATCAATAGTGTGTTGTCACAGAGCAAACAGAAAGAGCTGAGTCACTCCACCCCTGATACACTGATACCCACAGAAATACTAGCTGCCTTCATTTGAATGCCTGCTGCCGAGACAGAGCCTTTTTTAAAACACAGTGAGAGTGTGTTGTGTTGCGATCGCCTCATGTTTATAAAGTCACGCTTTGCTGCGTTACGGTTGGTTGTCTGGTGGCTCAGTGTACTTTAACACTGTTCCCTTTGTTGCAGGGAGACTCGATCCAGACCTGCCAGGGAGACAGAACATGGAGCGGCACCCAGCCAGTGTGTGTTGGTAGGTTTGTGTTCACGTGAGACAGAGCAGGAGTCGCCTGGAACAACATCAAATAGTTTTTAAAACTCCACCTTAAGATTATATTAACATGTTTAATCATGACCACTAACAAGCACGCAACACACTGAATGACAAAGTAAATAAAGAGGACAGTACAATACAATACAATACATATACATCAAATCATCATGTGATCCTGTCCATTAACAAAAGCAGACAGAAACTATTTGTCCTGCCAGTGAACGCTGCAGCTGTGAGAGAGAGAGAGCTGCACTTAAATGGAGCTGTAACTATGGATTGTAAAAAAAATAATAATATTCACACTTTTTGAGCATTTTAGTGAAGTTAGTTAGTAAGTTAAGTTTTAGTTAAAAACATCATCTGATCTTAGTTCAAGTCAATAATCTCAAACAGTGGACTGAGACTTGACAGACAGGTAGAAGTGACATTCTCACGATGTCACCATCAGGTATTGATACCTTTTCAACCAAACCGTTGAAACTTTGATCTCACTTCTTTGTTCCCTCTTCAGCACACTCCTGTGGGCCTCCTCCCACTGTGAAAAACGCACTGGTCCAGACAACAGGAGACACTTATCTACACAATGCAAGTTATGTATGTAATACTGGGCTGCAGCTCGTCGGCTCTAAGACTCTCATCTGTCAGGCCAACGGCACCTGGAGCCTCCCAGCTCCTACCTGTGAAGGTATGGGTGGGTCAGTCAGCTTTTTTGGGTAAATAAAGAAATGAGTCAGTAGTCACACAAAATAATTCTCGATCTTCATGTCAGGGGTGAGAGGCTGCGACGCCCCCAGACAGATGCTGCACGGCAAAGTGCAGGAGCACAACCTGAACACTGGGCGCGCTGTGGCGTTCCAGTGTGACAAAGGATTCACCCTGGTGGGAGAGTCTCTGGTGGTGTGCATGGGCGGCCACGCCTGGAGCTCTACGTTCCCCACCTGCCAACGTGAGAAATGCTGCCTCACTCAGACACACACACAGACACACACACACACGGAAACATGCAGGAAAAGACACAGAGAGAAACGCTTCAATTACAAGACACCAGTGCATCTCACTTTGTGTCTCTTCCTGTTATTCCTGTTGTCCTAATGACGTAACCACAGTTACAATCTCATACAACTCAGGCCCGTGCATTTACAACACACAGATCAAAACAACAGAAGCCAACACCCACTCAAAATTCTTTGTAACATCCTTTAGTTTCACAATGAGTTTCACAGCGTGGCATCCAAAGCATGAGGTCAGTGAGTCAGAGTTCCTGCTACTTGATATTTTGGAGTCAGAGCATCAGGACGTGATCAGACAAAACATGCAGAAAAGTTAACAAGTAGAGAAAGAAGAAGAAGTAAACAAAGATAAGTTAAAAACAAATATAGATAATTACTTCGACAACCAACAAATTATGTGAGAAAATAATCTGCAGATTAATCAGTAGTCAGCAGTTGGAAGCCTATGCAAATATGCATTGGCAGCATGTGGTGAACGGCTCTGTAAGCGATGCAGAGCAAGTGGAAACACGCTGTTTACTGTCACTCTGTGTGATAATGATCCCAGCAGTGAATCCAGTCTTGGCTGTGATGGTGTCATATTGGATTACATTATTACACACTGAAACATGTTCTCAGTATTTATCTACTTACCTCTGCTGTGTATTATAGTAACATAAACTTAAAGAGGAGCTATGCAGTATTTGTAGTGTAACTATGCTACATTTTTACCTTAATTAAACAGCTTTGGAGTAATTGTAATGGGTGAATAAACGGCTTATCTTGTTACAGGGACAATGGAGGCTCTCTCCATTCACGTGCGTTTCACTTATTGCGTCTCTTGGCTGAAAAACAACTTCGCAAGATCAGGTGTCCCAGCTCTCGTCTCTGCACACCGTGACGCAAACGCGCCCTGTAACCCATAATTTCTTGTTTATGGCAGATTAAACTACATAAATATACACGTTGTAACATCATATATGATATATAACGTTATCTACCGCTCTATTGATTGATTACTCGCCGGCTTCATTGTAAACAAATGCACATGGCCAGGAGGAGGGTTAGCAAAACAGAGGAAAAGCGACCAGACTTCCTCTTTAAGTAAAAAGTAAAATCTGAAAACATACATATACGGTACATACACAGAACCATACTTATTACCATCGTCTCTGTCCCTCACAGCTAAATCCTGCCCGGCTCCTCCTGGCTGGAGGGACGACGGAGCCCGACAGGAGTTCCACGTGGGTCAGTCGGTGCGCGCCAACTGCCCCAAAGGTCAGCAGGTGAAAGGCAGCGGCACCATCACCTGCAGGCCGGACCAGACCTGGAGCCCCCTCATCTCTGCGTGTGAAAGTAGGTACAGTTTGTTCAAGTCACTCGTTCTGTGAAACAAAAGTCTTTCGTTTCTCATTATTGTTTATCCAGTGTGGGGACAATCCTCCAACGTATGAGCCATCAGCTTACATCAGAGTAATGTGTCAAAAGTTTTTAGGTGGATCAAATCTGTGCTCAGAATTTCAAATATTTTCATAAAATTGAAGAACTGCATCTTTAAAAAAAAAAAAGAGAGAGAGAGAGAGAGATAATTGGAGAAGGATTCTGTGTGATTTTCAAAATAAAATCAGTAAGATTTTCCCTCTCTGATGCTAATAATCAAAATGTTTCACCCAATCAAAGTGGGAGATTCACAATAATTATTGATTTTATAGCCATATGAATAATTGTATATAATTTCTGTCAAGTAGAATGAAAATCACTGATTTCTGATGTTAAAGATTGTACTTTTGTTTTTATTGTATCTTCATGTTGACCTCCATTCTTTTCAATTCCAATTATCCTTCACTCCTCATTGATGTAATGATACTTGTTAATGGTCTCTCTATATAATTTCTATAATAATATTCCATGATTACTGTTTGTGTGAAACCCAATCAGATATATCACCCGGTCTAATTCCAGTCCTGTACATATGAAATATGAAATAATCACGTAAACCAGCTGAATGTGCTCTTTCACACCTCTGCATGCTCCCTCCCTCCTCTTTTGCATGAGCTGCTCCACACTGACACGGCTGTTGGCTCACGTTTACCTGTCGGCTCGAGTCTCACCTCCCTCTCTTGTCGTCTCTCTGGCTACTCTTTCATCACGGACTGCATCAGCATCAAACACTGTGGCGGTGGCGTCCTGTACGCAGGGCTAATTTATGGGCACCTCTGCCGCTTCTATGGCAACCTTTGTCAGACAATCCTCTGATCTTTCTTAGGCACAGTTGTCCTGAATATGCTACACAATGATGGTTGTTGTTTTTTTTGTGTATTTGCATGGTCTGTCCTCCTATATCGCATGAGTACCACAATCCTGTTCGTCCTCTTTTTGTCACAGACGATGTTAAAGAGAAGACACGTGACTGAGCTGTGTGACACATCTGGATATTTTGCATGAAACTCTCTGTCTGCCGGGGTGAAGAGGGACACAGGAAACACACTGGGTTTAATTTAATCTACACAGATTTCTCTCTCTGCTGGGCACAGTCACATAGTTTTATCTTATAAGGAAATACAGGAGGCTGACAAAATAGCAGAAACCTGCAATACAATATAACAGAGGTTGTTAGTATTGTGCCTTTTGTAATGTGACAAGAAGGAAAGAACAAAAGGGAACAGATACACAGGTGCATCTCAATAAATTAGAATATCATGGAAAAGTTTATTTCCAGTAGTTCAAGTCAAAAAGCCCCCAACCAAGTATTAAGTGCATATAAATGGACACACTTATCAGAAGGCCAACATATCTGTATTAAAAATGCCTTTTTTAATTGGTCTTTTTTGTAATATTCAATTTTCTTTTGAGAAACTGAATTTTAGGTCTTCGTTAAATGTAAGTCATAATCATTAGAAATAAAATAAATGAAGACATCAGATGTTTCATTCTGTGTGTAATGGATCTATATAATGTACTGAATTAGTTTCACTTTTTGGATTGAATTACAGACATAAATAAACTTTTCCATGATATTCTAATTCATTAGCTGCTATAGTAAAATATTGTGAGGTGTCTTTTATTTTGTCCACTCCCTGTAGCCGCAGTTACTTTTCAACTTTACTTCTACAGGACGAGGTTTAAACGTCTTTCAGCCGACACACAAAGACAAAGAAGGCTCAGGCAGCAGCAGCACTTATACGTATACTAAGTAGCGTAGTGAATAACTCGTGGGTCGTTCCATCTGGGCTGTTGTGCAGGGGTGTCCTGTGGCCCCCCTCTCCACGTGGCCAATGGGGTGGTGCGGGGGGCGGTGTTCCAGTTCGGGGACGTGGCGGCGTACTCGTGTTTTGGCGGATACACGATGGAGGGCGTCGGACGGAGCAGGTGTCTGGAGAACGGCACCTGGACGCCGCCTCCAACATGCAGAGGTAGAGAGATCGCAGAGGTCCCCGCCTCTCTCTGCCCTTTTTTTGTTTTGTTTCCCAGGATACTTTGCTTCAGCTGACTCTGCCTGTCGCTCGTGACGCTGTGCTGCTTCTCTACTGTAACAACAACTGCTGCTGCTGCTGCTGCTGCTCTGTGGAGGGTAGAAACTCCCCAGGCAGCTTCACCACAGACGCTCTTCCCTCTTCCCTGCTGCTCTGTGGCTGATACTCGCTCCTACCACTACCACTGTGACTCACAACTCATATATGAGTTCGTTCTGCAGCCTGGATCCAGTCCCGACCCTCAGACAATTTAAAAGCATTTAGTCGTGTACAGGAGCACACAAAAGTTTAAGCACGGTCAACATTTCTGTTAATGTGAACAGTTAAAGCAAGTGGAAGATGAAATGAAATGATCTCCAAAAGGCATAAAAGTATAACATGAAACACTCTTTTACAATATTTTAAGTAATATCAGTGTGTTATTCTTGTTTTGTACAAGTTTAGAGTGAAAAGGGGAAACAAAGCAGCAGCCGGCAAAAGAATGGGAAACCCTCTCAGATAACTTTGACCTCCAAAAGGCATAAAGTTACAGATGACACATTCACTTTACATTTTAAACAATATCATATTTATTTTCATCTTTTACATTTTCAAAATGAAAGAAAAGGAAAAGGGCCGACAGCCTAGTTAGTACCTAGTCGCCCCCCCTTTGGAAAACAGTGTGTTAATAGTAAATATCTTGTCTGATACCTTGGTCAAAGTTATCTGAGAGCTCAAGTCTCCTGGGTTTCCCATTCTTTTACAGGCTGCTGCTTCGTTTCCCTTCTCACTCTAAACTTGTAGAAAACAAAAACAATACACTGATACTACTTAAAGAGTGTCAGAGATCATTTCATCTTTCACTTGCTTTAAGTGTTCACATTAACAGAAATTTTGACCAGAGGAGCCTAAACTTTTGCATGACACTGTATAGTTACATTTCAGGCACAGTTGAGCTGCTGAGTGGTGTGTTTTCCTTTTTTTGTGAACAGTTGGATAAAAACAACACTTTCTGGCATCATATCAAGATTGTTCTAGTGCAGCTATGATATAATACAACTGGAAGCTGGTTTTTGGTGGAGACGCAGCGTCTGCTCCCGAAAGAGGAAATTCACAATCAGTACAAGCCAAAACACACACACACACACACACACACGCAACGAGGAGCTGGAAGCTGTGTAATCACCAGCCATTACACAGGAAACAAGTGTCAACATCCACAGTCTGGCTCTCCACCTGACTCAACGTTTGAACATGAAGCTGCCTCCTTCTCTGGAAAACATAATTGTTCACGATGAGTCATGAGATATGTGGACGGTTGAAGGGAAATTGGAGAAAAAAAGAGTCAGAGTTCATCATAGAAGAAATGCATTAAATATATCTGTAAAGCACCGAACATCAGTAGATTGATATTATCCAATATGACAGAAATAAAATTAAATTTTTCAATCGTGTTACCAGCTAAAACAAATCAGGTTGCATCGTCCTCATAGACAAAATATCACCCAGGTGAACTGATCGACCAATCAGAGTTCGACCTTCGTAAACCTGCACCTGTGGCCTCACTACAAATGTATAGAGACGGAGAAAAACACCACTCAGGGCCGCTTACATGGTTTCCATTTTGAAAATCGGGGCTGGGTCCAGATTGGCCTTTCCTTAACAGCTGCTGAGCTACATACAGAAATATGCACGCGCGCACACACACACACACACACACACACACACAAACACTCAGGGTGTGTTGATGACAGGAATTCAATCTGCAGTGTGTGAATGCCTCCTTTGTTTCAGTGCATGAGGGTCAACGGCCAAGAGTCGCATCAGAGGGTGTGTGGGTGTGATTCCCTCTTAACACAATCTGATATTTTTGTTTCTTTCTGTGTGTGTGTGTCTGTGTGCGTCTCCCTCAGCTGTGTGTTGGCTGCAGTGTCAGAACGGAGGTGTGTGTCAGCGGCCCAACACCTGCTCCTGTCCCGAGGGCTGGATGGGACGACTGTGTGAGGAGCGTAAGTATAACGTCAAAGTATAACCTTGATGAACAACAGTAACGCTGCCGTGCAGGTAGCTCACTGGACTGGTTTCAGCAGACAATGGTGTAGCGATAGAGAGAGATAAAGGTGTCACATGTCGTTTTCAGCTGAGAAAGCAACGTTGAGTTTTTGTTTTCTTTAAGCTCAGTCAGCACAAGTTTAAAAAAGCAATAATTGAATCATGGCTGAAAATCACAAGACAAGACGAGCCTGTTGTCCTGCTCTCACATCGATTAAAAGGAGTTAAAGGTTCTTGCCACACGCTCAAAATGTCACAAATTATTTTCAGCGTCTTTTTCTTTCAACAGAAAAGTATTTGTACATCCAAAAAGTTAGGAAAAGAAAAAAGAAAAACAAGATCTCGCAACACTGCTCTTTGTAAACCATCACCTTTTAATAGTGAAAACTGATGGTTTGCGAGAGCAGTGTTGCAGGATCTCCTTTTTCTTTTTCTCAAGGTGCAACATCTTTTTCATAAGGACGGACTGAATGTTTGTTTTTACCCACATCATATTTAGTGACACACCCCTATCAGCCACCGTACTTTCTTCCTGGTCTGTGTTTATATGACCTAAGAGTTGCTGAGAGTCAGAGTCAGGGGCGTTACAAAACACACACACACTGAAGCTACTCTTTCTAACCTGCTAACAAGATAAAGTCGTGCCTCCCCAGGTCGGAAGAACAGGCCAAACTGTCAGCGTAGGAGCTGTAAGAGCTCACGAGTAAACAAGCACAAACACAAAAATTGAGCTGAAGTTTCCTCAGCTCCACACAGGGCGCAGACAACAGAAGCAGAGCTGCACAAACTAAAGCTCACACAAGCAAAGGTTGAGCACAAAAGCCGCCGGGCCTCACACAACAACGACACAGACAAGTGAAAACAAATGAGACGGCTTCAAAAATAAAGGCTCCACACACTAAACCTCATTCACACACACACACAAAGCAGGCATCACACAGGTCGTCATGAGCAGCCACACGCTTCTCTGTCACCAGCTACACTACAACTTAACTCTGGGTTATTTCACCTGTTCATCCTTGGTGATGCACCCAGACAAGTCCACATTATGATGCCATGAGTGGCTCAAACACCATTCAAACGATACAATGGACACGACACAGGAAAAGCAGTTTTAGATGAATTTATTGAACCTGATAGGACGTAACAGCCCTTTAAATAGATTAATGAACAGGTCAATGTGACATTAATGTAAATAGATTAATGGATATTACTGGATCAGAGACAAATAAAGGTTAGCAAGATGAGCAATTCAAGGATGTGAGGATGTTTTTCAAGGAGAAGTGTGTGTCTGTGTGCTGTATCCTCAGAGGAAGTTGCAGAATAAGTGTCGTTGTATTGTAGAAAAACAACACAATGACATGATTCCATCTGTTCTATTAACGATGTAAATCTAAAACAGAAAACAGACCCGCTCTTCGTTGGGACGGTAATGTGACGTTGTCTCTCTCTCTCTGTCTCTGCTCACCGACAGCGATCTGTATCCTGCCCTGCCTGAACGGGGGCCGCTGCGTGGCGCCCTACCAGTGCGAGTGTCCCAGCGGGTGGACGGGCACGCGCTGTCACAGCGGTGAGTCCCCGATGTGTTCACCATGTTCACCTGCTGTGTGTGTGTGTGTGTGTGTGCACCAGGGCCATTGCTAGGAATTCTGGGCCCCCTTAAAGAATACTAAAGTGGGCCCCTCCCCCTAACTTTTCCTTTTTTTTTCTTAGACTACGTATGTATTATCGTTTTTTATTTAGCCTTCTTTGTTTTGATGCTAATGCAGCATTACACTGCAAAAACTCAAGTATCTTAGCAAGAATATTTATCTTATTTCTAGTCAAAATGTAATTTCTAGTCAAAACAAATCTCATTATAATTAAAATAAGACACATCATATTAAAAGTAGCTTGTTTTTAGACACTTTTGACTTCTTTCAAGCATATTTTCACTTGGAATAAGTAGAAAAAATCTGATAGTGGAGCAAGTTTTTCTTCCTTATTACAAGCACAAAAAACTTACTTTCACTGGCAGATTTTTCTATTTATTGTGAATTTAAGTGAAAATTATCTAAAAACAAGTTAATTTTTAGGTAATGAGTCTTATTTTAAGTGGAAAGAGATTAGATTTGGCTAGAAATGAGACATTTGGACAAGAAATAAGACAAATATTCTTGGAAAGATGTTGAGTTTTTACAGTGTACTATGAGTACTAGTCAGGGTCTTACGCAGAATAAATCAGTCATACAAAGATTAGACTACTGGGTTTTTTATGGGCCCCACTGGGCGCTGGGCCCCTAGAGTTATCACCACCTTTCTCCCCTATACAACGGCCCTGGGTGCACTCACAGCACAGAGACGTTGTGACGGGAGCGCGTGTTTGTGTGTAGACGGGGAGGATTCCCCTCACGTCATCATCATTATCATCACCCTGACGATGCCGTCTCATGGGGGCGGTGACCTCATGACGATGTGTTTGCATCTATAGTATTGATGACGTGTTTGTTTCTCTGTGTGTGTGTGTGTGTGTGTTGTGCGTCCACAGCTGTGTGTTCATCGCCCTGTCAGAATGGAGGCCGATGCATCCGGCCGAACAGATGTCACTGCACGTCAGGGTGGAGCGGGCACGACTGCTCCAGGTGATCACACACACACACACACGGATGGTTCTTCAAACATTTACATAGAGACTCGACCTTTTAAAACATAAATATGATAGTTGTTATTACCGTAACAAAACCACACACACATTTTCTTCAACTGTGAATCCAGGGGCAGCAGGTAACAGGTCAGTGAAGGCAACACGAAGCTGCAGCTGTGTAGTCAGACGCTGCTCTCTGTGGCCGTGACTGTAAATGCAAACCTCAGCAGGCCGACATGCCAACGTTAAGCTCTCCACAGCAGCTGCACCCACATGATGCTTAAAGCTAAACAGTAGCACACTGTTCTGTACAGGTGCATCTCAATAAGCTAGAGAGAATATCATGGAAAAGTTTATTTATGTCAGTAATTCAATTCAAAGTGAAACAAATACATTATATAGATCCATTTCACTCAAGTCTTTGCGCTCAGTACTTGGTTGGAGCTGTTTGACTTGAACTACTGAAATGGACTTTTCCATGATGTTCTCCTGTAATGAGATGTACGGAAGCATATTGCATTCACTTGAATACATTTTTTTTTCTGAGTAATTTATTTTTTGGTTTGTTTTTCAGGGTAATTTTTTCCGTTTTTCTGACTAATCTTTTTTCTGTTTTTCGGGGTAATTTTTTTCTGACTTAGCTATTGAGATTTCAAAATGCTGCGAGAAGCTCCCACCTGCAAGTATAACGTAAGGCCTGATTTCAAAATAAAGGTGCTACATCAGACCAAAGATACTCTATAAACCATCTTTGATCGGACTGCTCTATTTTCTGAGTGACACTCTCTGAGGTGGCGTTCTGTAATAACAGGTAGTTTCCTTTCAATATAAGTCTGAATTTACTGGGAACACAGTGAAAAAGGGAAGTGGAGGCTTGACTGCAGCGGTTAAACATTACTTGCAGGTGGGAGTTTTAAGTCAGAAAAAAACAAACCAAAAAATAAATTACTCAGAAAAACCAGTTTTTTTTTTTTCTCCAAGTGAATGCAATACACTCCTGTAGAGATGCGCCTGTATTTAATAGAAAAAGGTTCATGTGTGCACTGCGCTCCTGTACAGAAAGTGAAACTGAGCTACATGAAGACACAGGAAAGTCCCGTTGTTTCATATGAATCCAGAGTCATCGACGGCAGAGTTCAGGAGAATTTTCCAAGGAGTTTGAGCATCACTGTTGAGAAACACTCCTGTAGTTCGTTGATCTTCCCATCCCTCCCTGTTTAAGAATAAAACAATAAAGTAAACCAGTTAAGACTTTCTCACTAGTGTCCCCTTTAAAACTGGGATAAAGCTCTGGACACTGAAAAGTGCAGGTTGCAGGACACTTTGGTGTGATGAACAACGTCCATGACACAAAAAGGGAAAATGAAAGCACTGAAAAAACAGTCACTCTCTTTTCAACACCTCTTGTTAAAACTTATAACCGTTTCTTTCTCACTGCAGGAAAAGAAGATCAGGATATTATCACTTCTAAAGTTTCCACTCAGCTCCATGTGAATCGTCTTATGAAGGGAACTCTTGTATAGTTAAACCGTTCATTCTCATCTCTCTGCAAAAAGGCAAAGCAAGAACCAGTTTGTAAAATAAAGCTGTATTTTTTCATATAGAGACTCAACAGTATTAAACGTATGCTGCTATATACTTGTACGATGTGTAAAAACTATTGATGCAATTGTTCAGTGTATATGTGTAAACTATTCTCACATTTTTATTAAAGCATAAAATACCATGAGACGCTCGACTTTGGATCCAGCAGCCTCGACGCGCTGAAATGTGAATCACACAAACGTCACAACGTGTTCCGTTAAGTCGTCTTTTATTTATTTATTAAATCCACTTTGAACACAAGATACAAAGAAAAAGTTGAGCCGGTCCGGAGGAAAAAAAGCCAATCCATCGTATATATATATATAAAACAATTTTTAAAAAGTGGTCACACATCAGGGTCTAGTCAAACCTCAACCTGTTGTTGTTGAGACGGTGGACACACACACACCTCGAGCTAACAGGGACTTTAACCAAGACATGATGAGTGGGAGGAATTAGTACCTGTGTGGAAGAGAAGACCTGATGTTTGTACATTAACTGGAATATCTGAGACGGAGAAGGACAACAGCAGCTTCTGCATTTTTTACAATGAGATGTGTGTGTTTGTGTTTGTGTGGGTTGGTGGGTGTGTATGCATGTGTGTCTGTGGATTGGTCACTTCAGCTCTTTCAGTTTGTCTTCCAGGGTTGTGGCGTTGGCACCAGAGAATTCATGCACCTGAAAACACACACATAAATTAAGTACCGGTATGCAACGCTACATTTTCACTCTCTAGCTCTAAACCTCAATTTAAAAGGGATAGCTCGACATTTTAGCAAATGTATTGCCATAATCCCTATAGTTTTAGCAGTAGGTTTGTTACCTTTAATTGTTGGTGCAAGCTATTTTTAGAACGGTGGAGCAAAGCCGCGAGCTGCTCAGCGCTACGGAGGCTAATGGGATTTCTTGGTTTCCCTCATCAAACTCATCAAATACACAATCCAACAACTCTAAAACGCTCTGGTGGACAAGTTGTGACCTGCACATTCACCACGCTATGAGATAATAACAGAACGTTAAGAGACAGAGTTGTTTTAGAGGTAAATGCAGAGACTGCTTGCTGAAAAACTGCCCCCGACAAGAATGCGCATCGGTGGTTTTGCATGAATTTAACTTGTAACAACTCCGATTATTAATTCAATTGATTTCTAAATTTTTACTTCAGGATTTGTGAATCAATTTTGAAAAATGAGGATGGAGATTCCTGTGCGATCAGATTTTTTCTTTTTTTGAGGTCAAATGAAATGAAATGAAAGTCACATTATCTTAACATAAACCCACATTTACAGTAAATAGAACAACTAAGTTGCTGCTGCTGCATCAAGCCGATCAGACTAATAATAATAATAATAATAATCATCATCAACACAAATCACAAACAAAACACGCTTTTAAAAAAAAGAGTTAAAGTCAGTTTAAACGTACCTTTTTTCCATTCTTGTAAAAATGGAACGTGGGCATGCAGTTGATGCCGCAATGTTGGGCCACATCCTGCAAACCAGAAAAAAAATAAAGTCATAACCAAGTCAGAACCACTGCTACGTAACATGTTGTCAATACGGGGGATTTGTATTTAGATTTTTCCCCCCCTCCTCCTTTCTTTTTTTTCCTTCTTAAACTCAATAAATGCCTAATGTCTCCAAAGTCAGTGAGTAACCAAAAATGCTTCTGTGTGATATTGATTAGGCGTGTGACATGAAATCAATCAGTTCATGTCAATCTGCCGCCCTGGCAACACTGTGGTAGACGTTTATGTTAAATGCATCACAGGTTGGAAGATAAAAAGCCCCCGTGTGGGTTAACCGCCACATGTGGTCACAATAAGCCACAACACAGATATGTCAATCTGCCAATAACGCCTCAACCCTCTGCTTATGGTTTATTTCCCATTGAAACTAATCATCAATCATTGGTTTGATCGCCACGCTCATCTGCATGACGGACAAAAAGACTTGATCACATGATCCAGCTGTGGGTTTCTACAAAGGGATTTCACGCATAGTCCACATTGCTCCGAGTATTAAAACGGCATAAGCTGAAACTACAAGGACTCGTTTCCGTTTGCAGAGCTGTCAGAAGTTTGTGCCCTTTTCCCACTTTCAGGAGGAGGAGTTGGAGTTAGAGACGGACCAATGGGAGGATTTCATCACTTTAGTCAATGACTGAAAACGTTTCCAAGATATTAATGGCACAAGTGAAATCATTAAGAGCCTGTTGGCAATAATGGACATGTGACATTTTAGCACTGTCATCCAATCAGAGCACCTGAATCAATGTGAGGAAATGGTGCGTCAGCATTCATTCAAAAAGTCCACGGGAAATACTGACAATCAAATCTTAAACTGTTTCTTGCATCTTCAGATGTACAGATAGATGCAAAGATGCTAATTAATCCAACATTTGTGCCGTTATTGATCAATATCAATAGCATAAACAATTTTTATATAGCATGGACTTCAACAGAGATAAAGAGATAAAAAAAGAAAGAAAAAGTACTGAAGTCTCGGTGGTGTTGACAAAACAAAAACAAAACCAAAAACCACATTTATGTCCTCTGACCCACACTGACACACTTTTCTTGTGAAATAGAGCATGTTTTCTTGTGGTGTCAGACGTGAGTTTCAGTAAGCTGATCTTCTCTTCCACACGGTTCACAATGAATTAGTACAGAAAGAGCAGCTTTAATTTGAGTTACACACACATATACACACGTTATTATTATGGACTCTCCTTGTGACGGCAAAAACCTAACAGACTCACCTGAGCTTCGTCCACGTCGACCTTCAGGAAGACGACGTCCTTGTACTCGGGCTGTTTTGAGAACCCCTGTGAAAAGAAGAAGAAGGAGGTGGTGAGCACAGATCCTGATGAGCCCTTTACCGACGTCTCGGTGGTGTTGTGTGGTGAAGGCTGTTCCTGTTTGAAGTGGCAATGGCTTGACAATTGGGGTTGCCTGAGCAACAGTCTCCCTCTCTCCAAAGAGACGCTCTTGAAGCGGCACGTATCCCCCAGGAAAGGGTTCATTTAAACAACCCTCACAACTACAGACACAAAATGTATCACAAAGGCTGCAGCTGCTTTGTGCCCAAACATAATTTACACAACAATTAACATCTTTCTTTAAACCAATCATACGTAGATTCTCCCATGCACATATATACATTAAAAAAAAACTGCCTTAATGAAAATAATATGATATCAAAACATGAGTATGATCTTAATTTGGGTTTTAAATACAAGCTTTCTTTTATGAAACGATTTCAAACACATTTAACATTGTTTTTACAAGGCAGTCAAACAGACACTTACTACAAACTTGGGGCCGATTTGTTGACAGGGGCCACACCAGGTGGCTGTGAAGTCCACCACCACCAGCTTGCCTCCAGCTTCCTGCAGGATAGAGTTGAAGTCATCCTGTAGGAAAAAAAACAACAACATCAGCATTTTTTTTTTTTTAATTTTAAAACCACACTGCACCAGGATTGCACCAACCTGAACCTGTACCTGTACCTTACTATGCAGAGAGAAAGTAGTGTTGTTGTCATTTGACCAGGCATTTAAATTAGTCAGTGGCTTTAAAATCCTACAATGCCTAATACAAAGATATTGAACAAAGGGTACTTGTGTGTAACTTTTAAACTAATTTTCGGTGGCTTCCTGAGTTGGTTTTACTTTTCTTTCTAAAAACTCAGGAGTGAAGTTTATTTGGAGAGACAGTCTCTCATTCAGAATACGATTTTGGACTGTAAAATATTTACAAAATAAAAGCCTCGACGTGGTGCTGAATACTTTGTTTTTTTGAAGTTGTGGGTAATGCGAAAATGACGTTTGGTTTATTATAACATGCTCTTTGACAGGAGAGGACACGCCCGTCCTCACTCCCACAGTCCCACCCTGCGGACCGACCGGCCTGGTCTCTGCCCACAACCCCGAGCCCCGAGCCCCGCGTAGCAGCCCCCACGTTAGCCTGGCGGTTAGCTGTTAGCAGACCTCGCGACCAACGTTACGTTATTCAATATAAAATAAAAATAATAAAAATCAGTAAAAGACACAAACAGCAGCAGCAGCGTGCACACTGACGCCCCAGCATGTTTTATAAAAGTGTGTGTTGCTGTCCCGCCCTGGGACAAGATCACAAAGTCCACTGAGCTACACATGGTGCAGGATGGATGGGGCGAAGTCGGCTTCTGATTCAACATCAAAAAAAGAAGAAACTTATCACGCGGCTGATTCCTCGTATTTTTTCTAAAAAACATAATCTATTGTTGCATAATGAAACGCAGACTAATCAAACGTAGCCAGGCTGTTTAAAAACGTAAATCTTCATTTAACTTAATGCAAGAAAATCTTCACATCCATCCAGACATCATTCATCGACCAGGAACGTTTTATAACAACTTTTTACACTTGTCAAGTCAGAACTGCGTGTGAAAAGCACAAAGCCCCTGCAGATGTTTTCATTATTTCACAATTGCAAAGCTGCTGTCTTGCACATGTGGAAAAACTCAAAACAGCAGCGATTTATCAGTTTTATCCGTGTTAAACCAGACCAGAAACGACCGAGTCTGAACCAAACCATGTGAATCTGTCCGTTTAAAGCACATACAACATATGAATGCGAAACCAACTTCAGCGTCGACTGACAAAACCCGCCTGAACCACGAAGTCACGCCACGATAACAGGACCGAGAGAAGATTATTTTTTGTTGATTTGATTATAAGCCCGAAGGAGACAGAAAAGTGTAGAAAACAAACACATCCCTACAGTGAGCGGAAACCGGGTAAACGGGAGAAAGGAGCGGGCCGCCGCCTCGCGCTGGAGGAGCAGCAGCACCGACCGTGGGAAACATCAGCTCTTCACAATCCTACACGATTAAAACAAACCGAGAAACAATTAAATAAACAAATATCAGCTCACCAGACTTTCCACTTCTCGGACCATGATGGCTGTTGGGTGAGTGTGAGTGCGGCCGGACGACAGACAAGCAGGCGGGTGGGTTTTGGCAATGCCCTTATACAAGAAGACGCGCCGCGGGTTTTATTCTGTTGCCGCGTGGTCTACCGGAAGTCACTCTGCGCTGCCTCCAAAATAAAAGCCCGTCGTTGTTAGACAGCACATTGTTGGCCATAGTGAGCAGTTTCACTTTGAAGAATGGTTTCTGCTCTAAACCTGTCAGAATCAGATGGTTACATTGATTAACTTCATTATCCACAATTTCGCAACAATATTATAAAGCAGAAGTTCAGTATTTCACTTCACTTCCTGCTATTTTGTACCGCTATTTTTTTGTTTGTTTTGTTTTACTCCATTTATTTGATAGCTGTAGATACAAAATAATATCACTATTTAAGTCTGTTACATAATGATTCATTGTCATGTCTCATAGTTCCATCAAAGAGACAGCTTTTACTTTTGTTTACCCAATATTGACAATGTACAATCTATTAACTATGATATATTACAGACACACAACCCTAATAAAGTATGATAATGTAATTGTAATAATTGTTCCATTTACAACGAGGTAAAGGGATCCAATTTCTTACTAAAAAGACAACATTAACATTGATGGCAATAAGTTTTTCATGTTAGAACTTTATATTGTTTTTATTTTCATATCACGGCCTGTCAGGTTTATTCTGTTATCCTTTGGGGAGACTTATCTCTCAGTCTAAACTAAACTAAAGTAGTTCACCTTAAATAAAGAAATTGAAAATGGGCTCATTTTGACAAGCAACAGTAAAATCCTCTCTATGTGATGTTGCATCAACATTAAGCAATGTCAGATATTATCAGTCACATTAAGCAATTGTAGTGTATTTTCTACCTCCTAATATGTTAAGTAATTTACCCTCCCTGAGGGTTAATTGTGAGGGCGGACGTTATCACACATGCTGGACACCTACTGTCAGAATGACTGAGCCTTGAGTGCATGACAGTTGCAGATAAACAAACAGTTCAAGGTACATAAATACCATTGTCTGAAAAGGAGGTCCAAAGTAACTGATGGCATCAGCTACCACTCGGTGTGGCAGCTGACTCTTATTGATTAAATAATCATTCCTTCTGTTTAGAGAGGTGGAGTTTTAGAGAACATACTATTAAAGGTCAGGACTTTTGGCTAAGACCCAGAGGTCTCCTTAAAGCAGAAGTAAGTGATATATTTGTGTTAATATAAGTCTTAAATAGTTATATCTTCCGACAGCAATCACTTACATAGAGTGTTTGGACTGAAACACGGGTCTCTCAGTCACTCTGCTCTGCTCTGAGCCGGGGAGAAAACTTTTCTCGTATCCTACAGTTTTTATCCAATGAGGAGAGAGAACAGCATGCAGGGCTGTGTGAATGTGGTGACGTAGGGACGAGGACTGTTATGGTGCGTTCAAGGCAACTCGTAACTCGTGTTTTTCCGACCTGTGAAGTCATACCAGTTCGATCTGGTACGAGTTCACGGGTCAGACGTGAGTGGCCGTTATAGTGCAGTTTCACCGGTAAAACAGGTCGGAAAAACACGAGTGGGTTGCCTGGAACGCTACAAAGTCGTAAGTTGTGACTTGAAGCTGTAATTTACCATAGATATATAAACGTTTTTATATATCTATGTAATTTACGGTTTCAAAAGCCTGCCTGGAACGCAGCATTAGCCAAAACGACCGGATCGCTTACTTCTGCTTTAAGTAGTTCACCTTAAATAAAGCAATTGAAAATGGGCTCATTTTGAAAAGCAACCTCTCTATGTGATGTTGCATCAACAAGCAATGTCAGATATTATCAGTCACATTTAGCAATGTCAGATATTATCAGTCACAAATGACAGTTTCCGTTTACTTTCATCACTTTGTAGATATGACTTTTCCATTTTTACTCAGACAGGGTGTTAAATGAAAGACTTTTACTTGTTTGTAGGATTATTGAACCTGTGAGTTTACTAGACGTAGACGTTTATTTTGAAAGGTAACAACTACGTCAGACTTTTGTTTTGTTTTGTTTGTTCGTAGCTTGACTCCTCAATGTTTCCACGTCGGACGGACCATTTTTTAAAACCACCTGCAGATTAAGATGTTGCATGTTGTGGAAAAAGCCGAGTGAAAATCCTCCAGTTTCTAAATTATCTGTGAAACAGTCGCAAAACACACGATTACTTAGTTATTATCTGACCAACTGGACCAATCGGATCAATCTATTATACATAAATATATCTTATTATGATAGGTTGAATAATGATTTGTTATGGTGAACGTTATTTTATTTTATTCCCATCTCGTAAGTATTTGTAAAAACAGGAAACGCGGTGAGCAGTGATTCCAGTCACAATGACATGACACTTTCTTGGTTTTACCGTAAACGACCTCAGCGTGCGCAGCTCGATTCCTCTGGGCTACCGTACCGCCCTCTGACGTAAAGTACCGCAAGTGACTCAGGTCATTACATCATGTCTAAGAAGTTTTAACTCCTCGGGTTGACTATTTTTAAATTATTCAAAGCGGCGTTGTTTCTGCAGTTTGAGCTCAAACTTAACCCAATATAATTCAAAGTCATTAAAACCAGCTCCACTTTGAACAGTATAATGCTGGTTAATAACATTATTATAATCATCATATATCATACTGATCATAATAATAATAAAGACCAACCCTTCTATGGCACAGTGGGTAGATCTGGTTGGACTAAAACTGGCCTATCCCATGTAACCATGGAGCTGAGGCCTTCCACAACCTTATGAAATTCAGATTAGCTGCTAAAAATACAATCTGTTTCCTGATGAAACAAAAAGATCCACTTGGCAGCAGGAGGCAAACAGCGCCTGCCTGCTCTTTTATCCAGACTCCGCTCCCTTTAACAAATGAAAGGATCACACATTTTGAATGGAGTTTATTTCCCCTCTTCTCCACTGGATTTAAATGTAGGAGGACGTTAGTAAAATTAAAGTCTACAATAATAATGAAGCCCAACAACATAAATGAAAGACGTGACTTGAAAAAAGATAAACAAATTGTATTATTTATATAAAAATGCTCACCTAATACAAAGCGCTTGGTTAATTGCGTTACAGAAAATGAATGTTTCAGCAGCTAGCATGTGCTGCTGCTGCTGTCAAAACATTAATTAAAAAAAAGAAAACTAACAGTGAGTGCAACTAGTATTGGATTTATGAATGAAAACCCAAATGTAGCAGAATGAATCAAGCTCAATCAAGTCAATCCAATTTCTGAATGTTAGCAGGTAAACAGTTTTAATGCTTTAATAGTGAATCATCAACTAAAAGTAAACATTGTAAATCACAATTTCCTTATGACTTAATTACAGGAGTGCTCTCATGTGTAATGTTTTATTATTGTGGCTACAAAATCATTTAAATGTGATACATTGACATGTTAGTATGAAAATATATGTTTGGTTGTATGAAGCTATATTGCTTAGTCCTTCATGTATGATTTCTGTAATAGTAAATTGTAGTAAATTGTAGGTAATACTGCTCCGTCTCTACTGATCCTACGGTTCACATCAGACTGCGACGATCGCCTTGCCGATGTTGTCTCCCTGCAGCAAGCCCATAAAAGCAGCTGGCATGTTTTCAAATCCTTTTGTGACGTGCTCCCGGGTCTGCAGCTTGCCCTGCAAGAAGCACAGCAGATTAGAACAGAAACTCACAAACGATTCATCAGAAACGTGGGCAAATCATTAATATTTATCGACCACGATGACGTTCCTGTATCATATCAGGCGTTGTGATGGGTCGTTTTCAGTCACTAACCTCCTTCAGCCATCCCATCAGCCTCTTCAGGGACTCGGGATGCTTGTGCTCCCACCTGCTTTGCATGAAGCCCTCCATCTTCAGCTGCTTGAAAATCATGGTCAGATGAGGATACGGGCCTGAGAAAGAGAGAAAGATGTTGAAGAAAGACGTTGAGGAAACTTTTTCTGTATCGCTGTAGCGCCCTCTAGTGAACAAAGGTGTTACTACATGGGCAGTTTACACATCCGTGGCTGCACTTCACTGTGTTTGGCATCAATCTGGCATCTAGTGTGGTAAAGTAAGACTAACTTACAGAAAATTAAAGCAGGGATGTGCGATGTGTGATAATGTGTATGAATAATCATCATACAGCTACATGGAAAATTTTCAATATTATTATTATTATTATTATTATTATTATTATTATTATTATCTTCTTTAATTATTATTTCTTTCCTCACTCATATGTATTTACTTTGAACTTATATGCCTGTAAGGAAAACAGTGTGTGTGTGTGGGGGGGGGGGACTTGAATACAGTTTATTCAAGTAAATTCAATGAAAAAGTGAATTTTGCATAATATGTCCCCTTTAAAGTAAATCAGCAAATCAGGTGGAATAAAAACTATATTTAAAAAAAGGAAGTGAAGTTCACACCTGTCTGCGGCGTGGTGTCGTACACGGAGATGCTCCCGCACACAGCTATTCTTCCAAAGTTCTTCATTTGTTGCAAGGCCACAGTTGAAAAAGCGCCTCCCACCTGAAACCAAGACAGACGTGAGCACAAAACGAGCTGAAAACAAATTAGGAAGTAAGTAATTGAACATTTCCGTTTCTTACATTTTCGAATAAGCAGTCGTATCCGTCTGGAGAAGCCTTCTTCAGCGCCTCCTCCAGCGATCCGACGGTCTTGTAGTTGAAGGCCTCGTCGAAGCCCAGCTCCTTCAGGAAGGCCACCTTGGCGTCAGACCCGGCTGAACCCACCACCTTGCAGCCCTTGAGCTTGGCGATCTGTCCCACCACGGAGCCCACCGCCCCCGCCGCGGCGTTCACCAGCAGGGTCTCGCCTTTCTGGAGTCCCAAGACCTCCTCGATCCCGTACAGCGCTGTGAGTCTGGAGACGGAGAAAGAGGGGAAACTCAACCTCTAAATAGCTGAAAAGCAAGAGAGGGTGTGTTGTTTTTCTTTAAGTTCTCCGCTGGAGCCTCCGTGACCTTTTGTAGAAATAAACTCTCTGTAATCACTTCCATGGCGAGAGGCTATCAGTGTGTTTAAGGTGACTTCAGCTCGCCAGCGAACAAAACATCTGGAGCCTGACCTGTTTATTTTCTCGAAGGAAGACAAAGTCCAGCTGTTCTCCTGAGATGAGAGTGTCTAAGACAGCTGAGGAACCACACTCTCCCTTCTCCAGAGTTAAGCAGGAAACAGATTTTTCAGATGAGTAATCTCACCCAAAAATCGACAATTCACCAATTTTCTACTCGCCGTCACGCCAAGGAAGGGTTTGGAGAACTTTTGGAGTCATCAAAACGCTTTTGGATTGGCAACGGATTTTCATATAATGGCGGCGGATAGAGTTCACTTTTGAATCGTCCAAAACACACACTATGAAACATCCAGATACCTCCATACTGCTCATCTGTACTGACCCAAGTGTCCTGAAGCCGCCACATGAAAAAGTTGTTCGGAAAAAATTTATTTGATCTCTGTTTTTAGCTTTGTTGTAGCAGCAGCTCCCAGTGGCTCTGTTGATGTTTGTGCGCATGCACGAGATTTGCTGCGAGATGTTCGTTCGTCGTTGTAAACCATTGGATGTATGATGTAAACACAGAAGAATATCTCGCAGCCACTGGGAGCTACTACTACAACAAGGATAAAAACAGAGATCAAATAAATTTTTTCCAAACAACTTTTTCATGTGGCGGCTTCAGGACACTTGGGTCAGTACAGACGAGCAGTATGGAGGTATCTGGATGTTTCATAGTGTGTGTTTTGGACGATTAAAAAGTGAACTCAATCCGCCACCATTATATGAAAATCCATTGCCAGCCGGACCCCCCTGGAACTCCAAAAGCGTTTTGATGACTCCAAAAGTTCTCCAAACCCTTCCTTGGCATGACGGTGAGTAGAAAACTGGTGAACTATCGATTTTGGGTGAAGTATCCCTTTAATACACACTTTTACACATGGGAGCTGCCCAAGCTCACCAGTTATCTATTTCTGGTTTCAAACAAAAGCAGCTTTCTGCTTTTTAGCGCTTGCAGCTTCCTGTAGGCTATTTATGAAAGCTGTTAGTGTATGTGCTATTTGAACTGTATCTTTGACTCGGCAGCAACACACTGGGTAGAAATCATAGCTTAAAGGGATAGTTCACCCTAGAATGATATTTCGCTCATTATCTACTCACCCTCATGTTGACTAAGGGCTGGAAGAATTTTCAGAGTCCACCGTCCCTTCTCTGAGTTACAGGGGGTCTTGGCGTAGCAGTGCATTTCAATGCAACGGTTGCAAAGGGACACCAGAGCTCTTCGTAAAAAAACACACACACAAAAAAACATCCAAATACCTCCATGATGCTCGTATGTAATGTCCGTCTTGTGCTGAAGCCCCAAATTGCGTAATTGTCCCGAAAAAAATTAAATAAGTCTATATTTTAAGCTTGTTTGTAGCGGAAGCTTCTCGAAGCTCCTCTTCCTGGTCCGTCCAAATCTCGCGTGATTCGCAGTAACCGCACTGACGCCGGTGCAAATCAAGCGAGATTTGGACGGACCAGGAAGAGGAGCTTCGAGAAGCTTCCGCTACAAACAAGCTTAAAATATAGACTTATTTAATTTTTTTCGGGACAATTACGCAATTTGGGGCTTCAGCACAAGACGGACATTACATACGAGCATCATGGAGGTATTTGGATGTTTTTTTGTGTGTGTGTTTTTTTACGAAGAGCTCTGGTGTCCCTTTGCAACCGTTGCATTGAAATGCACTGCTACGCCAAGACCCCCTGTAACTCAGAGAAGGGACGGTGGACTCTGAAAATTCTTCCAGCCCTTAGTCAACATGAGGGTGAGTAGATAATGAGCGAAATATCATTCTAGGGTGAACTATCCCTTTAATGCCTCAGCATCTGTCCTACCCTGGCATGCCGATGGTGCCCAGAGCCAGCGACAACGAGACGTCTTGAGGCCAGTCAGGCATGATGGGAATGAGGTCTGTCCCATCGCAGACTGTGTGGCTTCTCCAGCCGCCACGACCGACGACATGGCTTCCCACGGGAAATGCTGGATTTTTACTCTGGATCACTCTACGGAGTAAAAAACAAACAAACAGTTACAACCTGTCTCACTTTTTAGCCAATTAAATCCATTGTATCATATGTACGGCATAGACACAACAAATAAAACTCAGTTCAAGTTCATTCTGCACAACACAGTAAAGAAAAACCCCACCACATTGGGTTGAATGAACTGGTTATTTTGACGTGGTTTGGAAAAAGTTTGGCCACCGAGTCGTTCATTCGTCATGTTTATCAACACAAAAACATTCCCACTGACACAGATGGAGCGTCTGATCACGCTGCCAAGAACATTTCAATGGTCCAATTTCACTCTCCAGTCACTGGGAATCAAAGGCTGCAGTAATGAACAGCAGGTGTAGATCCTGCTCTGTTTAGAGGAAACATCAGGCATGCAGTGCATCATGGCAGATTAAAGACTACTTCCTCTGTGTGTGTGTGTTTTCATTACTTGGCCACTTGAGTTCCGATCATCACTTCGCCTTCTTGCATGCGGACTCTGCTGAACGGCCTGATGAGACAAACGCAGCATTACGTTACACTTTATGCACATTTTTTCCATTAAGAAATTAGTTTGTAATGTTAGAGGAGCCCCAGTGATCATCCTGAACATTTCTCAGACTCTGCTCACCTCATGTACGGGTCCACGCTGAGAAACACAGCCTCCAAAAGCACTTCTGCAACAAGAAAGAGTGAAAAAAAAACAAGGTTTAAGTGTGTAAATAAGCTGTATGTAACTCAGTTAAGAAAAGAATGACCTTACCTCCATCTTTGGGCTCGGGGAGCTCCTCCACCTTGAGCTCAAAGTTGCTGTCCTTGGGGAAGCCTTCAAAGTGCTTGGTTAGGATCCACGTCTTTGCCTGGACCATGACTGGGTATCTGGGGTGTGATGGCTTCCTCACAAAAAAAACAACCTATTTCATCCAAGAAAGTGACACAAAAGACTCTGTGAAATCAACTTTTGGTTATCCAGTGCATTAAAACTACATCAGTAGTACATTAGTGTCCTGTTAAAAGCAGCATGAGCAGCAGTGGCACTGTATACAGTAGGTGATAAATAAATGAATGAGTAGCCTATCCCCTCAGGCCTCAGGTTGTGGCATATTCCCTGGTTTATAATTATATGTTCATGCAGTTTTATTGTGAATCCAGAGTCTGGAAAACAAAACAGTAATTCAAAAGGAATGTATTCACCTTTAACACAAGCACACTAAGCCTACACACCAACAACAACGCCTATACACCTACAAACAGGAACCAGCAGGTCCTGCAATATCAGTTTACAATGTAGATCAAAAATAACAAGTTAACACGTTTATGTTATAATATCAATATGACTTTTATCAGTTACATAACTCTGATTGTTGATTCGATAGAGCAAAGAGTAGAAGTGGGAAGTGAACTCTCTGCTCTCCTGCAGTGAAAGTCCGTGCATTCACTGTGATGCCTTCTCTTTCCTAAAATAGCAGGTTAATCTAGGTCATTTAAACAGGTTGTATCACAAACAGCTCCCAGCTTCATTCATATGACTTACCAGTCGCAGCTGCCCACAATGAAATGGCAGAAGTTGAGAGCGCTCAGTGCGGATAGGCTCCCAATGCTGCTGCTGCTGTGGCTGCTGCTGGTTGAAAGCATGGGGAGGAGAGAGGGCGGGAAACAGGCTTCAGCCGGACGTCTGATTGGCTGGACGTTCAGCGCTACCTCCGACGTAATGACGGAGGACGTTCTAGTTTGTCCCTGCGTGCAGCGTCTCTGGTCAGAGCTCCTCCTCGGCCATTGGTGGCGCTGATTCACCTCCTCCGCCATTTTGGAGCAAAGAAGAAGAAGACCGTTTGGATGTTTGGCGCGGACAGCAGCTAACCAGCCAGGAAGGAGGGTTAACGACACAGAGCAAAAACAAGTAAGTAATGCAGTACCAAGTTAACTTATATTGATACAGTAACACATTAAAGTAATTATTTTCGATACCGTCGTAGTTAGCACCGTGCTAGCTAACGTTTACATTCTTCTAGCTTTGTTCTAGCTGACGTTTCATAGCAACGGTTAACTTTAGCTGAAGAAGTCAACGGCTGTTTGTTTGATTCCAGTTCATTGTTGCTTCAACCCGAGTTTAAAAGTTGGAGCTAAAGACGCTTTGATACCAGGGAGAAAATATATCAATTGAGTTTTCCTTTTTTTTCTCGTAACGTAATATCGTAACATAATGTTGGTCGGACCGCAGCTCAGACACAGGTCCATTCACAACCACCATAGTGTAAGTTAACTAGCAGTCATGTCGTACAGTTGAGATTAAATATGAATTATTTGACTAACTTTTTGATACTGTTTTTCATACACTTCACTGTGTCAGTAATACAGTTATAATGTGATTAAGAGCCATATAGGTTTGCTTTTTTTTTGCTTTTGTTTTTAAATGGTTTCATGAACTGTCTCGTGTGGTGTTTTGTTTCATGTCTAAAAGAAGGAGGTATGCCTGTCTGGACCTCTATGGTCTGGACCAGTTGTGGTAGAAAGGTTTGGACAGGACTTTGATTATAATGTTCAGATTTGATTAAAGCTGTATTAAAGAGGGTTTTTTTTCAGGATTATTGCCGTTTGTTTGTGATCATATTACTTTATTATGTATTGTTTTGAGAAGTGTTAATCTTTAGTCTCAACCATTTGAAACACCTCTCAGTTGATTCTAAGTTCATAATGTTAGTAGTATTCATTAATAGCGTTTCATACAGCTAATATAACTTTTTCCTGTTACCTTGTTTTGTATTTGTTTTCACCTAATTCTCTGTAATCCACATGGTGCTGCTGTGTGACTGTCTAGCACAGTAACAAAGGGGAAAAGGGTCGCTGAACCACCATGTTGAACGGTGGCCACTTTGTGGAGGCGCTGGGCCGCCTGGGTTATCCCAATGCATCATCTCTGAAGGGGTCAGAGTTCGACTGGCTGTTCGACTGCGCTCCGGAGAACCTCCACTTCTTGCGTTTTGTCTGTCGGACGCTCACCCAGAACAATGTTCTCACCGCGGAGGAGGTACGCGCTTTTCAGGAGATACGGAAATCCGGCAAACCAATTCTGGATGAAGCAGCCTTGGGCGAGGTCCTAAAAACCATTGGCCCACCAGATGGGCATTCTTCTTCTTCTTCATCTTCATCCTCTGCGTTTGCCGCAGAGGGGCACGTGACCATAGAGGAGTTGGAGGCAGAGCTCCAGGCGCTGCGTAAAGAGAAAGAGCTGAAGCAGCGACGCCATAACAGGCTGCAGCTTCTGGCCACATCCCGTGCAGATGTTGACCTGCGACTCAATGCGAGGCTGGAAACTGCTGCGTGTAAGCTGAAGGAGACCAGTAGTTTTATTGGGGCCGAGAACGCTGACACCAACGCTCTGTTGCAAAACCTCACAGATGAGGTGAGCAAGCTCGCTTCATATTTCCCAAAGCAAAATATAAATGGAGAACCTGTGGTGCCACCAACCCCCTCAGTCTCCAAAGGCTCCGCTGCCCTCCTCTCTCAAATGCCCCTGGATCCCTTCCTGCATCAGGAGGAGCTCAACACCAAAACACTCACCACCTTCACTCAGAAGCATTTCTTCCAGGGCATCTCAGACATCGTGGAGACGTCTTGCTCCGAGCGCTTCCAGGTCCTGGACCTCAGCTGTTGTGAGGCCGAAGAGGAGAAAGAGATGGAGCAAAAGGGGAGAGAGAGTGAGCGTCGAGTGGTGGAGCGGAGGAGGACGGAGATGGCCAGACTGCAGTGGTCTCACATTGTGACCCAACACCAACTGATGCAGGCCATGGCAGAGGAGAGGAGCGTCAAGGCCGGGCTGGATTTTCTCTCTCAGAGCTCGTCTCATACCAAGGTGAGGCAAACACATCTTAGTTCGTCAGTGTGGTCTGTATTCTTGTCTTTTGTAAATGGCATTACCGCTCACTCATGCACTCTCTCATCATCTTTGCTTTGTCAGAGCATTTCCACCTCCTCTCTCCTGCAAGTGCGTGAAGTTGTGTCCAAGAAGGAGCTGCAAGCAGTGGAGGCCGAGCTGGAGGCTCTGCTTCACGGACCGGTGCCCACTGCACTTAGGGAGTCGGCCAGGCTGCTAAATGTGCCAGTAGTGAGAGGGGACCTGGCTCTGCAAGTGGCCAGGCAGGACTACTACACCTCCAGGCAGGACCAGGTTAGTAGATGATGTCTCACATCTCACCTCAAATGTATTACTATTTTGTGCAGTCAAACAGTTCAGGGCCAGCTAGTAAACCAGGGTATCCGCGGATCCTTAAAAAGTCTTAAAAAGTCTTAAATTCATGTATCTAAAATTAAGGCCTTAAAAAGTATTAAATCTATCAGAAATTTCTAAGATGGTCTTAAATACAGTACTCAATGGTCTTAAATTCATGGATTAAAGTTCTCCTTGCCACGACGGATTTCCGTCAGTGGGAAAAATGAGGGGGGGGAAAGGCTACACGTGTTTTTGTTGTGGTTTACTAATGCTGCTCTCAACCAGATCAGTAATTTCTCCCGCTAATCAGTGAAGGAAAAAAAGTAATATTGTGGGGGATATTTTTCGCTCTATCTGGCAACCCTGGCCTGCCTGCGCGTATGAACCCGGTGACAGGACTCACTCAGTCACTCAATGGAGGCAGTGATACGCCAAGTCGCGTTCTGTCTCTAGCCGTTGTTGACGTTGGGCCGAGCGGACCTGTTGGTCCGAGTGGCCGCGGCGCGGTCTGAGCGCATATGGCGGCGCGCATTCGTTTTTTTTTTTTCGTGCATGTCCGCGGTGCACCACTGCACGGACATGCCCCCCCCACCCCCACCCATAGCAGAAGAAACGGGTCCTTGAATGGCTGGTCCAGACCCCTAGATTTAAAATATGAGATTTGTTTTTGCTGTCCACTGAGTTCAGTTTAAGTTTCATTCACTTCAGCCACTCTTGCCTGGTTGCCTTACAATGATAGGAACCTCAGTCAATGTGCTTTTTTTTTTATCTGAAACAAATGTTCCCTTAATGTTCTTCTCAGAGTACACCAGAATGCTTCATTTATGTGTTAAAATCACACATTTTTGGTGACTTTTTCACCCCTTCTGAGTTTGCAGGTATACAGTATGCATCTTCAGACAGGTATACAGGTGCATCTCAATAAATAAAATATACATATATATATATATATATATATATATATATATATATATATATATATATATATATATATATATATATATATATATGGACAAACTTATCAGAAAGCAAACATTTCCATATTAAAAATGCTTTTTTAAATTGGTATTTTTTCCTTACATTTTGTCTACATTTATTCTAATTCATTGAGATGCACCTGTATGCCCTCCTACTCATTTCAATACTTAGAACAGCTAATTTTACCATTGTCCTTGAGTAAAAGTTGTGTGAGTGATTTCAGTGTCAGTCGCGCGCAGAATCCTTCCTTTCTTCCTTGGTGCTTTTTCTAGTTTTGTATTGATTATCAGTTTGTTTATTAATAACAGACAATAAGTAAACTTGACTGATTGTCATTGAGGTTGTAGTACAGTGGGATCCCCAACCATCGCTTATATTTATAGGATTTTTTTATTCTTTTTTTCGGTCTTAAATTTCATTCAAGGTGGCATTAAAAAGGTCTTAAAAAGTCTTAAATTTGACTTGCTGAAACCTGCAGATATCCTGTAAACACCACAGTGATGGAGATGTTATGCTTTGCTTTTAGATCATACTAATGTATAAATAATCAAGAATTCATCTGAGATTAAAAAAAAAAAGGCATGATTTTAAGCTATGTGTCCATAAGGCAAGGCAAGGCAGATATAGCGCATTTCATACCTAGGGGGAACTCAATGTGCTTTACATAAAAACAAAACATTTAACAGTAAGAATTGGAAACGGGGGGAAAAAAACATAAAAATTTTAGAAAATTAAAATCAGACCCAAAATAGTAAAAATTGGAAACACTAAAAAAGAGAGAGAGAAAAATAAAAATAAAAACAACATAAAAACCATGTGAACTGATGATATGAAACTACATCTCATTGTAAGAGAAGAAGCATGGAAACAAAAAAACAACCACAGTTGAAAATGAAATGTAAACCTCTCCACCCAGGTTCGAGACTACCTGCTCCGTCAGAAGGCGTCCTTTGACCTGGTCCTTCTGGCTCAGGAGATGGAGCTGAGGCGGTGGAAGACGTGTCTGAAGCAGCTGGACGAAGTAAACAGCAGAATGGTGAAGGAAGGTGAAGCAGCAACCCTCAGGATTGACTCCCTGTCACACCCTGATCTGGCTATTAACCCCAGGCCCAACCCCATTATCAGCTGCAAGGACGCAGCCTTCAGCAGGTGAAAAACACTCAAACTCTCCTGTGTTAGAGCCAAAGCTTTATACTTTTTCCTCAGTGTCAGCATTTTTTTCCTACAATATCTTTATTTGAGTTTTAAGCAGCAAAAAAGAAATAGTCTTTGACATTCCTGCAACATGTCATACAACATAGGTTAGCTGCCTTATTATGATAAAATTATAACATGGCGGCCGTTCTCTTCGGGGGCGGGGGCGGGGGGTAGCGTACGTTCTCCTGTTTACATTACATGTAGGCCTACTGTATAAACAGGACTACACGTTCACATAGCCTAGTTTTCTCTTACGTTTACGTTCTTTGTTACAACTCACCATAATATAGTATCACAATTATAATGTCCGTCATCCGGGGGTGATGCTCCGTCTGTCATCTCGGGTCCTGTCTACTCTGTCATTTCGTTTTGCTGCTGAAACTGCAGAAAACTCCGTTTCACAAACATAATATGTTTGTAATGGAAGCAGGTTTTCCGTGCTTTTGTGGCGATCTCAGGATATTCTGCTTAAATCCAGAACGCAGGGAGAGAAGTTTTCTGTGAAGTGATGAAGCGGCAGAGAGCCGGCCGGGTCCCGCACACACATTGCGTTGGAGCATGTGAATCACCTGTTGCAATGAACCCGTAATTTAAACAGGACTCGTGCTTTTTCTTTTAGAACAGCTTTCTTCTTGTTGGAAGGCGTCGGGTCTTCTGTCGTCTCATTATTGAGTTTTTCCCGGCCCGGCGACGTGTGTTTTTCACTCTTTTACGTTTGTGCCTGCCTGTCAATTGCCTGTCATTTGCCTGTCAATTGCGCAGCACTGGGAAGATGCACAAACGGAAGTGGCAACATTTTCAAAATAAAACGACCGGAAGTGTGAAATAGATGAAACAAACGATTTTTTTTTTTTTCATTTTCATTTCATCTTTCTGCGGCCCGGTACCAAATGATCCACGGACCGGTACCGGTCCGCGGCCCGGTGGTTGGGGACCACTGGTTTACAGTATCCCGCCGTATTTCAGCCGGGTCGCTACCGGAGCTTCATTAAAAAATAAAAAAAAAAGCGCTCCTGGAGGCGTTTCCTCTGCTGCAGCTGAACAGCTGACATGTGATCACAGTCTCACGTTTAATTTAATTATTATAAACTTCAACCTCAGAGCTCTCTGTCTTCAGACTGTCCTGACCTGTCCCTGGACATCACACAGGGACAAATTGGAGCTGCCTGTGTGAGTTTTATTAATGTTTACATCAGGCTGAGTTCAACAAATCAGTTTATGCTATTGTGATTTAAGTAGTTAAATAGAGTTAATATCAAGTGTAGTGGCAGGAAAGACCATTTCACCGGTATCAAATATGGTGTTGGTCATAGAACAAGTAAAAAAAAAAAAAAAAAGTTGAAATACTTCCATGTATGACCCCATGCTTGGTCACATTAGAAGTCAACTTAAAGGCAGAGGAAAAATGTTTAGGGTGTTTTTACTGTTCTCAAATGTAAAAATGGGTCACATTTGACCTTCAACATTATTTAAAGGTTAAATAACGTGTTACTTAAACATTTTTCATTGTGCTAACTAACAAATAGAGCCATGTATAAGGACTCTTCAGCTTAAATTCCTCAATTAATCGTTAATCAATCAATAAAGTCTATCAACTAACAATTAATTAATTAATCGATAATTTTCATCCCTACACTGTGTGACAAAGATGTTCTGTGTTTAAATGACAGAGCAGTTGGCCTTATGATGGCACTGTGTGTGTATAATGAGTGCACGTGTAGTGTTAATAATAAAATTGTGTTATTTATGAAATTTGATAGTGCTCCTAAATTTTTTCTGTGCTCCTAAATTTTTTCATTTAGGAGCACCTGTGCTCCTAGTGAAAAAGCTAAGCGTACAGCCCTGCACATAGTGGAGTCTTATTAAATGATATAATGAAAAATTACGGGTATTTGAGAGAAAAAATAGAAAAGAAAAAAGATGATAATAAGTAGCGTAGCTCTGAGCAGCTTGCAGTTCTAAAAACAGCTTGCACCGACAATTAAAGGTAACGAACCTACTCCTAAAACTATAGGGATTATGGCAATGGGCCAATTTGCCAAAACATTGAACTATCCCTTTAAGCAGGCTGAGGTCTAAAATTGCCTGTTCATATTTGTTGTAGTTATGTTTCTCTAGTGTCAGCATTTCAGAAGTACTTGTCACCACCGCTTCAAGGCCTGTATTGTTTATGTGCCAGGTGTCTCACTTTGGACTGTAGCTCCGTATTAATGCATTGTTTTCTTCAGGCTGCTCCAGATCCTCGACCACAGTTCAGACCGTGGTCGAGCTGAACCTTTCCGGACATATGAAGCATTGGACCAGGCTGCGTGTGACCTGGGAGGCAATCTCCAGGTAACCCGAGACGCTCTGGCCGGCGCCGGTCGCGAACAGTACTACATCGCTGCTCGTCTCAATGGCGACTGCGAGGCGCTCCACAGGGCCATGTACACAGAGCTCCAGCAGCTGGTCATGGGGCCGCAGGTACGTCCAACGGCCGTAACTGACCAGGAGCTGCTCTGCCCCAATGCACAGGTGGGTTGGTTTCCTTTTTATTTCATGGCACACGTCACTTCAGTCCATCAATCCATTCAGAGTGCGTTTCAGAGGCAATCCTTGATGTGAGTCAGTCGAGTTTTAAATTACTCATCACTAATGGTGAGGGAAGCTGGTGGCACAATGTGTTTCCTTTTCACACTGATAACAAATCATACTGTCAAGTACTTAATGTAGAGAGACACGGGTGTTTTTAGTGTAAAAGCACTGTGTGAAAAAATGCTTTGCTTTGCTCTCTGACACAAGGAATTTTGATTTGATGCTGTTTTAATGTTATTGTGTTGTTTGTTATTGCCACATTCTCATCTCTATCTGTTCTGTCCCTACTTCTCTAAAGCAGCTCATAGACATGTATGTTGAATTTTGCTCATTGTCCCACCACCTCAGTTCATAGCCAACATGACATCATACACCAGTGTCTATCAATCTGTTTGTGTCAATGAAGTTACACAACAACAACAACACATTAGAAACTGTATACTTGCATCATATTCCCTCTGGATTAGTTGAGATTTTCTTTAATCAAACATCACATCTCATTTAATAGAAATATTTACCAGTAACTTACTTACATAATGGCAGAATTGATCATATCTATAGCTGCAACAATTAGTTTTTAACAACAGTTTTTTAAGGAAAAAAAAGTCCAAATTCTCTGATTTCAGCTTCTTAAATGTGAATATTTCTGGTTTCTTTGTTCCTTTATGACAATAAACTAAGTATCTCTTTGGTTTGTGGACAAAACAAGACATTTGAGGACGTCATCTTGTGGTTTGGGAAACACTGACATTTTTTAACATTTTATTGACCGAACAACTAATCGTTTACATAATTGACAGGTTAATCGATAATGAAAATAATGGTTAGTTGCAGCCCTAATCGTATCTGCATATTCCTTATTTGTCGTTAAAAGCTGGCTAATAGGTTGGTTTTTGCTCACTAAGACTCTTCTTGTTCCACTTCTTTGTTCATTTCTCATTCTTCACTTTGTCTTTCCAGGAGCTGACAGCAAAGCTTGTGGAAGCAGAGACTCAGCTGCAGAGTTTGCAGCATGTGATGCAAGAAATCATGGGGGAGGTTAAAACCAAACGTTCTCAGCTGGAGCGTAATGCCCTCCTCAGGCGAGAGAGACAATTATACATCTATTTTCACTTGGATGCCCGCCTATTGCAGAAAATCGTGGAAGATCTGGAGAGCAAAATGGCAGCGAGGAGAGGGCAATGACAGTCAAAGCTACCAGAGTCGATGGGGAGCTTTTTCCAGCCGGCTCAAACTCGATGTCTAATTTCTGAGCTGAGGGAGACAACTTGTGTGATTAAAGCTCCAAGAGATGCTGATCTCAGAAGTGCACTGAGGACGGTTTACTGATGAAGCCCTGCTCTGCTACAAAGTGTGGAATTTACTCAGAGTTTGAACCTTCACTTGGTTTGTGTGGGAGATGGAGATCATCCCCCTGAGTCCTCATTGACTCATCTTTGGGACAACACTCAACATGGGAGAATATTTTGTTGTGTAACAACAGTGCTGCCTGTTTTGTGACTGATTAATCTGAGTACCTATTTTAAACTATGAATTTAACAAAGTAATAACAGAAAAAGTTTTGAACTTAGTGTCTTATGATGTTCTAATATTTCCTGTTTCCTCTTAAAGTCACCTAACAAATAAAGTAAACAGTTATGTAAGTTTATTTGTGAATTTATTTGATATTCCTGAAAGCTAAGAGGCAAACTTGCCATAACTAAGTAAATCACCATTTTAAACCAGGTCTTTGTGTTACTGACCTGACTCTCGGTTTGTCCCTTTGTCCATTGAGATTCCACAGGTAGGGAGAGTAAGAGCAGCTCTGCTAGGGAGAGATGGAGCGCTCCAGCAGCAGCAGGTTGTACTCAGGACCTCTGTCTCAAGCGGCCCAGAAGATCCTGGCTGTTCTTCAGTCCCAGAGGAACGACTCCCACACTCGCAGGCAAAGTCAGTCAGGGAACAAGCAGAGCAACTCTTACTTAAGCTTGTAGCAGCAGCGTATCATGGCCAAAGAAATTATATAAAGCCTCGAGCAAACTGGTTTATCTTTTAACTGATGTTCATGGTATTTGTCATATTCTTGTTATTGTATTTCTGCAATCCCCCGTCATCAAACATTTCTAAATTCATATTTCTAGCTTCATTCAGTTTAGTATTTTTGAAAGTAGTTAGAAATATTGTTTTGGCTAAGTAACTTTTAGGATGATTATAAAATATGCATAACAATTGTTGCTCCTGGATACTGCATGCTATTTTTAGCCTTTTGTGGGAGTTGTGGAGTTCATCATTCAAACTGATGCTGCTTGCCCACTTTATAAATCACAATGACAAACTGCACTTTCTTAATTAACATAACCTGTGTATTAGTAAAATTGCCACATTACTTATTTTTTAAAACATGTATTGTTTGTATAAAGTGTAAAAGAAAGAGCTAGGTGTAGATTTAACAGGTTAGAGTGGTTTTCTATGTTTTTGCTGCTCAGTTAGACAGTTGTGTAATAGTTATTTAAGATATTTAATACTTTTAATAGCCTCTGTTTTTCCCTAAGAGTGTGTGGTGTTTGCCTTTTGTTGTGTATGCGGTAGTGGTGAGGTATTATGGCAGCCAGAGGGAGCTTTGGACTCAGAGCAGCAGCAGCATGAGTCAGGAAGAGAAAAGAGACGGTGACACGGATCAGTAAGTAGAGGCTACACTCGGTTACCACGACTTGCACTTGTGTTCAGTTACAGCATCCATTTATCAATATGTTCATGTAACTATTTTACATTTTGTCAAGGCACATTCAAGTTTTTGCCTGAGCGCAACTGCATCCTGGTCTGTGCAGTGACACAGCAAACACTGGCAGTTTAAAAATCAGTATAGTTCAAGGGCAGCAGGACATCACAGGACTTTTAACCATAGTGTTTGTAGTAGTTGGATCGTTTTAAAATAGACACAGTTATTGCTTTCTTCTGTTGAAATACACGAATGTGGTACATTCATATGCTAACACCATTACAAATCCAAATCCTGAATGCAGCTGGTGCAAGTGTAAAACACAAAAAAGTAAAAATGAATCCCTCTCCCGATGCTGCGGTTCAGGCTGTGGTCCAGACCTCAGGTGTCCTCATTTTCCACCTCTCACCATGACTCTCCCATCGAGGGACGGAGCTCTCAGACCTCGGCCTACTATCAGCACTCGCAGACACCAGAAAGCTCCCTGTCATCCCAGGCCTCCTCCTGTTTCTCCTCCCGCTGGGATCGCTCACTCCAAAGGCAAACGTCTCAGACTGAAGCCTATTATCAGTGCTCACAGACTTATTCCCACAGAAAGTACCCCGAACCCCCCGCTCACCAGTCCAGCCAGGCTCCGTCATTCTGGCAGCAGGAGGTTTCTGAGACGGCAGCCTGCGTCTCCCATAGAGACAAATACACCCTGTCCCTCCAAATACCACAGAGACTGTCTGAATATCAGTGCAGGATGTAAGTAGCAAAGGAAATATTCATACTGTAGCATTATAAGGTGGAGTATTTAACGTCCTCTGAAAATGTCCCCAGGTGTTAACACAAGGGCATAATTAACTGTGTTGTGTATTTGCCCTTTAAGATATTCATATAACTTTGACTCATAGTTTAGCATTGATGTTCTTCTGCTGCTGGTCTAATGAAAAGCAGGGATTTTATAATTTGCATACTAATTTCCTTCTCTCTCTCTCTCATGGCTCCAGTGAAGAAATCAGGCCGTCTTTCACTCTCAGTCTTTCTCCGGACGAGAGTCCTGATGAGATATTGTTCCCCATGGTCGAACACCCAAATACTCATCAAGAGGAGCCTGGTTTGACTCGTCATGCAGTCTCATCCTGCCTTAAAATATGTGTCGAGACCGATAACAGAACATCAGTCGAACTGGAAGAAAAGAGAGATGCAAAGAGGCTGAGTGTCCTCAGACATGAAGGAGAAAACCCTGGAGGTTCAGACAGTCGACTGAAGTGGCCGCGACCTCTGTCTGACCCCAGTCAAGAGGCCTCCAGAGGAGGAGGAGACGAAGGCTTATTATTTCAGCTATCAGAGTATGAAACAGTCGAAAGTGGAGAGATACATTTTCCTCCCGGTGGTTTTGTAATGAGGCAAGAGACGAGCTGTGATGCAAGTTCACCTAAGCCAATGAGACATTTAGATGAGGAGGAGGAAGAGATGCAGCTGATAGAGGATTCAGAAAATATGACTGAGAGAGGTGCAGGATCAATGTCAGACAGAGAGCATGAGCAAATGCACAATGGAGCAAAGTCTAAAGAGAAGAGACAAACATATGCAACCCTGCCAAATGAGACAGGATCACCTGGTGAAATGGAAGGATTTCTACTGCTGGGAACCAATGAGATCAGTCCTTCACAGAGGAATTTGGACTGGGCATCTACAACAAGTAATGGGAGCAAAAGCCCCCATTGTTATTCTGAGGGTGCAAAGTCTGTGCAGAAAGATAAAGATAATGATCCAGAGTGCAGACTTAATGCACCTGAAGTCAAACATGTTGAGCATCCACCTGGCACCGAGAACAAAGAGACATCAGTGGGAGATCACACCAGCTGCCCCCAAAATATCCCAGTAGCCTTAGAAAGGGGAAACCACACGGTGAGCCCATGCCAAGCCGAAACCCCTCCGGTCTTGGATCTGATTTTGTCGGAAACAGCAGAGAAGTGCCACACCACAGCTGAAGCACTGGCCCAGGGTGAGCCCACCGAATTAATCCCAGGTGACACCACCGCTGATAACCTGTGCAGCCCCACAAGAGCAGATGTGATGGAGGTCCGATTTGAAGTGGAAACAGAGAACGGGACAAAGGCAGGCAGTGAAGATAAGATGGAGACTGAACAGAGCAATTGTTCCCATGTCCAGCTGAGAAACAGAGAGTGTGAGACAGATTATCGAGAAGCTGTAGAGTTACCTAGACGAGACGCTGAGCCAGGAGAGAGGAAGACGGACAGAGATGAGTCAGTGATGCCACCTGTGGACAGTCAAGGTGAGGGTGCATCTACAGGTAATGGTTGAGTGATTCACTGTGATAGATCATCTTGGTTTCTATTATGTGATTAGTTCAATGCATCACTGTCATTAGTTCCCATGTTGCTATTTAAATTTCTGTTCACCATTTTAAACTATCACTGTGCCAGAGAGTAACTGAGAGGGTTGAGGAGGTAGAATCAGTTTGAGAATATCACCAAAATAGTAAAAAACAAAACAAACAACAACAAAAAACCCTGAATGCAACCTTTGTATTGATGCGATTCATTTTTTATTAACATGTAGTTTTCCCAATCGCCACTAGAGACTGCTAGAATACTTTTCTATGTTCATACTTTAACCATCTGCAGGAGTAAATGCACTCCAGCAAAACATGCCAGTACATTTTGTGTGGTCAACTGGTCACACAAGAACTCATTAAGCCGTAAGATCTTACACAGAACGAGTCCGACCATTTAAAGGCTTGAGAGACTCGTTGGAAGTACAAAGTACTCCTGCTATGGTTGAAGTCAGAGTCCTGGGGCTGTGGTACATTAATGAGGAGGGGGTCTTTTGAGTTTTAGCTTAACAGTATTGATACAGAAAATATACCAGTACAGCATACATGTTTATGGCATTCAACATCAAATGTATACAATTGCAATTATCCATTTACTTGAAGTGATACATTTAAATTTGAGACTTAATTTGCAGATGGAGGCTGGAGCACGAATCAAGTTTTTACCACTTGATTTAAAATTATCTGCATAGTTGGTTGTTTTTAGGCAAAACACAATTAGAGCTGCTTCAGAATTTCAAGTTCTGCCAAACTCTTTGCCAATAGCTGTTGGCGATCTTTTTTTTCTTCTTTTTTTTTAATCCGAGTAGCAGTGTTGATAGAGCAGTGCTGAAGAGACTCAGCACTGACAAGAGATACTGCCTGCCGGCTCACCTTACAGCTGCAGGAAGGGAGCTTCAGTCTCAATAGCTGAGGCCATGCTGAGTCAACCCTCTCACACACACATCTACGGACAATATACACAACAACAACACACACACAAGTTGTGTCATAACAAAACGTCAGTTTGAGCTTAGCCAGGAGTTTATAGCGCTGGCTGACCTTGTCCTGTCACACACTGCTGAGGTCTAGCACACACACACATGCATGCATGCTTACCCAACAGAGCAGGTTCATTGATTGAGGATGTGTCTGAAAAGTGATGATCAGATAGAAACGGTCGGCCTCGCCTCCTCCCTTCCAGAGGACTCGGGCAGAGAAAGGTGTCCAACGGCAGCGTTGTCCCAAGAGAGCAGAGCACAGGGGTCAGGATTCAAAGGGCCGTGTCTCAGTGGGAACCACCAGCAGCATGACAATGTACAAGTGAGTCTCTGTGGAGCAAGGTTACAACTTTATGACTTTATTTAAAGCAGTGTTGATTGCCTCAGGTATATTTTAAGACCATTTTGTAACTTTTATGCCCTTTTTAAGTACATAATATCAGCAAGATGGAGGAGGACATCAGAAAAAGAAGAAGTTTTATTCATTCTCTACATAGTCCACTTTGTGATTCTCACTTGCTGAGATTCGTTTACTCGTCGTTTAATAGAGAAATATGTCTTTATTTTCTCCTGTTATTATCGGTTGCCCACTCCACCCCTGTAATCCCTGTGTGCGGAGGCATCAATGTGTACAGCCCCCAACACGCCGCAAAGTCCTGAAATTTAAATAGCTGCTTTCCAAAGGATTAGGCTTGTATTTCCCCGATGCACAGAGAAATCAATCTGGCTTGTGTGAAAAGGCGTGGTGCCGTCTGCAGTATTGCAGCAAGCTGACAAGTGATAGCTCCCCACTGAGTCGTAAAGTTATATAAAAAAAAAAATAACACACACTTTTGAGTTAGAAAAAATACAGTAGTCAGTCCCTGCAAAAAGACAAAGGCAAGGAGGAAGCAGGGATTGGTGGTGTGGGAGAGCAAATAGAGAGAGAGAGGGGAAAGTGGGAGAAAGATGTGCAGGACTTTACTGTACAGCCACAATCAGCAGCAAACACATCAATCCATTCTCTCTCTCTTTCTTCCCTCCTTCACTCTCACACTCTCCTGTACCCGGTGCTGGGCGACGGGCCACGGCCTGCCTCGCCTCTCTATCTATATCCTGTAGCACAGCACCCCAGGGGTTGATGACTTTGTCAGCAAGAAAGGGGGTTTGTGTTTACAGGGAAATAAGGAAGACTCTCCTCAGGGAGCTGAATCACAGGAATCCCTACCTACGCAGCCCAACACCAACAACCGCAGCAAGGTTGTGTGCATACATAAACCCCACACACATAGTCTTTTAAAAATCCTCAGAGTACCCTGCTTCACATTTCTTACCTTGATTTCAAAGAAGACCCAAGTGCACATGTGCGAACTTTTACATAAATAGAGATGAGACTCACTGGTATGAATAATGGAGATGTTTTTAAGATGCTTGAAAGGGTACACGAAGGTGAGGTGTACTTTTCAGGGATGGGACTTAAATTTCTGTCATCTTGCTCTTTCTCACCCTTTTTTTTCTACCACCTCTCTCTTTTTTCCCCTCACCTGTCTACTTCTACACTGACCTCTATGAGATTACACCATTTCAAGATAAAGAGTGAAGTCCGCACACTGTTGTAGCTCCTCAAATGTTTATCGTAGGCTATAAGATTGATGTTTCGATCACATTGATCCTCGTAAGGATCTATCCTATCATCAGGATCTATCCTGACAATAGATCTATGTGATTGAAACGTCGATCTTATAGCCTACAATAAACATTTGAGGAGCTACAACAGTGTGCGGACTTCACCCTTTATCTAAAAGTCTGTTTGTTTGTTAGTCCGGCACCTTTAATACTTCTACTCTATCCTACTATTATACCATTTCAAACCTCATTTTGCAACTCTAACAGGGATCAATATACAGAATGTAGTCTTATACATGTGATCTGTCCACTGAACCTTTTCAAATCCAATCGAGTTGTCGAATATTCATTGTCATTCAGTCAGTCAGTGTTTTTCTTTCCGTGAAAAATAGATAAACGGGAAAGAGTGCGGGTGACTGTTGAGTTTGTGTGTGTGTCTGTGATCCTGTCCCAGCTCCAGGCAGCCTTGTCAGACAAACAGTGCCTTGACTGTCTATGTCTCTGTCTGGGACACAGCGCTGAGGGCTGAATAGGTGCACCACTTCTCTCATCACATCCTTTATTTTTTCTTCTTCCTGCCTGTTTTTTCATCCCTTTCTCTTGCTCATCCACCTGCTCACCTGTTCACTTCCTCAGCTTCCATTCACCCAATCACAAACTCAGCATTATGTAACAGCTATAAACTTGGATGGGAATGATTAATTAAGGCCAGCACTCCTTTGTGTAAAAGCTAATTATGTGCAACTAGAATTTTTTTTTTTAATGTAACCCACTTTTCCAAACTGCTTTGTTATTTGTTATATTTTAAGTTTGTATGTAACAAAACCATCATGGAAGGAGGGAGTCTTTATTCATGGGTCTTTTTAAAGCTGCAGTTGAGTCATTTTCTCTCTGTTTCTCTTGTCCCTCTCTAACTGCATGCTGTTCACCTTTCTGTTGCATAGACCGCTAATGGAAGCATCAGCGGGAACTCGTCAAGGATACTGCTGGTCCCAGCAAGCACTTTAGCAACTGGAAAAAACTCCTCCTCAGTTCAAGACTCGGCTTCATCTTCCACAGAACCAAACAAAAAACTGGGTAATGGCAGCCCACCCACTTACCAAATGCACCCACACCACCGTCCTAAGATTCCCTTCCTCCCTTTGAAGAGGAAGCTTGAAGCTCTTCACCAAAATGAAGACACTCCTCCAAAAATCTGCCTTCCCAAGCGTCGTCTAAGATGGGAGCCACCTCGTCCCTCACAAGAAAAAACCACGGAAGGAGTCGGTGAGTGCGTCCCCAAAACCTCTGTCCCTGAACATCCAGCTGTTCCTCGAGACGCACAGACTCATGTCCTGAAGCAAACTCGACAAAGGCGCAGTAAGATGGAAGAAAGGCGTCATGAATCCTCCAGGAATATTTCCAAACAGCTAATTTCTGTGATCTGTAAATCATCCAAGCACAAGCAGGCCAAACGTGGGCCTGGCCGTGACACAGATGGGCCAGAAACGTCCCATGAATGGGCTAAACATGATAAGCCAATCCAATCCAAAGCTGTGTATCTGACTGAAAGCCTGACTTCAGACCCCAGAGTGAAGGATTCTGGGAAGCTGAACACAGATGAGAAGGTACAGATGCTTGAAAATGCTGGACAGGCCAGGGCGCTGGTGCTAACCATGGTCTATCAGGATGGAACCACTCAGCTGGACCCAGAACAGGTGAGCAGAGCTGGGGGACAGGAAGACAGTATCGAAGGTACATTAGAAAAAAAAACTTAAACAAAAGTAGGGCATTTAATATACATTTTACATGTCCTCAAATTTGGATTTCTGAAGCCTCTGCTCAGAAAGTGATTCTTTCCATCACAAATATATCATAAATGATATCATACCATTTGTCAATAGATTGGATGTCTGGCTTGAGCCATTTTTTTGTGCTTTTGCTCTGTGCTTTTCTAGCAGCTAAACTCAGTATTCCAAATAAATATTTAGTTTTAACACTTAACAGTAGTTGGGCGTACAAGCCCAGAAAGAAGTTTGTCCCAATTGAAGAGTAGAATTTACGGTATTATTTAAAGCTAATATGAACACAAGTTATATCTGATGAAACTGAAAGACTGAAAAAAGCACTGTAGCATGGAAAAAATAAAGGATGTGATGAGAGAAGTGGTGCACCTATTCAGCCCTCAGCGCTGTGTCCCAGACAGAGACATAGACAGTCAAGGCACTGTTTGTCTGACAAGGCTGCCTGGAGCATGGGTGGCATTTAAAACTAACATGTTACAGTTAATCAAATATCACTTTACTTTTTCAGCTGTTGTAAAATGAGTGTAAATTGCTCTCCTGCCTGACTGCTTCATTAACTGTTTGCTCTGTTCCTCGATATAGAAGCTCACTCCACCGGTGTGTGGCCTCCTCGTGCTAATGAAGAATGATCTGGATGGCAGCTCACCGGAGGACTCTCTAGGGCCAAACGACAATCTGGTCTACTTAAAACTAGAGCGCACACCTGCATGGGCCCAACAACACACACATCAGAGCCAGGAGCTCTTTTCTAGGTGTGTGTGTGTAGTATGGAGATACATTTGTGTCTTTATTATTCAATCAAAAAAAAAGTAGATTTAACCAAAAAGACATTTTCAATCAAAACAAACTTTACTTTAATCAACAACAAAAAAGAAAGTGTTTGAATGCAAAAAAAAAAATTGAAACCCCAAAAAATGCATTTGAACCCTTTTTTTCTTTGATTAAAGTGAGTTATTATTTGATTGAAAATATATTTTTTGTTTAAATCAACTTTTTTTTGGATTGAATAATAAAGACACAAATGTATCTCCATATGTGTGTGCGTATGAGAAAAATGTTAGAGTAAATCCGATGACAAATAGTGCACATCTATTTGTGTCTTTGCAATTATCAAAAGGCTTATGCATGTTCATGCGTGATGCTGTGATGTGTGCGTGTCCTGTAGAGATTTGCTGCTGCTGATACTATCAAGATCTCAGCTGGTGGTCTGCTTTAAAGCCAAGGATTTACTTCGTACAGCTCTGCAATTTCACAAGCAAGACCTCGACTGGAAACAAGGTGTGGGACAAGTAGTCACAAACACATACATATAGTCATGCAGGTCTAATCATTTGGCCTGCGGCTGTTAAATGTTTGTAGTTTCTTCTCAGTATTTCTTCATTGCACTGAGTGAAATCATCCAGGAGGCAAATAGTTGTTGTGAAAAACAAGTTTGGATTTTTTTTTTTTAAAGCAGAAGCTACCTCTTGAATTATGATGACACATTTCACAGGAGAAAATGAAAATCAAAGCAACGGCAGAGTGTCAGTTTTTAAACATTTGACTGTATTTCATGAAGGGCTCTTCTCTCCTTGCAGTGGTGAGCTGTCATATCCAAGACCCACAGGTGTCAGGATGGTTACTGGATCCTGCACATCACTTCTCTTGCTACCAGGATCTTCTCAACAAATACTACAAGAGACCCATCGCAACACCTGCCCTGGGTGCCAAGAAGGTTAGCTAAACTGTGACTTTATTGATCCAAGAAGGAAATAGCCGTGTTAAGATCACAAAAATCACACAGAGAACAAACCCTAGAGCTGGTTTCAGTGTGTTGAAGGACAACATGGTGGAAGTCAGTCCAGGCCATCTGTTTTAAGGACACTGTAATGAGTCAGTGCTTCACTGTCCAAGTTATCAGGCAGCTGCTGGAATATACAGTACATTCAGAAATCTGTCCTTGTAAGTTCAGAGAGGCCTCAATGATAGTTTGAGCATTTATATTTTCAAATGTCTGTTCATCCTTGAACACAAGGGAAATGTAAATCAACAAACTTGTCTACTAGAAAACAAACTCAGTGCTCAGTGCTATACGTTAACCCTCATCTACTCTCTTCTTCCATGTTTCTCACTCTGTCTCTCTCTCAGGTTTCTCAGGTCATCTCTGGTCTCTCTTCACTTTACTGGCTGAATAGGGACCTCTGCTCTAAACTACAGGTTGGCAAATGCACCCACAAACACACACACACACACACACACTCACTCCTATGCATGTGTACGTGCAGTACACACAGATTCCTTCACTGACTGTTTGTGTGAGCAGAGCCAGGGTCTGTGGGAGCTTTACACAGGCATGGAGCTGAACATGATTCCTGTCTTGGCAGGTGAGGACCATTTTATTCCCCTTATCAACCTTGATGCAGTGTATTTGTGGTGAGAAAAAAAATATCCCTGAATGTCCCTGACTAATTGAATAAAGCACCAGCTGTAGCTGTTCTGTCTAAGGGCAGATAAGGATGCAGCATTTCCTTGATTATACCCTTGATTTTATACAGAACATATTAAATAGAGTTGCTGCGTTAGTTCAAGCTGTGGCTGAGATATTTGCAAGATTCTGCCAGTCATCTAAGTCGACTATAAATCCGAAGATTGCTGCCGCCTGAATTTACATGGATATAGCTCTGTTCTTTCATTTTAACATTCAAACCAGGTTCCTGTCGTTAACTATTCTCAGCAGTCGTCTGCTTGTGTTGTTTCAGCCATGGAGAGCCACCACATCCACGTAGACAAAGAGGCTCTAAAGAAAACTTCAGACCTGTTGGGGGTGAGACAGCACATCAGTGCATAAAAACAAACCCTGTGCTCATTTGAATATGATGTGTAGTGGATCGGTGTGATTAATAAATGGAGCATATATTTTCATATGGCGGATTGGAGTTGACAAACTTATCTCCCACAGCCAGGAGTTATCAGCACATGCCTCGTTATTAATGTTAATTTCCCACCAGAACACAACAGCGGAGCAGAAGCTGCGTATACAAATATACACTCGGCTCAGTGTGATTAAACATAGACAGGCTAACGTAATTTAATTTAGCTTGCTTTAAGTGAAACACTGTAGCAGCACAGCACTGAGATTTAAGTGGGTCAGTGCTTGAACTAGTATTCACAACAGTTTTCTATGTATATATCTTTTTTTTTTTCGTAAGAAACATTTTTTTTTTAAAAAATCTGTAGGCATAAATCGATCTTGAGACAATCAGAATTTCCTACTCAAAGAAAGCACACAGCGAAAGAGTGGGAGGATGTGCAAAAAAAAACTGGAGAGTCCTCAGGAAAAAAGAGCACAAGAAGGAAAAAAGAAATAGAAATTCTCTTCTTTTTCTTTTTCTTCTTCTTCGGGGTAGGATTAGTGAGGTGGTGGGTGGACGACGTCCTCTGGGGACCTGTCCTGTTTACATGCAGATAAAAGCCAATTCTGGAGACTGCATTTGAGAGGCACACAAAGACAGACAGACAGAGAGACAGACGTTGTGGACACGCGCATGCTCGGAAATACACACACACACACACACACACACACGCGTTCATAATAATCAGTTTTGCGGGCAGCAGTCGTAGAGACGCACACTTTTAAACCCACTTACAACTCTCACAAGCGCCAGCAGGGGTGTTGTTGTGGAGAGGGAGACTCAGAGAGAGAGAGAGTCTTGGTATCTTGTGGTGTTACTATAAATAGGATGGATGTCTTTTTCCTTCAAGAGGCTGTGCTGCAGGAAGGAGCATCACTGTCTGCCTCTGCCAGCACACACACACACACACACACACACACATACTGAGGCACTGAAGTTTTTGCAGACTGCAGCAGAGTTGTGTGTGTGTGTGCTTGTGTGTGCTTGTGTTTTCATAATATGTGCCTGTTAAGCGCAGTCACGCATGTCCCCACTCTGTCGTGTTGCATCTCTTTTCATCTGCGCCGTCAAGTTCACCTGTCTGCACACGCCGAGCAGAGGATCCCTCCTGTCTGTCTTGTCAGGCTGCATCTTACAAACACGCTCACATGCTCTCTTGTCGTCTTTCTCAACCGGGGCATCGTCGGAGATTCACTCCGACAGACGCCATTTGATAAAAACCTCTTTCACCGACTGCATCATGTGCTTTCCAGAGAGAGAAACGTCTGTAACGGCAGAATCAAACTGCAATGAAGGTGCAATGAACAATCGTAATGTGATGATCAAAATGTTGCCCTGCGATATTAGTTCCCCTGCGTTACCCGGCCTGTGTGTGTGTGTGTGTCAGACACAGCACTAAGGGGCTAGCATCCAATATTGATGAGGCAGTCTGGAGCCTGCTCTGGGCGCTGAGCAGCGAGAGAGAAAATATTTTGGAAATTGTCTGCCAGGCCCCAGACTTTTTTTTCTCCCCCTCCCTCCCTCCCTCCCTCTCTTTCCTTTTTTTCTTTTTCTCTCACTCTCTTGTCACTTTATATCCATCTCCGTGTTTATCTTTCTTTGTCCTCCTCTCCTCCGTCGTTGCTCTTTCTGCCATTGCCGTCTCCTCCGCTTCTGCCCATCGCGCCTGTCAAGTTTTGTCTGTCTAACCGTCTCGCTCGTCTGACTGATGTCTGTGTGTTTCAAATGCCATTTTCTCTCAAGGTCCATCCACTCCCTCCTCTCACTCATCCCCTCTTCTTACCATCTCAGTGTTTTCCTCTCATCCTCTTCCCATCACATTTTAAGGGTTTTACAACCATTTCACTCACATTTTTCCCTGTCCTTCCTATGATCCCTGGGCTGTCACTCTTGTTTTCCCTTTCTGTCTGTTGTCTCCTGTTTCGTCACCGCACCACAACCTCTCCCCTCCCTTTTGTTTTTCTATTCTCGTCCCCGTTTCTCTCCTCTCACTCTCTTGTTCACCTGTCAGGTCGTTAAAAGTGTTTTCTGCTTCAGTCAGACTTGTAATAATGAGCTGCTTGTGTGTGGGTGTCGACCCATTCGTTGAAATAAAACAATAAAAACTATGTTTGGACTCAGTATTGTGTGAGTAAGAGTCCGTTTAACTGTCACTGACTCAGCTCTTTTCCTCTCCTTTATGTTTCATATTTACTTTTCTTATTATGTCTGACTCTCAGGGACTCTCCTCTCTCATCAAGTGCCTTCACTCTCTTTATCAATCTCTTATACTTTTCTTGCTTTCTCCTCTTTTACCCATCCCAGGTCCCTTCTCTCTTTTCTTTTCATAATTCATCATAGCCTCTTTTTTTCCCTCTCTATCTCTCTTCTGAACACACTTTCTTTCCCTTACAACCATTTTTGTCCTCTTCCTAGCTGTTTGACCTGAGAAGTACAGTTTGTTCCACATTTTCACTGGATTATCACAGCAGTCACTAAACCCCATGTGCGTCTCTGTCTTAAAGACTCAGTGCATCTCAGTGGAAGTGTGTATTTCTGGAGCCCGCATTGTATAATACACACTGAATGTGTATACGGGTGTGTGTTTCAGCTCATCTGGGGCTAATGCTGTTTGCCGTCTGCGTGTGATCTTAATGCGCTTGCTGTGCGACTGATGTGTGCATTAGACAGATTAACAGAGAGCTCTTTGCCTTCGGCCATTGAAAGGACTGAGAAATTAGACAAGTTCTGTCTTACATATATTAACAGTTCTGGCCCCAAATACCCAGCACAGCTTTACAGAAGGGTTCATCCTCAGGTCTGCACAAAAATGTGCTGGGTAATTTACTTATCTTGAAAAGTTTCTTCCAAACAGTCGCTCATCTGCTGCATTGTTGTTGCGTTATCCCATCAAATTGGCATAAGTAAGTACACTGCTGTCTCCTTACATTTTAATTGGCTTTTTTTTTTACTCACTGAGGGATAGACTTGCTAATCTGGAAAAAAGGCTGACAGAGATATTAGATTTTGGTATGGAATAAAATGCTCCTTGCTTTTGATAACTAGCACCTGGCATGAAAGGAAACCATTAGAAACATTTAGTTTTTACAAAGATTAGATGCAGAAAATAGGAAGGGGCAATTAATCAGCTTTATTTTTTTAAATGAAGCAAGAAGTTTTATGTAAATGTCAAAGTATCATTATTAGCATTAGCCAGTTATAGTGAAATAAGCTTATTATACGCTGAACGGCTCAGGTGATCGTCGGCCACAGACGTTACACAACCACACATATTTCTGACTCATTGGCAGAGCCTTAGACGGATGCGCCGCTCTGGTTCAATAAGTTCTAATTAGTATTTGTTGGTACATGCTCTGAATAGTACATTGGTTGAGTAACGGTCTGACTTTGACCTTTAAAAAATCAGTTAGCTTTGGTAGTCTAATTAGGCTTTTTGTATAATCAACAAAGACCCAGTGTTGTTTACCACCGTGTTTAACTCTGTGTCTGTCTGTCTCTACCAGACCAAGATGAAGCAGTTGGAGCAGGAGGCCCACCGAGCAGCGGGGCAAATATTTCTGGTCACCAGCAGCACTCAGCTACGAACAGTGTGTACCTTTATGTGTTCATGTGCGCACGTGTCCACTCTCCTGATCCATATCTCTGCAAATATGACATGTTCACACCGTGTTATTATATGTTTATGTGTATGTTTTCTCTTCCTGCATTTGTGTATTTTTCTATGTTTCAATGTCATGGATCCGTGGACATGGCGGATTTTCCATGTTTGCAGATTCTGTTTGAGAAGCTGCGCCTCCACGAGCGCTGTGAGAAGAAGAAACTTCCCAAGACCGTCAACAAACAGCAGCAGTCAACATCAGAAGCTGCAGTACGGCTCGGCGCGCGCGCACACACATACAGACACAAACAAACACACACTGACATGTTAATTTGATCATCAAATCTCCTTTAATCTAAGAAAACCAGCTCAGTCTTCTTTGAAGTTAAATGTGAGCACTGACACGTTCAGACAGATGAAACCAGAGGCCCACACATACACACAATCACTTGCACGCTCGAGTCACAATGTTGCTTTTTACTATTTGATAAACAGTTTTCAAGTACATACAAATCAATAGCTAAGTGGGTGTTCAATCAAACATAAGCAAAACAGAATAAAAAGGCAGCAAAATAAATCCAGTTACATGTTTGTGTTAGATATTTGCTGAGAATTTCCAATGATCTCTTTCATAAATAATTTCCTTTCACCCTTTGTCTCCTCTGTATTATTTTGTTGTAGTTGTTGCAGCTTCAGGACCTGCATCCTCTGCCAAAGATCATTCTTGAGTACAGACAGGTCAGCCATGATAACAACTGCGTTTCATTTAGAAACAGTTGACTTCACTCATTCAAACAGAAGTGTAAAAATATCATTATTGTTACTTCCAGGTTCACAAGATCAAGTCCACCTTTGTTGATGGGATTCTCTCATGCATGATGAGCAAGGTGAGCCTACAGCTGGTTTCAGGCAGTGGAGTACCTCACATGTAAACACTTTACTGGTATATGCATTTCCCAGAAATGTGAGGACTTCTTACAAGTCTAACAAACCGGCTATTTCACAACTCTTAACTCTCTCCTCCTGCTCATCATGGGGTTTGTGTGTTTCTCATGTTTTTCTCTCCTCCAGGCTGAAACAACAAAAACAAGAGAGTCAAACTAAAAGTTGAGAGCTCGCTGGAGGCTTCATGAACTCAAAAAATCCCACAGCTTTTGTTTTTCTCCACTTACAGTTTGGGTTTTGCATTAATGCTTTTTAGAGCAGTGCTTGTATGGTATTGGACAAGCCCAACTTGACGGTCGTTGAACTGGCAGAGCAAAGATGTGTCTGCTTGTCTCTCCACATGGGCTCCGTCCGCCTGGTTATGGATGCGGCAGCTTGTGTTTGTCAGTCTGTGCTTACTCAACTCTGCAAATGAGTCTGCCTGGCCATCTCTAGAGCTGTTTGGCCTCTGATGGCACTGAGTCATTTTGTGGTCTCTTGGACAGTGCAGGCAACAGACCCCCCTTAGAGCAGAGTGCTGCTGACACAAATGTGAAGTTTTTGTCATTTGTGGTTAAAGGAGACATATTATGCCCCTTTTCCACAAATTAAAATAGTTCCCAGGTGTTTTAAAGACAAGACTGTGACATGCTGTGGTCAAAATACCCCAAGGGTCAAACATCTCACAGCTTTTTTCATCCGCTCAAAACAGTTCTGTTCATAATGGCTGGTTTCAGTGCCTGTCCCTTTAAATGCAAATCAGCAACTTCTCACCCCGCACTTCTACTGGTACCAGGTAGGGGTGGTATTATGCAAATCTGAAAGCTAGTTACATCACTGGAAGATATCTGAGGGAACAGCTCATAAAACCACATGGATTTCAATCTAGGGAGCCTGCAAATTACAGATTTTTTTGCCAATTCTTGCATTTTGGGGGCCGACAGGCAAGACAAACACCCAAATATATGTTTAAGAGCCTTCAAAAAGTAATATTTCCATAATATGTCCCCTGTAAGTATACTGGGCTGTATAATGAGCTGCAATCATCTCATCTCAACTCAAGTCATATTTTATTTTTATAGCACATTTAAAAACAACCTCAGTTGCCCAAAGTGCTGTACAACATAAATACAGTCCAGTGCCAGCAATATAAATAACAGTGAGAAAACAACATAAATTATGAACATAGGTCAACAATAAAAGTTGGGGCAATAAAAACAATCACTAAAATAAGATAAAAATAAATAAAAGCCATACTAATAAGATAAAAAGTCAGGTTATATACAACAGCAGTGTGGTTGTAACCAGATGTTGAGGACAGCTGCATGACCTGCTCTGTATGACACATCTCTGGCGCCGCAGTCTGCAAGCAGCTTGATCAAACTGGCGACCAGGCCGTCAGTCACGTCGCACTGTTGGTGCCTGTCGGTCCAAAAGCAGATTCAGCGTGTTGATGATGGGATGGAGGATCGCAGCTGTTGTTTTCAGGCTGCGCTGGTTGAGAATCAGCGACATGTAAACAGAACTGATCACATGGTCGCATCGCTGAAACATGTATATATTCTGTGAGGAAAATATTCAGTGACAAAATTGCCACTGTAACATGTTGGATATGTCTTATCTCACTTGTGTCTGATCCGCTTATTGTTTTGTGTCTCAGAACTACATTTCCTCCACGTGGTACCAGACCAGTGCTGTGACTGGGAGAATCTCTGCCAAACACCCAGTAAGTACTGACTGTCTGCTGCCCCTACAAATCACTCTCTGTCTTCATTTCTTTGTCTTTGTTGTTTTTTTATTTTTATTATTTTAACTAGTTGACTTGAGTGGCTGCTTCAGGCTCAGGTCACCCTGCATGTGTTTGGCAGCAGGACGACAGTGCTGAGTTAGTGGAGCTGTCCAAGGTGCTGAACTGCAGGCTGAGCATGGCTGGAGAGTAGAGTAGCTGCATGATCCTGTTTTGTTTTTTGTTTTGTTTTTTACAGTGAAATACACTAATGAAAATAGAAAATTCTGAATGTATGTATCGGTAACAATCAGACAAATAAGTAGTATATAGGATACATGCAGCCCGGTTAGATTTTTCTCAGGGAGAGTGGGATTTTGTAAACGTTCGGTGTCTCCAACTGTTTGATTTTAAATTAAATAGCATGGTGGTTGTACTTACCACATTTTTTTGTTTGGTTTGTAAGATGGCAACAACAGTAGAAGGCTTCAGTGTGTATGAAAGAGCAGGTCTTTTATAAAACCTTCAGATCATTTTTCTATCATTTTCACTCTATGATTTCTTCTTCTTTCTTTTCTCCACTCTAGTCCTTTGCAGTTCTGTCTCTTTGCCGTCATTGTACATTATCTGTTTTTGAAGAAACCCACCGCTGACTAACAATTCTTAGCATTATGTATGAAACGTGTGTGTGTTTGTGTGTGTGGTTGCAGGCAAACAACAATGACAATGTGTTTGTGTGTTCACAGTAGCTGTATTTGAAACTCAGCAGCTGAGTCTTAAAAACATGAGAATGAAGAAGGTTGTGTCAGAGACACGGTGTGTCTGAATGATAGAGAGGATGTACAGTTGAACGGGCCCACTGAAATATTTAAACCAGTAGTTCCTTGAGTGCACGCTCACACACACCAAGAAGAAGTGAGGCACAAGAGGAAAAGCTTAAACCTCTGGGGGGGGAAAAATGTTTGTCACAGATTTCTGAATCCTGAATTCATTTTTTTCATTTTAAAATCCCTCTGTGGTTCCAGGCATCCACTCGTTTTCTGTTAAATCGATGCAGTGTGAAAGTCTACTAAGTTATTATTGTTATAAATGATTAGTATTATCTTGTAGTGATGCAGTTGTGCGTAGAAAGTTCATATTTATGCCAAAGTAAAATTAATGGAAAACAACAGTTATAATCTATTCAAAACCAACCCTGCAGTATGCCTTGGAAAGTGATCAGCAGTAATACAGATGCATGTGCAGTACAGCTAGTTGAACTTATTATTGGACTAAAACATAAACCAACATCATTGTGCTTCATAAAAAGCAAAAAAAAAAAAAAAGCAAACTAAGTCTGAGCCCCAGCTCTGCACCCCGTCCAGATCTTGATGTAATCACCATGTCATAAAATCAATCATCTGAATTTGAGTGCTGAAGTAAAACATGAGGACACTCTGCTCCAAGACACAGCGCAGAGAACATCGATTTTATTAAGCTCGTAATGACTGAAGAACCACTCATCACATTTTCCAGAAGAACTGAGGAATATCTGTTACTTTGAGGGAAATTGAAACTGTTGTGGCTACGACTGGAGCTATCTGTGCAACAGCTGCGTTCAAGAAAATCACAGGGAAAAGGCTGAATTCCCCCTTTTTTGTCTCTCGCTCTGTAACACACTCAGACACAATGTGCTAAAGAATACACACACGTACTGTATCAACAACAGACCAATGCAAACAAACGCTTTGTCTCTTTTCTACTTGTCAGCCTTACTATCACCTGCTGCCTCTCAGCCCGCCCCTCCCTCTCTCTCCCTCTCCCCAGTACGGGGCGGTCGATAGCTCATTCTGACATTACCCAGCTGTCAGGGTCCAGTGGTTCTGTCCCACACTATATACATATATATATATATATATATATATATATATATATATATATATATATATATATATATATATATATATATATATATATATATATATATATATATATATATATACACAGCCATGGAGACAACTTTTCTAATCTCACTTAGCGATTTGCAACCGGTGTGAGCTACACATTGAATTGATCGGGCTGCTGCTGAATGAAATATGAGTGCTGGGCAGCTGTGATTTAACACAGCTCTGTTCCCTCTGCTTTTACACAGTTGTGGGATTTGGACGAGCATCCCATTAAAGCCTGTGGATGCTAAACGATGGAGAACACAGAAATGTCATGAGGAAAGTCAGCAGATTCAGTTCCATGCGTGGTGTTTGATTTGTTGTAGAGATGATTAGTTATGGGCCTCGGTGGCTGAACGGATAAGACACATTCCCTACACAGTGACCGCTGTGTTCCCACTTGGCAAAGTCACTGCCCGAGAATATAGGGCAAAAATGTCCAAAATAAAACAAAAAAAATCAACAATAAAAATGAATAAACTATTGATGTGTATGTGGTGTAACCTGCTTTTCTGTGGATGCATATTGACGCAGGTCAGTGTTTTACATTGACAGCGCAAATGACTATACAGTTAATCCATATCCACATAGAATGAATAAATTAATGAATGAATGTTAAAATCACCGTAAAATTTAAACCTGTGGGTTGTGTACTTTGGTTGGACAAACTTAAAATGGAAGACATGAGAATGTTTCTCATTATTTATACATCGATACTTACATAAAGTTGAAATTGAAAGTTTTCCCTTTGCGAGCATAAAACCAGTGTAAATAGGACGTGAACTGATAGGGTTGTAATTTATATTTCAGCTTCTTTTTGTTATTTCACTAATACTCTATAAGCCTAAGTAGAGACTTTGAATGAACTTCACTTCGTGCGTCAGCATTTATAACCATCAGTGAGACATCCAACCAACCAACCAACCAACCAACCAACACACAGACGTACAAACAAAAAAAAAAAATCTTAAAGATAATGACTGAAGTGATCCGCAGAGGAAGAAGTGCGTGAGTCATAATTATTAAAACTTCTGGTTTAGTTTGTTGCAGAGGATGGACGGAGACTTCTGCTGCATGATTGATTGAAATGAAAAGATAATTTCACCATTAGTGAGCCAGAGGAGAGAAGAGTCAACCCCCTTAAGTCGTTTTCTCTTTTTCTTTGAATTGAAGTTGGTATTCTAGCATATAAATTAACTTCCCTCATAATTATCTTCATCTTAATGTGGAGTGGAATGTGCCAGTAGATAATTGTAGACTCGCTCGGTGATCACTAACATGTCACATCTTATTGCTTTGAAGAGGAAATGCTGCAGTTTATACAGTAGTTTAGGTGTATAAGGCAGAAAATGCAAGTGTTCTGCCACTCAACAGTCCACACACACATATACACAGAGCGCAGTTCATACACACGCATATATTCAAATTAGGCGTGTTGCAGAGGGGTTTAGCTTTCATCTGTTGTGGGTTCAATTGAGGTGAATCCAGACTGCAGCAACAAAGGGGGAGCCTGAATTAAAGCAGGACAGCCATTAAACTGGTTCTGAGTTTAAAGCACTGCAAGAAACGAGTCTCACTGCAGAGGGAAGTGGGGCTTCTCTCCTCCGCCTCATCTGTTTTTATCTACCAAGAGCAAAACACGAGCAGACTGTGAACCTGCAGCTTCTCCTTCTCCACATACATTCACAGTTTGTGCTTCCTTTTTGTCTCCGCACCGACTATCTTTTTATTATTCCCTCCTTCTCCTCTCCTCTTTTTTTTTCTTTCTAATGGAAAGCAGGACAGGAAACATAAATATATACAAGCATACAGACATATTCAAACACATATAAACATACACACATGCTGACATTAGCCATGGAAGAAATGTCAACAACAAAAAAAACAATACATATACATACATATAAACATACAGTATGTACACACATACACATACATACAACCATTCGTCAAAATTCATATGATTATTGTGTAGAATTGGGAGACACGAGTTGTAACTAAAACAACTAAGAGATACAAGAAAAATAACAACACAACACACCGGCATAATCTCCTCTCTTTTCTAATTCCTCATTTCTGACTGCTCCTTTTCTCATACACATTTCCACTTATTAACCCACTTAATAGAGTGATAGTGAAACCAAATGAGGGAAGTAAAACTGGACTCCCCCTCCCTCTAAACAAGCAACAACATTCAGATCACTGTGTCCTTGATGCAGTGCTCTGCTCTGCCTCGCATCTAATACATTTTTTACAGTAACTCGGTTTCATCGGCTTTTGGGCAAACGCTGCAGACATTTGGTAGCTAGATTAAATTGCCACTCGAGTTCCCCTATCTGCTGCTGCTGCTGCAGTGTATCAACCAATCAGCCACGGGCTGCTCTTAGATAAAACTGGCTTCAGTCAGCGCCGCTCCCGGGAGCAATCCCAGAGTTCAGAGGGGCAGAAACTGACAGACAGGAAACTCCCTCCACTCTGGGTCTCCAGTCAGTCACCTTGCCAGCTAATGGATGGGCTGGTTGTGTTGCTTTTGTGGCCAAGTGCCGATCCCTGTCGATGCTGAGCAGATGGATTTTGGCATGTGTGTGTGTTTTTTGAGGTTGCAGCGTAAATAGAGATGATTTAGTAGTCAGTGTGTGTCTGGTTGTGTGTGTTGTGTTGTGCACTCTTTCCAGTGTGCATGAAGACATGTATGTGTATTTGTATGTGCTCAGTGATTACTCATTAAATTGGCACGGTGAGATTAAATTACCTCACACCAGCACACTGATTCAGTCGCCCCCCCATCTGTTTAACAAGGCATTTACTCCTGTGAGACTCGCGCTCTCTGTCTCTTTGCGCGCCAGATTTACGTCGATGAAATCGCTGGGCACATTTGCAACTGCGCCTTTCATTCAATTTGTGCTCACAAACTGTTTGTAATTAGTGCCAGATGCACTGATGTAGCAGTGTAAATCATTTGAAATAGAATCTGTCAATCCAACATTACTAATAAAGTATTGTACAGTATTGAGAGGAAACCACTGGAGTGCATCCGTAGCCATAATACTGGGTCACTAGGACAATACCAGTAATAAACTGGTACACTGATATAACATGGACCTGCTCATGTAGACATTTTGGTGGTCAAAGTGAGACAGAGATCCTGCGCAGATGGTGAAATATGTAGAACTCATTTACAGAAGAAAGACAGTGTAACATTTAGAAAATATGCATAATCGCATATTAAGGTGAATAGTTCAATTGAATGATGAAGGTAATATTATATTACTTTAGGGAAAGAAAAGCCTCTGAATAGTCTCCCTCAGCAGGATGGTGTGAGTGTTCATTCAGCTTCAGCTCATTAACAGAATAAATGTTCACAGACACCGGCTTTGAACCAGGTCTCTCTATTTTAATGAAGTTAAGTATTCACAATCCCACCCTGCTGATAATAGGTAAACAGAACCGGCTAGGTAATGATAAAATATTCACTCCGGTGTGAAACTTTCCCAAGGAGGTGAATTTATCCTCCACAAATGCATATTGAATATAGAGCCATAGGGAAGTGTTGGAGCAGTCCGGCTGTGACTCGGGTTTGATTCCCAGGTTCCCTGTGAACCAAGGTTGCATTAAGAAGATGTAAAAACCTATAGAGATATAGAGATAGTTGATCCTCTGTGGTGGCGACTCCGCATGGGAACAGCTTAAAAGCAACAAACAAACAACAACAACTGTAGCTACTAATCTAATCTCACTGGTATAATCCTGCCATTTCAGAATAATTACTGTACTTAAAGGGATAGTTCAACATTTTGGCAAATTCTCCTATTGCTATAATCCCTATAGTCAGCAGTAGGTTTATTACCTTTAATAGTCGGTGCATGTTGTTTTGAGATCAGCGGGGCAGAGACGTGAGCTGCTCAGCAAACACAATGGAGGTGAACGGTACAGGTTCCCTGTCCCTCATCAAATCAATTACACAATCCAACAACTCCAAAATGCTCTGGTGGACAAGTTGTGACCTGCACATTCACCACGCTATGAGATAATCATGTAATTTATTATGTAATATTACTAGGGCTGACCCAAAAAAATCGGAGCTTCGCAGCTTCGTTCGTTGCCATGGTAATCGATCATGAAGTCCGTGATCGATTGTTTTTTTCTTCTTCCTTTTTTCCTTTTTGACACCGGTTCTCATCGGCAATTGTTACATTAAAATGAGTAGGCTACTTGGCATCCTGGAAACCTGCCTGATTTTGGAGATACGCAGTGTTTGTTTGCCATTACTTTCATTATTTCCGCTACGCTCCCGCCCCCCCGCTCCCCGTCAGACGTTACGGTCACGGTTTGATTGTTCAGTTATCTGCATCTTAGCTGCAGATGAAGTAGTTTAACCAAACCATCATGATTGTTTTAACCAATGCTAATCCAAAACCATGAATCCCTGGGTCAGCAGTGCCAACAGGTGCTTTCACAACAAGTGTCATTGACGGGCTCTCATGGGGTCCGAGCAGACCCACTAGAGGACCAATAAGAGCCAATTGCAGGTTCATTATCAGGCAATTATTGTGTGTCCATATTAGACCATGAGGGGGCCATTAAAGGATACAAACAGCGGGTTGTTATGGAGAATAAGGAACGATGCTGTTCACAGTGTGATCGGAGGAAAGATAACACGGAAACATATCTGCATGATGGAGTGGCCCATTCAGAGTCAATGAGCCCATGAGAGCAAAACACAAGCATGTGTGTCGGTGTGTTTGGCAGTCATTGGCTCATGCATATTTTCAGGCTGTATGTGTGTGTGTGTTTGTCTGTTTTGTGTCTGACAGCCTAGGAATATTTATGTTGTTTGTGTGTGTGTGTTTGTGTGTGTGTCTGTGCAACAAAGTATTTGTGTCAGCTCTGTATAATTCACGCACCTTGATGTAATTAGAGGAAGAACAACAACATCAGCTGCCATTTAATGCAGTCCGCCCTGTACAAGTGCTCGGGTGTGTCTGTTTGTGCCTTTTTCATGTTTTGTGTGTCTGTGGATGTGCTGCTACACACACACACACCATGTGACTGCTCGCTCACTCACTTTGCTCTCTGTGTTTGATATCTGTAAGTGTGTGTGCTCCTCTGCTTGAACATTTGTAAGAGGCAGTTTGAGCTGTAGACAATTTAGTGGAAATAATAAATGAAATGCAAGGATAATATGAGTGTGTGTTAGTATGAGAGTGTGTGTGTGTGTGTGTGTGTGTGTGTGTGTGTGTGTGTGTGTGTGTGTGTGTGTGTGTGTGTGTGTGTGTGTGTGTGTGTGTGTGTGTGTGTGTGTGTGTGTGTGTGTGTGTGTGTGTGTAAATGTGTATTTGTGTGTGCACTCTCACAGCCTGACTCCCACAGTGTCCACTAATGAACTGTTTCTCTGATCCTCGTGACACAGTGAGGGTGATAATGACTCAGATGACACACAGTGCAGGGGTGGGTGGGTGTGTGTGTGTGCATTTTGTTCCTATACTGTAAGTACGTGTACGTACATGCGCGCTGTCATCTTATCTGACATGTAGCTTCTTGGCGTGAGAGTTGTGGAGTGGGCATGGTCTGGGGGTTTTGTGTGGCAGCACCTGGATTATTGAGCAACATCATCAGTTACTAGTGAAATTAAAGAAGTGTAACAGCTTAATTATTGATTATTGGCTATATAATGTTCATGTTATTGTGCCCCCCCCCCTCCCTTCTGTTGCTGCTCTCACTGCCAGGTTTTACTTCACACCAGAGCTGCATGATATAATACACAAACTCTCCTATTGCAGTTATATGTATATTATAGGCAGGGTTATGTTGTGTGGCATATTGTGATTGCAATTTCATTCATCATTTGTTGCTTTATTTTTTACCAAAAAAGCAATCAAACTTGATTATATTACAACACATTTAACCTTTATGGGGGGGAAAACCCCAACAATTTGGATATTGCTCTTAACCATATTGCGATTTCGACTGTATTGTGTCAATCGTACTATATCATCACCTTTTCAACCTATAAACACTCCACTGATGCTCCTCACTTCCACACGCGCCACAGTGTGATCATCTCTTGTAAACAGTTTTGTTTATTCACTCATAAGTGAAACACTAATTTGTTTGTTAACCTGACTCAAGTGTCCTCTCCTTGTTGCAAACACTGAGCTGGTTTGTTCCAATGTTGTGTGTGTGTGTGTGTTTGAGAAAGACTGGCATTGATTATCTGTGTTGGTGTGTGTAACATGTGTACAGTGAGGTTTTCATGTATATTATTGACCGATGCTGGGGAAAGGGATCGTGTGCGTGTGTGTGTGTGTAAACTGTACAGTCAGCAGGGAGCAGAGCAATCTGACCCTGACAAGTTTATTTATTTCAACATTTCCCATTCATCTTGTCTCTCTCCGACCACAGTGACGCACATCGTGGTCCCTCTGCATCTCCGCTGTTTAATGCTCTGACTCTCGTTATTTCCTCTTTTTGTCTCTTGGTCCTTGTCCCTCTATTTCCCCCCATGTTTCCATCTTTTAAAATGTCTTTTCCTTTCTTGACCATTTCTACCTGCACATGCTCGGCTAGATACCAGAGACTGGCACTCTTGAATAATAGGTATAAGTTGCATTTATTATGGGCAAAAAAAGACGGACATGTGCACATGCATGACTTTAAACCATCTTAAGGTTTGATTGCATATCAAAACACAAGGCACCGCTCTCTTCACATGTCTATAATCAACATACGTAGATACAAAACAACAACCCCCAGATAGTTTGGCTGTGTTATTTCTTTCCCTTATACAGTCTGCTTACTGTTTCCATGAGGCGTCTTTAATTCGATATTGCTAAATGTGGAAAAGTTTTGACTCTGTATAAGACTGACAGCCTGAGCCAGAGCTTCACGCTCTTTGCATGAGTTTTCTTCTCTTGCACGTTTTCACCGTGTGTATTTGTTGATGTAGCAGAGAAACATGTGTGTGTGTGTGTATTTACTAAAGAAAGAGATCTGACTGTACCCTGGGAAAATGAGTATCCACTGTGCTGACGGTCTGTCAGCCGACGCACTGGGCTCTGTGTCCTATATGTATGAGTCTGTGTGTGTTCGTGTGTGTGCGTGCGTGCCGAATCCTGATTTATGCTGCCGTCACTGCAACACTGTGCATGATGGGAAAGCTGAGCATTCACAACTGACAAACTGAATCACCTGTCAGATCACAGGGAAACACACACACACACACACCTTTTCTGCCCTGAACACACACCACAGGTCACGTATCTCATGCACTGCTGTAGGAGCACCGTCACTGAACCTGCGTGTGTGTGTGTGTGTGTGTGTGTGTGTGTGTGTGTATTGGTACTGTACATGAGGGGCCGGCGCCTGTTCCTTCCCTAATGTATTCTTTTCACTGTCCACACCCTGCCACTGCAGTCCTGTCTTTTCATATCCTCCTGCCCCCCGACCCTCCCCACCCTCCATCCTCTCTCCTCCCCTCCTCCCATCCTTCCTCTCTCTCTCTCTCTCTCTCTCTCTCTCTCTCTCTCTCTCTCTCTCTCTCTCTCTCTCCTGAATAATGAATGAGTGTTGGAAGCAGAGAGCTGCTTTCTCTCTCTCTCTTTCACTGGATCACACACACACACAACCGTGCACACACTTACTGTGAGGTCAAACCAACCACATGCACACTTGGATTTTGACCATGTTGGGAGAATATTTTGTGTGTGTGTGTGTGTGTGTTTCATGTGCTTTTCTTCACCTGCCCCCCTCTCTTTGTTCACCAAAGTCGTGTGTGTGTTGTTGTGTACACACTGATTAATGTGTCCTGCACATCCTTGATAATAACCTTTAACATCGTGACCTCCTCCTCCTCCTTTCAACACACACACACCTTGCTTCGTGTGTGTTGAAAGGGCGGTTACAGTGGGATTAACAGGGATTAAAATGGAACTGCTGAGTCTGAATCTGCTTTTCGCTTCTCAACCGTGTGTGTGTGTGTGTGTGCTTACTGGTGAACCTAATCACTTTCCCATTTTTCTTCCTTCAGGCAGAACAAAACTGCATACATGTAATTTTGTGTGTGTCTGTATCAGCAGCATCTTAGATTACTCTGTGGGTCGATGCAGGATGGGCGCGATGCCCAGTGAGCATCAGGCTGCTCCTATTTTAAGACGTGTGTCGGAAAACTTAAAAGATCTGTATTGGCTGTAGTCTCAGGACGGCTTTCTGTTTTTCTTAATCTCAGCCAAGCGAAGCAACCGGCGTTATTTAAATGCCCCGTTAGTCGTGGAATTTCAGGAATATTTGGGAAATTCAGGACCACCATTTTTTTTCTTTCTCTGTTCATTTATTTTGTGTTTGTTGATCACCTAATGTTGCACCACTGTATTATTTGATTAAGTGTCCTCCTCACCCTGTATTGCACTACTGTATATAATAATTTGAGTATTTGGGAAACAGGAGACGACACCAAGACAAGACAGCCGACTAGTTAGTTAGTTAGTTATTCATGTGCAGTTGTGTGACTTTACATATGATGTTGCATGAATTATTATAGTAGATTAAAAACTTGTAACTAGAACAAAACTGACATTTTCTTACTCAGTTCATAGCTCGAACTACAAATAAAAAGTGAGAGCTGCCTGCAGGAGAAAAGCTGGACGTTCAGCCAGCTTCCACAGTCGTTCTGGAGGTCATTTGTATCAGTCTTGACTGAGGAGTTTCAATTACCAGATATGAAACAGGAGCAATGGATAGATGCCTGAAGTGTCACAAGTTCAGTTTGTTTGTCAGAGAGAGAGAGCACTGTTTTGTCAGAGTGTTTTGTGTGACTCTTTAGAGAACAATTGGAGGTGGGTATTTACCAGGTCACTGGAAATGTATCATGTGTTTTTGTAGCTAGAAACACAGTCGGCCTCCTCTGCTTTGACCTTTTTTTTAATTTGCCTCTTGTCCAAATCCCTCAACTTTATGGGAGAGTGAGACAAAAACGCTGGAGTGGCCCTTTAAATCACACAGCATCAGTAACATTTTAATGAGACAAACAGTGTACAGTATTTGTAGGCACCGCTACACAGGCTTTTTCTTTTCTTTTTTTCTTTTTTCTTTTTTTTTACCACCAACTGAGGGTCACCTCCACACCTCCATCTTTTCCTCCATCCCTTCATCACAGCCTCAGAGGAGCATGCTGGGAGCAGCTGTAGATATATGCAGCTGACCTTTCTCACTTATGTAGAGCTGGAGTAGTACTAGTAGTAGGGGAATCATTTATCTGTTACCACCACACACACACACACACTGCACTCCAGCTGGTTTTACACAATGTGTCTTCTCCCCCCAAAACTAGAACTTCCAGGCTCTGCCCAGACAGCCACTCCAAATCACCAAGAAGCAGTACATCCAAGGTAAAGTGTTGTATGTATGTATGTAGTATGTCATATTTTTACAATGGTTTTGTATGGACTGCTCTGTTACTGCATCTCTAAACTAAATTAAATGAAATAAAATAGTTGATTGTGGAAAAAAAGGGGGGAAAAAAGGTAAAGTCCACACACACACACTCCTCCCACATGGTCTGGAGAATGAGACAGTGATAAATGTCGAGGTGTGTGTGTGTGTGTGTGTGTGAGGGGGAGATGTTTCTCTTGGTATAAGCTGATGAGCAGGGAGCCAGTAAAGAGGGTTTATGTGGATGGTAAAACTCTGCAGCAGCAAAGGGCCAGTCACTAAAAAAAGTGTCTCCTTTGTGTTGTGTGTTTGTGTTTGTCTGCTCCATCCTGCGGCTTGTCTGGATTTAACTTGTACTCTTGTGTATGCCTCCAAGTCGTGCTGCTGATTGTATGATGAAAAGTTAATATCGGGATCAAAAAACGAAAACATTTCTCTTTTTTTTCCAATTTTGCCTTTCTACTCCCCAAAAGATGGAGATGACAGTGAAAGCTGGATTAAAAGAGATTAAATGGGACATATTGTGTTTTTAAAATGGACCTGGAAGTTGTTTCTCCTCCTGTCCCCTCTGGTGCACACACACTCACACACACACATGCTGGTTTGATGGTGCACTGTGTGAGCTAACTAAAGAAAAAGTCCCATAATTCACTGTAAACACGACCGTTGTTTAGCGTGTGCGACATGAGCACAGATCCAGTTAAAACATGTAAGTAAATGAGCAGCTGTGCCTAACTGATCACGTATGCAGCATCAGGTACCGAGCCCATCTTTCAGTCTTTCAGCAGCACCGTGTAGTATCTGCGTCTACTTTGATGAGAAGAATGGTTTCCACCAGACAGCTGGAGGAGAACGTTATCCATATGGACACAAGCGGCGATAGATTGACGGCGTCGGGTTAGATGAATCCTCCATCGTACCTCCTCTGTTCTCACTCTCTTGAGTCAACAAACAACAGACAGCTGCAATTTTATCCTCTGGTAAAAGTTTTAATTACCTCGTCGTCGTCGTCGTCTCACTCTTGTTGCACACCGTCATCATTTGATGAAAACTGCCGCACCAACACTTTGGGAAAAACGGCCTGACTCTTCAGTTTTGTGTCACAGCGGCTTGAGAGCACCACAGCAGTTACTGTATATCAGAGCAGAAATATGATGCCTCAACAACAAGAGCTACCTCAACTACATTGTTTTGAATATACTTTTATTCGATCTTATGTTGGTTTATATTGTCAGATTTTACCTATAGTCTTTGTTGAAGGAAGATCAATTGCCTTACTTGATTGATTGAAACCTTTATTTATCCCTGTAGGGAGATTAATGTGTCCAAAAACAGCAACACTTAAAAAAAGGAGAGGCAGAAGACGGTCATTTAAAAAAAAGATAATTGGTTAAAGAAAGGTAATAAGCTAGTAAGGATAATAAATAAATGAAAGGACAGCACAAGAGAGGCATAACCAACTTCTGAAGTATTAAAAAGTAAAGTGCCAGGTCATAGTTAAAAAAAAAAAAAAGTCAAAAAGTGCCATGTCATGGGTCAAAGTGCCAAGTCCTTTCTTATAAAGAATTGTGTACAAGTTACTTTTCTAAACAAACCCAGCTGTTTCTCCATGTTCATCTCTATAATGCTGGCCAGGGCTCACTCTGTATGCAAGAGAAAAGATAGACACCCTCAAGGCCAAATTATTTGATCTGGATCTCATCTGAAGTCGACGTGCTACTTTATCCTTCTATCAACCTCTCAGTCTGCCCAACTATGATGTCATGTTTTTGTGTCATCACAACAGGCAGAGTTTGATAAACAATCAGCTCCTAATTAAGGGTGACTTGTTTTTGTTTGTGGTTCTGTGAAGTCACGTCTGGTCTGGAGCGCTGCCTGCAGGTGTAACTACCCCCACCCCCCCCCTACCCCCCGCTCCAGAGATGTTGGATTAGCCGGGCCGTGACAGTTGTGTCCTAAAAACACGTGGAAAAACAGCAAAGAAATTCTCCATTTGTGAATGAATAAAACATCAAAACAAGTCCATCCATCTGTTGGCGCGGCCAGTCCACATTGACTCAGCTGTCAGTCACAGCCAGTGCAGCCACACTCAGCTTTATAGCTCTATTTCTGTCCCCTGCTCTCTCACTGTTTCTATCTCTCTCTCTCTGTTTGAGTGATTCATAGGTGCCAACATCAGCACCTCTGCTCCTCACTCACTCCGACTCTCAAAGCCCCTTGTCATCAAATCTCCTTCAGTCCCCGCTGCAGCCCTCATATCATCCCCTTTAGCCTGTAGCATCCCTCTCTCTCTATCCCTCTGCCATCCCCCAATCCTCTTGTGCCTTCAGGGGAGAATTTGCAGCCTTAATCACGTCTGATTACGGCGCCCCCTGTTTTGTGTGTGTCTGCACTGCTGAGGTGGTAACTTCCACCATGCTGACATCGGATGTGACGGTGCATTGTTATGGAGCCCATCATTGCAGAGTGCAGAGTTAAGTCTGATCCTGATTGGATTTGGATTGGCCTCTAAATGAGGCGTTGTGGCTTCATAACTTAACTCCTCATTAAGTCAGATGTCAGCGTTAACTCGCTTTATTGCTCCACCGAGTCCCCCACCGCCGCCACTGCTGCTCTCTCTCTCTCTCCTCCTCTCTCTCTGCGCCTCTCTGACTCTCACCAACGCATTATTAGAAATAAATCACTCTTTTATGATGTGTGTCTTGTCAGTAAATTTGTTTTTGTAATGTTGTATGCTGAGCTGCTGCTTATTTTTTACAACGTAGGTTTTTAGTTTGATTTCTGTGTGGCCTGGCTCATCACCAGTGTTTCTAACGACAGTATTTATTCATTGACGTGGCCTGACACAATTAAAAATGCATCTGTGATAAGATGAGGCTGGATTGCTCCAACAAGGTTTAACTACCAAACCAGATTATATTGAAATTCTTTAAGGTTTAACATTCACAATGGCTGCATTTTTAAATTGGATTGACCAAAATTAAGGTCCTTCTTGTCATAGATACCTTTCCCAGTTAAACTTTTATTTAAATTCAGATTAAACCTAGTTTTACTAAACTTGGATCAGATCTAATCTTAGATTAAATTAAACCTTATTGGTGCAATACAGCTCAAGTGTTTATGTGTGGTTCCACACTGCACACCAGGTATTTCTGGTATAATTTCACCTTTATGTTCAGTTTTACTGTGACAACCCCCCCAAAATATAAAATAACCTCTATAAATCCACTTTATTGTCACATAAAACGAAGGAAATTGGAAAATCCACTGAAATGTCACAACAGTGAGGTCTGGTGTGCTGAGATGTTCCTCAGGGGTCTGTGTTTGGTCTTATAGGAAAGGAGGAAGAGGTGGTGACCGTTCACCCTCGAGCCATGTTCATCCCCCAGAAAGGCTGCACCTTCCTCGCTGCAGGTAGGACAGTATATGAACTCATAGGCGGCGCTAGGGCAGAAGGAATGGGGAAGCTACGGGACAAAAAAAAAAAAAGAAAAAGAAAAAAGAAAGTCTTTACCCAGGCAGATATATAGTTTTGATGTTCATCAAACTGAGATGCAGCAGAATGATTCTTTTCATTCTCTACTTGTTTTTTTGTTGTTGTTTTTTGCTGTTGTAGTAGCCCATAATTAACCTAATCAATGTTCTTACCCTAAGCAGCATACGCCACGGGGCGTTTGTGTCATATTTCTCAACTATTTCTTCAGGTTTAAATCCTCTTAGTTGTCGCTCTCGATGTACAGAAGCAACAGAGTTGACAGTAGGCCTATCTGCTGTGCCATTGTCCTCGTCCAGTTGCGCAACTGCTGTATCGCTGAGAATGTGCGCTCACACAGGTGTCCAGAGGTAGGCTGGTGACTGGAGGAGGGAGGCAGCAGGTGTCCGGGCGGTCGGGGCTGCTGTCTGGACGTAACTTAGGCCAGTGACTGGAGGAGGGTGTGCGCAGGTGTTCGGGGGGGCGCGGCTGTCCGGAGGTAGACCGGTGACTCGCGGGCAGTGGCCGGTATCCGGGGGGGGAGGCAGCCGGTGTCATGATGGAGGCCAGGGGCAGGAGAGAAGGCGGCAGCCGGTCGTGGAAGCATCGCGGTCGGCTTCATTGCTGCTGCTTCATGGGACTCTCGGACTCGTTAATTTTGATATTCAAAAACCTTCTAATGTCCGTTTTACCGGGCTTTTTTCTTTTAATTTCGCTGGACTGTCAGTGACTAGCATAGCGAGGCAAAGGGGTAAGCTTCTACGCTGCGCGTTGTAGCTACGCCGTGTGTACGTAATGACGCAGGTAACCAGTCAAATACCACTGAAATAAAAAATAAATAAACCATCGACATAGATAATACTTTAAAAATGTGTGTTTTAATGTATTTCCCACCTCTTTCTAAAATATAATTTAAAAACAACAACGAAAAAAAAACCATTATTTAATTTTTACATTTTATTATTTGTGATGATTTTATTTTATTTTCTGTGACAATCTAGGGGAAGCTAAGCTTCCCTTAGCCTATTGATAGCGCCGCCTATGTATGAACTCAATGTATATATATGTATATATAGATTTACATTTTTCCTCTTTCACCTCAATCATACATTTACTTTTAAAATTTTAACTTTGCTTTTGCCTATAAACTGTTTCCCTTTGCACAAATACTGAATGTTACAATTTTATTTCAATTTTTTTTAAATGTTTTAAAAAAAAAAGGTTATTGAATCTCCTCCTTGTAATAACAGGCAGCTGTTCACTGTTCCTACATTAGCAAGCAGCTAACAAGTAAAGGCCACACTCATGGGCTTTAATCACTCACATGTTTTGACACAAATTAACTTTTACCCTTGATTCAGCAGCTGCTCAGGCATGTCATTGCATTCACTGTTGACCCAGCCGATAGCTGCCGAACCTAAGGGAGCGGAAAAAAGTTCCTGCTCCGCAGTTCCAGCAGCAACATTAGTTCTGCTTTTATAGTTCAGCCTTGTGGAAAAAGCTGCGTAAGCATCTGTTGATAGCAGTTCGTATGAAAATATGGAAATGTGAACCATACAGGAGATGTCCCAGAAATCTCCCGCTAGTTGTTGTCTTGTTGTTTTTGTCCTTGCATGTGCAGCGTGCAACATCGCCGTTTGTCTAGTCGAGTTCGTGTAATAAAAAAAAAAACCTTTGATGTTGACACGACCTCAGCTGGCATCATAAGGTCACTTGAGGGTGTGACGCTGGTCCATGCTGCGCGGGCAGAGCGGGGACACTGTCAGCTCGGCAGAGCTTTGTGGGGAACGCCGGGTGTCTGCTGGCTGTGACAGTGTGTCGCGCACTTACATAACCAGGCAGATAAAGCAGGGTGAGCAGGAGGACAGCAGCAGCAGCAGGATAAAGAGTGAGGATCCCACATATACACACACACAACATGGCAGCGGTTCATAAACACACGCACACCGTCAGGCCAGCACATGCCCACACAACCCAACACACACACACATGCACTTAGAGGCAAGGTTGCTATGGAAACAACCCCTCTTAGGGGAGCCCTCGCCCTGTCATGTCCTCCGTTGTCCTTCCCAAACTGGAACAACTGCTGTGTGTGTGTGTGTGTGTGTGTGTGTGTGTGTTTAAATCACGATCACTTTCCGGTGTCACTAGAAAAAGTTCAACTAGCAGACATGTCTAAAGGTATTATGTGTCAGAGTGTGACCTCACTGTCTGTGAAAGCTTTGTGTGTGTGTGTGTGTGTGTGTTGTTATGATGTAGATTAGGTCTTAAGTGTGTGTTGTGTTGCGTATCGATCTCACCTCTCAGCAGAATCCACGTCATGGCCATCAAATCTGTTTTTACCAGAGATAAAAACAAACTATTCTTCATGTTCTATTTTTTTTTTTCCTCAAACAAACCTGTGTGTTCCTGATCTGTGTTTGTTTGTTTATGGTTGCAAATGTTCACATCTTCTGTGTGTGTGTGTGTGGGGGGGGGGGGGGGGGGGGGGGGGGGGGCTGGAGCAGAGAGGAGAGGGAGAGGCTGGCCAAAACGAGAACAAAGGCAGCTTTAATTCCCTCATCAACCTCGTTAGTCCTGTTAAAAAACATGTGGTAAAAATGGTTTTAGCACAAATCTGTAGTTTTATTTCTTTTAGACCTCTCATACATTTCCACTACCACAGATTTGGTGTGAATGCATATTGAACAGCTCATTAACTGGCCCAGTAGTCAGGAATCACAGCTTTAGGTGCAGAACTGATAATTAATAAATTAAAGGCAGCTCATCTTACATATTATTTTTTGTTAAAGGTTTCCTGTGGAGTGTGTCTTACTAACACACTGTGTGTCCTTGAACAGATTTTCTCCCTCATAAAACATTAGTAAAGCTGATTTCTTTTACTTTAATCTTTAATTGTGCCTGTATTCACCTGTGTTTGATACTGTAGCTTCCAGTCTTCTTCTTTATCTTCTCTGCCTTTTCTGGTGCACTGCTGCTTCATCTTTGTGAACAAAACACAAGGAAGCTTTAATTCATGGGTGTTCATCTCAAAATGTGTGACACTAGTAGTTTTAGAGAAGGTGATGAGTCCATAGCGACTGGTTTTCTGGATTATTTCATTTGGAAATGAAACGTGTTCCTCCTCCTGCAGGGTTTTAGTTATTTCATCAGTACACGTGGGACACATTTCCTCCTCAATAGACTTTCACAATCCAGTTAAACCTTCAGTGGAGAGAGTGGTCCCAGATTCTGGACCCGTAGTACCGTACTGTACTGTACTGTACGTCTATATCCTCCTCTTTGTGTTCTGGTTGATTCATTCTTCCCGGAAGCTTCTTTAGACCGAACCACAACCCACAGGGGACATTTCATATTCTCGATGTGCAGGTTTTAGTTGAGCTCTTAAGCTTTTATCCATAACCTTCATGCTCTGTTCTGTACTGCGGAGCATCACTGAGGGCTGCTCAGGGTTCTGTGGGTGGTGGCATTAAAGATGTATGAGACGTGGCTTAGACCCGTCAATATCTTAGCACACTGTCCAAGGAAATGTAGGGGGGAAACCGACTTATATATTGTTTAAATATCAACTGTTTAAACTTACACATGCTGCTAGATTGAACATTAATACTGTATATAGCAGGATATTTGACAAATTTAACAAAAGACGATTCTACATAAGTGGTTAATTAGGGCTACAAATAATTATTAGTCATTACAGTTCAATTACGAACATTAAAATAATAATCGATACCCAGCATTAAGGCACCAGACCCCAAATTGATTTACTTATTTTGTTTATAATCAACATTTAAAGTAGTTCAAGTGCATTGATTTAGGTTTAGCTACAATTCAATACATTGTATGTCACTGATTGAAGTAAAGCAGATCTTGTTAAATTAATTAAATTCAGTGGAAACCAATAGTCAATTGAAAGTCAATCAATAGTGAACATACTAATACATCTGACATGATCCTACAGCGTCTAAAAACAGTTCAATTATGTGGCGTTCAGTGTCTCTAATTTTAGGGTCAGTCTGTAGAGAGCTTACTGTAGGTCGGAGTTATTCCTGTACGGATCAATACCAAGGATTCTTGATGGTGACGTTTATTATAACACACACACACACAGTTCACATACTCCAGATGAAAGTGAAGTTGTCTGGTCTTTTTTCATACAGGCATGAATCAGCTAAATATTCTCTTTTCCTTTCTACGTCTGTCACACACAATATGCATGAAGGAAAACACTTTCTTTCACTCTCTCTCACACACACACACACACACACACACACACACAGATCCTGGTCAGCAATATGTTTCCGAGGCTGCCGGCTATGCTTGGAGGAAATGTGATCGGGCTCATAAAACATTGATGGGATGATATCTTTAGAAACTCCCTGCTTTACCTCATCACAACCAAAAGCCAGTCGTTTCTCTCTCTTCCTGCATCGCTCACCTCGCCGTCACCCCTCCACTCTTCTGAGGTCTCACTCTTCCTCTCTCCCTCTCTCTCTCTCTCCTGTTTTATCCTCTTCCTCTGCAGTCTCTGTCTGACTGGGGTTAAACAGTAAAAGCTGTTTGTTTTTAACCTGCACTGTGACATAACCCGTCTGGGGACTTTCTGTGTCTCTCTCTCCTTTTTTCAGCACAGGGCTGAGTAATATGAACAGGAAACACATTTATCTCCATAGTGATAAATGTGACAATAATTATTTCAAATGCATCAGTGTATAAACCCCACCCCACACCCCCATCCCCCCAGCCCTCATCTCTCTGTCTGTTCCCACAGCAGCAGGAACCTGTTACAGCTGGTTGCTTCACCCTGACTCTCAGTTTTCCCTGCATTTAGCAGGGGGTTAATTTGATTTTGAAGCAGTCGAGCAAAGACGTGTGTCTGAGTGAAAACGCAGTAATGGAATGTGCTGGAGTTTCTCTGTGTGTGTGGATGTAGGTGTGTGTAGGTTGTGTGTGTGTGTGACTATTTCTTGATAGAGTCTCGATCTGCCAGGCTGACAAGAGCTGCAGATGTGTCAGTACAGGACATGTCGTCCTAACACTGTCACCTAACTCAAAGTGATGTGTGTTCCCTTTCTCCATGGGTCTGTCCATATTTGTCTTTAAATTGTTCTCTGCCTGTGTGCATCTGTAAATGCATGTATATTATGGTCTGTATGTATGTTTTTCAACGCGTCTCATTTATAGCCCCTGGTTATCTCTCTGTAAGCGCCTCAGGCAAATCTCTGAAATGATTTGGTCTCAATAGCTTTTTTTTATTTGTCAGTTCTGCAGCTTTACTGTCCTGCAACTATACCCACTCCTGTCCACTACTGTTTTAAAGGGATAGTTCAACATTTTGGCAAATTGGCCCATTGCCATAATCCCTATAGTCATAGCAGTAGGTCCATTACCTTTAATTGTCAGTGCAAGCTATATTTAGAACGGCGGAGCAGAGCCGCAAGCTGCTCAGAGCTACGCTATGTAGGCTAATGGGATTTCTTGGTTTCCCTCATCAAACTCATCAAATACCCAATCCAACAACTCCAAAACACTCTTGTGGACAAGTTGTGACCTGCACATTTACCACGCTATGAGATAATAACGGGACGTTATGAGACAGAGTTGTTTTAGAGGTAAATGCAGAGACTGCTTGCTGAAAAACTGCCTCCAACGGGTACGCGCATCAGCGGTTTTGCATGAATTTACCTCAAAAACAACTCCGGTATTTGCAGTCTACATAACAAAAGACTGATCTTTTTTTCCCCCATTCCGACTACATGTTTTTTCTACCTATGTGTTAATAGTTGCACTAGCTCAACACAATAATTAATATCATCTTTTGTTCATTAGTCGCATGTATAGTGTGGAGAGCAGTGCGGGAGTTCAAAGCGCTCCATCACTGTGACTGCCTGCCATTAGGGATATTGCCACATCAAAGTGAATGAATGAATAATTTTAAATGCACTGAATGACCCGAGGCCCAGTCAGCAGCTGCTGTATTTACATTCACACAAATCTCTGGTCAACGTGAAACAGTCACAACAATGTGACTTCTCTTCAGTCACCCAGCTTTAGTTGTTTTAGTGTGAGATGGACGTTCGGCAAGTTCAGCATCAGATCACGTTGATGTATTCAGTTTATCCTGTTGGAAGGTGTAATATTGGAGTGAGGTGGAGAAGATGTAGATTTTACTTGTGCACGTTGTAGTGCAAAATACTTTTTTCTATGTATAAATGCACGTGTGCCAGGAAGGTGGTGAAAAAATGATGAAGTGAATTACTAAATCAGTGGAAAATAGTGGAAGAGAGGATTATTTTCAGATTGTGTGATTCTTTTTTTAACACCCGTTCCTCACCAGATTACAAAACCCAGTCCCTGTTGGCAGACGATTTTCACTTCCAACGGGTTATTACTGTAAGACGTTACGCAGCACTTATTATAGTTAGAAATTGGCTAAATCGAGTTAAAATTAGATTGTTATTACTGTTAAATGTGCTGAGCGTCGCTGGATCAAGTGTCCTGATTCACATTTAATTGAACTGGCACAGTTGGTTCAGTTTGAAGTCTGCTGGATGACAGAAACTCTGGAAGGGAGTTTATTGTAGATGTTGTATTTACTTTTTTTCATTCTTATAATCATGTGTGTCATATACAGAAAGAGTGGATTGTTTTTGGAATACAGGTTCACAAAGAGTGTTTTTTTGTGTGTGTGTGAATTTGTAGCAGCAGTTTGTGTTTGTGCTTTTGATCACGGTGCAACGCTGTCACAATTTTTTTTCCTGCAACTTTCACACAATCAAGTGTGATGACACAAAATTGTTCACTTACCTGAAAACATCAGTCGTGAGCGTGATGTTTTGTTGGTGGCAGAAGGTAAAAAAAAAAGAAAGAAAGAAAAAGGGACAGTTTCTCGCCAACATCCCACAGTTTTCCACAACAGTAATAACACAGAGACACAACAGGAGGATTGACTGTGGCTGTTTGCTGCTGCTCTCCTTCACCTACGCCACTGACTTAGAGCTGAATTACAAGTATGTGACACCCACTCCCTGAAGGTTACGCAGAGTTATTCTGGGAAACGTTGGAAGTCACCAAACAAAGATGACAGGTGGGGGAACAGCTAGTGCCACAAAACTGTAGTTTCACCAGCATGAAACATCACGCTGTGTGTACTTAATGTCTCCAATTAATTATAGTGTTTACTTCAACTATGTTCTCACTCTTGAATTCTGACTTCTTCTTTTTTTTTTGCACTTACAGTGACACACACAGATGTGTTTGCTTTCTCCAGTGTGTCATTAAAGTTGTATCTTGCTCACACTGATTTAAATATTTCAATCCATTACATAAAATGCTGAATTCTAGCTGTGTCATGCATAATTTTATATAACTTTTCTCTTATGTCATCACAAAATATGTTACTATTGCGTATCTCTATTCTCATTTTATATGGTTTTATATTATTTACCTAACCTAGATGTATAATAATATAGTAATAATTAAATATTTGACAAGCAAGTGTTGATCTATTGCTTTAAATGAAAGATTGAAGTGTTTAAACCAAACTTGTGGGTCCACAACTGGTCAGTCAGGACGGTGTGTGATTGGCCGACAGTGGTTTAAATGAAGCAGATGTTTGTTTACATGTTTGTCTTCTCGTCAGATTTCTGCCAGGTGGAGCTGCGTCTGTTGGCTCATCTCTCCTCCGACCCCGAGCTGCTGCACATTTTCACCAACCCCCAGGCTGACGTCTTCACCATGCTGGCCTCTCAGTGGTAAGTCACTCACACACACACACACACACACACACACACACACACACACACACCTGACATCCTTGCAAAGGCCAGTGTTGATACTCCACAGGCTCTCTCTCTCTCTCTCTCTCTCTCTCTCTCTCTCCCAGTCTCTCTCCAGACTGCCAGCTCCTTCACTTCAAACGCTAATAACCTTGTTGCCATGACTACCATGCCAACTGCCTCGCTCGCTCGCTCGCTCGTTCTCTCTCTTTTCCATGGGCAGGACACCCCTGGGCCGGTCGCCCTGGTGATTACGTTGTCGTGCTTTTGAAGTGTTTTGGGGGAGTGTGTCTGTGTGTTTTTGTCCTCCCAGCGTGTGTCAGTGTTTACACACAGGTCTGTCAGTGTGTGTGTGTGTGTGTCCTCTGTGCTCCTGTCATCTATCTCAGTCAGGTATGTGTCAGAGGGCGGGGGGTTAAACAGATTACCTGGTCACACAGACCATAATCACAGCTCTGCTGAGGCTTTACATTGTTTCTCTTTCACCTTTAAACAAATTAAGTGATGTCACTGTAGCTCTGCTGGGATGACATCATCCTTGGACCACCTTCTTTTTATTGTCTCACTGTGTTTATTTTCCCTCCTAGTTTCCTGCGTCTTACTTCCATTTCTTCCTTGTTTTCCAACATTATTTCTTATTTTATTTCTTTACATTTCTCTTCATTTTAATTCAGATCAATTATTTATTTTCATTTATTTTAGGATTTAGGATTTAGAGGGATCTATTGACAGAAATAACGTACTGATAGCCATGTTTCTACAGAAGCCCAGAATGGACAAACCAGAGTCTGGTGTCAGGGGGAGGTGGTGGAGCTCTGAGGTCAGGGCTGTTCAGCTGGTTGCAGTCTGCTGCCTCACTGCTAGATGCCACTAAATCCTCATAGTGCTCCTTTGATTTCTCCTCTTTTCTCTCTCTCCTTCCTCTGGGTTCCTTTCTTCTTCCCCCAAACTCCATCCTCCTCTCAGCCATGATGCCAGGGAGCCTTTGATTGTTTTGGATGAAACCACCTTTCTTTATTTAACCACTGCTGTTTGTTTCAGATCTGAAGTGCCTCTCCAGCAGGGGGCAGTGAAAATCCAGTGTGGATTAGGCAACAGTAGTGGAGAGAGCTCACCTTCAGGTCATCAGTTTAAGATTTAAGGTGTAACTACCTCATGATGAAGTGTCCTGAACCTGAGGCTGCAGGCATCGAGACTCTGACACGAGTGTTGAGGCTCAGCAGACATGTTTGTCATTTTTCTGTGTGTGTTAGTCTGTGTGTCTAAACACTGATCAGCACTGGCAGCTCCCCATCAGCCCCTGCAGAAATGCCACTTTGCAGACGTATCATCCCACCCTGTCTGACTCCCAGTACTACAGCAGTCTGCAAGTCACATTACATAACTGTCTCTGTCCATCCATCGCTGCTTCTCTCTCTCTCTCTCGTCCTCTCCTCGGGTCCTTGTCCCTGTTTCATGCCTTTCTCTTTCTGTGCCCTTGTACTTCATGTATAACCTCAGCATTTCACATTGTTTTACTTTTTAATTTTCTTCGTATAGTTTTGAGTGTCAGTTTCCTTTTCTGTGTTCGTCTGCTCTCTCAATGTTTCTCTTTTCACTCATCTTTGCATCATTTCTCCTGTGGTTCATATTATTCTCTTCTATTTTTCCTTTTTTGGTTTACCTCCAAGACTTTATTCAGATATATTTTATCTATTTTCTATAGTTTCTATGATGTTGTATCACCATTTTAGGTGTAAACCATCACCAAAGGATCACTGTAGTAGCAAACTAATCTATTAACTATTACTTTTAAAAAACACATCGACACAACAAAAACATTTCTCTTTTCATTTGCTTATGGCTTAGCTCTTTTTAAGAATTTTAAACTTGATCTATTTTTCTTTTCTTCTACTTTGCTCTTGCTTTTAACTCTATGTTTAATGTTTACAATTTTGCTGTTCTTTTTAAATGCTTTGTCTTGGTATGAAATGCGCTGTATAAATAAAGATGCCTTGCCTATTAAAATGTCTGTTTGTCAACCAGGGACTCCAGTTCCATCTTTACCATTTTGTTCACCTCTAATTGTGTAATATCTTACAGAAACACACACGGTTTCTCTCAGTGTGTTTATCTCTATCACTCAGGAAGGGGGTGAGTGAGGGTGAGGTGACCTCGGTGGATCGGGAACACGCCAAACGCATCGTCTACTCCGTCGTGTACGGGGCAGGTGAGTACAAACGCACACACATCCTGTTCTCACAACGCTGTGGGTGGTAATGATTGATTGAGAGCAATGAAAACACAGATATTCAACAGTCAACACCGATCAACTGCGTAGATCATCCGTGATGTTACAATGGCAGCGATAACTCAGAAGCCAGAAAACAGAGGAACAAAGAGGCTGGAGCGGGGCAGTGATGCGATTATTACTTTATCTAAGATTTCACTAGTGATTTATCAGTGATTTCTACTGGGACGGAGCTGGTTTCCTGTTTGCTTTCATGTGGTGGAAACTCAGTCCTGCTTCTGCACAGCGAGCAGACGTGGAGGTGGGAGTCGGAGAGAGGAGGAGGAGGGGGAAGATGAATGTGTAATGCACCCTTGTGGCCCATAAAGAAACTTGTCTGTGCCACTTGTGACCCATTTGTGGTTCACACATGAGCGTGTGTGTGTGTGTGTGTGTGTGTGTGTGATCACATACAGTATGTTCACACAAGACCAGGGTAACACGAGTGAGTTTAGTTTCCCGGGAGACTAAATATAGCGTTTGAGTTTGTTTTTGTGTTTTAACAGACACGTGATAGATCTCCAGAACTGACTTTGCTACACGTTGGTTTATTAGCACATGTTGGGATTTTCTTTTTCAGCGCATGTGTTGCCTGTTTTCTGAATTTGCAGCATGTGGTTGTGTGTGTTTGGATGTGTGTAAGTCGCAGTGCGCTTAGCTCTCACGGTCATCGTAGAATAAAATAGTGTATGTTGTTTACCTCGGTACAAAGCAGAGGACTGCCTTATATAAACACTCATCTGGCGTGACCTAGACATGATATATCGCCAAAACAGGGCGTTTACTGTTCTCCCTGCTTCATGACAAACCCAGAAAATATCTTCGATTAAATTAACCAATCAGCAATTACCCTAAAGCGCATGGTTTGTATCAGAATCTGCATGTAGGGAACTGGGCCAGTGGCTATTTCTCACTCGCAGCATTCAGTAGCTGAACAAAATCTGATGTTCTCAAGCTGATGAAACGAGTGGTTTCTGTAGTATTTCTACTTTGGCACGGCTCAGCGGGAGGAAAACAAACACAGACACACTCACACTCACACAGATGAATGGTCCAGCTCTGGGAATCTCAATAAGCCCTCAACTATTATAAGCAATGAGGTAAATGTGTAACAGCTATTCATTTGAGACACGTGGGGGTGGGAGGGCATGGGACGCTGCAGGGACTGTTCACAAAGCAAAAGGTCAGAGCTAAAAATGCAGAGAAGATGTGATAGAAAGGACAGAGGAAAGGAAATAAAGAGGCAGTGGGAGATATTGGGAAGAGTTGTAGAAAATATAGGCTATAGGCAAAAAAAGAAAAGGAAAAGGGGGGAGGAGGTGGTGGAGGAGAAGAGTAATGTAGGGGAAAGGGGAAGAGTAAAGAGCGGGTGGGGCTGGGAGACAGAGAGAGAGAGAGAGAGAGAGGGAAATGAGAAGAGGAATTGAAGGAGCTCCTGATCAGCATAGACAGACAGCTCTTCATGGAAGGATGCGTTGCCATGGATACCGAATACTAAAAGGAAGCTTTCTCCCTGCAAGACAATAATCAGGCCAGGGAGGAGGGGCTGAGCAGTGCCATGGACTCACACACACACACACACACACATATATACTATATATGTTATAAATAGGTCAACAAATGAGAAGGCCAAACGATGGTAAAAAAGAAAAGTAGGATGACAGAGGCGAGAGATGCAGAAGGTGTGGAGAATAAAAGAGGGATCACATGACTTGAAAATATAAATGACAGAAGTTTTCATTCATTCATTCATTCATTCATTCATTCTGTCTTTATATTTTGATAGATGTGACCTCTCTGTAAGTATTTAGAGTAGCAGCATCAGCAGCCTTAATCACAGTAGCCTGCTGTTATTCATATTTTGTTTACTGTACTGTCTTAATTTGGGAGGGGTGGGCAGGTGGAGGTGGGGAGGGGGAGGGGCAGGAAGGACAGGGGCAATAGAAAGAGGGCAGAATTGACAAGAATGTTGCAGCAGTATTAGCAAAAGAGACAAGATACAGAGAGAGAGCAAACTGCAAGGACAAAAGAGACAGAGAGGGGAACAAGAGGACGGATGCAGGCAGCAGGGGTCAAAGGTCGCTCCCTGAACTGACCTCATTCAGCAGGAATGTGGGTCTACACGCACACACACACGTACACATATGAACACACTTATCCAGAACCTCTGTCACATCATCCGTCCACATTAAATTCATTAGATCATATCAGACTCAACCCCCCACCCAAAAACAGACCTAAAGGCTGTGTGATTTTCAAAATAAAAGTATGAAATTTCATTGCTCTGCCTTTTTTAGTTCAATTCAATTCAATTCAACTTTATTTATAAAGCACTTTTCATGCACAAGGCAGACTCAATGTGCTTCACAACACGTAACCATATATTTACAATAAATTATCAATCAGAAAGTGCAAGTAAACAATCACATGTATTGAGCCATCTTCTCCACGCACACACTTAAATTTACACATGTGCACAATCCCACACTACACAGACACACCTCAACAGAACACTGTCAAAAAAAGACAAGTTTTAAATCTGTTTTTAAAAATGGCTACTGATGTGGCAAGACGTCTCTAGGACTAAATGTAAATGTTTTTTTTTTTTCTTACAGTTTTTATCCATTTTTAAAGATTAAATTTACACAGTGCTTAAAAAAAAAACTCTATATGGAAGGATAATCTGTATCTAATATAGTTTTTCCTCTTGAATTTCCATTAAAAAACAATCTCCTTCCAAAAGTTTAATACTGTAAGTTTACACAACTCCCTTGTTTAAGTTGAACTGCTGTCGGCTTATGAACATAGTTGTGATGTCTCAATATCCTTCTAGTGTCAAACTCAACTCATATTATTCTGCACAGTGAAGGTCGAGGTGTGTGTGTGTGTGTGTGGTGGTGAGTTTGAGTTTACAGAAGCTGCTGCCCTCCCTTACTAACCCTCCTACTAGCTCTCAGGCTGTTTGGCATGACATTACTCATCACCAACCAAACATCAACACACACCCCTTGGAGCTCAAAACCATGACACACACACACACACACACACACACACACACACACACACACACACACACACGCACACACACACACTCTCTCTCTCTCTCTCTCTCTCTCTCACACAGACACACACACACACACACACCCGGTGGCTGTGGCACACATTAACTCACCCTCACCCCCTTCTCCATCGATCTACTTCCTGGGAAAGCACATACATGTGCACACAATGGCCTCTGTGTTCTTCACTTTATTTTAACTTTACACACACACACAAACACACACAACACACATCCCTTGTGGTCGTGCCCTGATCTTTGCCCGCTCTGCTTTTATCTTGTCCTCTTCTATCTCTCACCCTTCACTTGGCTCTACTTTTTATTTTTATTATTTCTTTATTTCTCTTTCCCTCTGGTCCAGTCTGTCCTCCGCTCACTCACCTCACTTCAACTTTATTCTCTTCCCCTCTCACTTTGCGCCTCACTACCGCTCACTCAGTCATGATGAAGGTGATTTTGCTGCATTTAAATCCTCTGGTCATTAAGCTCAAGGTCTTTGCATTAAGTTCATTCATGATGCAAATCAGCACAGAGCGTTGATAGTAGATAAATTGTTAAACATCTTGGGAAATACAGTATATACTATATTGCTTTCTTGATTCGACTTCTGTGACTGGAAGCAGCCAGTTAACATTGTTAGTGAACCCTAGTTTTTTAAAGAAAACAAAAGTAGCACCTTTAAAATAACAAATTTACAGTTTATAGTAGGGATTGATGATCACTCTAACTTGTCCACCGATAATCAATAACTTCCTGCTTCTCATAACTGATGCAACATTTTTAATAGTTTATTTACCCTGAGGTTTAGAAAGGCTAAAATGTAGTGAGTAAAGATGAATTAAACATTATATTATAGTTCTTCCTCTGATAACATAACCAACATCACTACTGTTATAAGAAAAACAAGAACAGTTATGGGTCTTCAAAAATCAACATTTATTATTGTTTAAAATCAACTTGAAATGAAAAATGTTCACTACTGTATTTATGATTGACTCTAGTAATGTCATTATCTGACTTATCTGTATATTGGCCGATAATTATTGGCCGGTAATCATCAGCCAATATCGGGCCGATAATTATCTGTACTGTTACATATTGTACATCCCTAGTTTACAGTTAGATGTCATTTAGTGATCTAGTGTTTCCTCTGCAGCCTCCACTCATATAAACCTGCATCTTTACATACAGTGTGTGTTACATAAGGAGTTGTTGACGTTGTTCCCTGCAGGTCGTGAGCGTCTGTCAGGGATCTTGGGGGTGAGCGCTGAGCGGGCCAGCCAGTTCCAGGACAGCTTCCTGCAGACCTACAGAGAAGTCCAGGCCTTCATCCAGAGGACCATCCAACTGTGTCACAAACAAGGTCCGAGGACATTCACATTCCTCTTGTGTCTCATCTCATGTAAGAATAATTACCTCAAGGGTAAAGCAGAGAGAGTGGAGACGCACTCAGTAGCCAAATATTTATTTGTTAGATTCGAGGTCACGGTCAAATTAAAGGAACACTGTGGGTTAATGTGAAGAATCACAAATAAGAGAAACGTCCTCTCAGATATAACAAAATGTGTTTGCGTGTGTTTTGCTGCTGAAGGAGAGGATGTGCTTGCATTGGCAGGAATGAGACAAACTGCCGTGGGTCAATACTTGAGCAGGGGAAGGCGGGGGAAGGGAGGGGGGGGCAAGGTGGGCGGGGCACAATGGGAAGGAGGCTGATGGTTCAGATGGGACACTCTATTTATATTCTGACTGAACTGCCAACACAGCACACCTGAGACTTGAACACGCTCACACAAAATAGTGTGAAGTCTGCACTTTAACCCTCGTTGCGCACGGCGGGCGCACGCGAGTCCGGTGTCAGGCAAGACAGATGCAGATCAGGATGCGGAGAAACATCAGACCTCGGCCTCTGGGCTTCTGATCCAATCCCATCTTGACTCCATCTCATGTGTGCTGCTGTATTGACCTCCCCGGCTGCTAATAAAACGCTGATGGGCTACACTGTAAACCAATTACACCTAAATCACATTAGTAGAAATCAGTGAGAAAAGAGCCACGTGTGTCACGGCGAGTCGACTTCTGCCGCTCTGTTGTTGCAGGGACAACCGGCTCCTTTGTCTTTTTGTTTTTGTGTAACAAGTGGTGACAGATAACCCTGCGCTGTGGTAAACAACAAGAATCAGGTCAGGGCGGCGGATATTTATACGCCTGCTGGGATGGCGGACACCTTTGTCACAAGTGCGGCTCACTTGACAGGTGCTCCATCACCGGCGGCGACACTCTCCTCCTCGCCTCGCCTCGCCTTCCTCCCCCGTTTTCTTTTTTACCGGTGTTAGTTTTCCCAACCGAAGCGTTCTACCAAACAGTGGAAGCCTCCTTGTTCTCCGGGGGCAGAGTGATGATGCGCCAAACCGGTCGGCTTTAATTCAGCTCATCACCATGGTGATGCTCCCATCAGAGACGGTGCTGGGATTTATCTGCCCGGCTCGTCCCACACTCTCCCTGTCCCTCAGTCTGTCTGTCTGTTGCACTCTTTCTCTTTGTTTCTTTTTCTCTCCTCTTCTTTGCAATTCCCCTGTCTCTCTCTTGCTTTCACTTCGCTTAAGTCATTGTTTTCATATCGCCCCTCCTTTTTGTCACCTCCTCTCATTCCACAGCAGAGATTTAACTGATCGATAAAATAGTCTGTGCACTGTCAGACTCACCGCTGTGACTCCGGCGGCAGAAATTCATCTGCGCTGTGGCTCCTTGTCCACTTTGCTCGCAGCTTATAGTCGATTAGTAACCGATACAGGTATATTTTGTTGAGATGCCGTCCATGCTGGCGGGCAGAGCAGAGATGAAGCGAGCACTGTAGGCTCTGTTACTGTCATATTTGTGGGAAATGTATTGATAAAGAAAATGTGAAGGTGAGGTCAGTGTCACAGTGTGGCTATGGAGAGAAGAAAATAAAAAAAGCAGCCAGAGGATAAAGAACAAAGATATAACAAAGGCTGCAAAGATGAAGACAGAAACAGGAATGTTTTGAATAGTTTTTATTATATGCTCATACAGTAGTCGTATCTGCTGCGGCTGTGCTTTTCTGAATGGCCCACACACTGTTTGACACTCGCTGCCTTTGATATTAAAAAGAGATAACGCCGCCACTTCCACACTGCGGGTAAGTCCGTCCTGTTGTTCTTCATATCTTACTCATTTCATTAATGCTCTCAGGATGAAGCCCATACATTGACTTTTAAAAGACTGTCGGAGATATTTATTTATAAATAAAGATGAAGACAGGGACACAACACAGGGAAACACAGAGATGAAAAAGCAGCCAAGTCCTCTGAAGCTGACGACAGACACAGGGGAAGTCTTGGTCGGCGCAGAGATGTAGAAGAGAACACCCCGCTGTGCTAACACTCAGACATAAGAAACGTCCTGACTCTGATGCACCATCAAAACTGTTCATGCACAACTGCATTTGGATATTTCAACTGCAAACTACAGAGAAATGAGCTGCCCGTGACTTCTTATTACTGAAAATATAAGGATTTGGAGTTAAGCTGTTGCTTCTGCCTTGATGTGTTCTGTCATAGATTTCAGCACATCACCAACGAATGAAAGCAAAACTGAGCTGTGTAGACAGCTCCGGGCAAAACACTACAAAGAAATGATGGGAAAAATAAACTTTTTTTTATTCTCTGAAAGGTTTTGCTGCCTAAATTTTTTTGTTATTGGATGTATGTAATAATCCTTAAAGGGATGGTTCAACATTTTGGCGAATTTGCCTATTGCCATAATCCCTATAGTCTTACGAGTAGGTTCATTACCTTTAATTGTCGATGCAAGATGTTTTTATATCGGTGGGGCAGAGACATGAGCTGCTCAGCTAATGCAACGAAAACGCACGGTATTTCCACATTTCCCTCATCAAACTCATCAAATACACAATTGTCCACTCTCGTGGACAAGTTGTGACCTGCACATTCACCACACTATGAGATAATAGCAGAACGCCACGAGACAGAGTTGTTTTCGAGGCAAATGCAGAGACTGCTTGCTGAAAAACTGCCCCCGATGGGAACGCGCATCACAGTGGCGTACCACTGAACATTAATGAAAGATGAGGTCGAATCGTTGCCCAAAATCTTGTTTCCAGTGCTGCCGTCCATCAAACAGACAACCACTTTCTCTAAACCACTGACCATGAAAAACACTTGCATTGCATCCTTCTGTGAATTGAACACCTCGGCCTATTGAATATGAAAAACCCCACACATTCCTGTGTGATTCACAAGCCCTACCTGTCCATAAATGGAAAACATTTGTGCGATGTGTTTTTTACTGACCCACAGTGCACTGCTGCACATCCCTGTCATCGGGCCCCAGAACTAAAGGTCACATTCCTAGTGAGAAGGTCACACTCATGTGTCATGGGTCAATTCACAGTGAGGAGAGGGTTTTTGTGTTTCTCACTATTGGCGTGTGCTCATTTCCTATGCATTTATGCTTGTGTACGTGATTGTGTGTGTATGAGTGAGTGAGTGTGTGTGTGTGTGTGTGTGTGTTCGGGGGAAGAAGGTCTTTCAGGTTTCATGCCCTGGTTGGCTTTCCCCATAGTAAGGGATACGAGAGGGATTTAGCCGTAAAGCCAGCTCCATTGTTGTCCAGCTGGTGGAATGTACTGGTCTCACTGTGTGTGAGTGTGTGTCGGTGTGTGTGTATGTGTTTGTGTGTGTTGCATACCTGCATATGATAATGGGTGTGTGTTTCTGTGCACATCACGTCACTGCACATTCTTATGCTGCCTTGCAGTGTGTTTCTGCAACTGGACTGGGAATGAAAACATGTGTTTCTTCTTTGCCTCTGTGTGTGTGTGTGTGTGTCTCGTGGAGGCCGTGGTTTGTGTGCACGAGTGTGTGTGTGTGTGTGTGTGTGTGTGTGGGTGGGTGGGTGTATGCTTGTGTCATTGTAAGCCTGCTGTTACCATAATCACCTATAATGCTGTATCAACAAATGACCTTTCATGAAACTGTTCCCTTCAAATCGCACTCTGTAGCTTTTAGTTCTGCTCAGTGTGGGACGACAGACGACTGAAAGGAGGGAGGAGGTCAAGAAAAACTGTTTCCATCCAGACTTATACTGTAGATCAAAATATGATCCAAGATCTTTAAGTTGTTTCACTCTTGAAGTTTTTTTTGGCTCGGCCTAGTCCTCCTACTTGCGGACATAAGTAACTGTTGAGTACAGTGTCACGCAAACGTTTGGGCACCCCTGGTCGAAATGTCTGTTAATGTGAACAGTTAAAGCAAATGATCTCCAAAAGGCATCAAGTTAAACATTAAACATTTTTTTTGCAATATTTGAAGCAATATCAGTGTATTATTTTTGTTTTCTACAAGTTGTGTGAGTAAAAAAGGGAAACAAAGCAGCAGCCTGCAAAAGAATGAGAAACCCAGGAGACTTCAGCTCTCGGATAACTTTGACCAAGGTATCAGACAAGATATTTACTATATGATAGTTTCCAAAGGGGGGGCTACAAAGTACTAACTATGCAGGGTGGCCAAACCTTTGCTGCTGGTCCTTTTCCTTTTCTGTTACTTGATGAAAATAAAAAATAGAATTGTGTTGTGTTTAAAATGTAAAGTGAATGTGTCGTCTGTAACTTTATGCCTTTTGGAGATCAAAGTTATCTGAGAGCTCAAGTCTCCTGGGTTTCCCATTCTTTTGCAGGCTGCTGCTTTGTTTCCATGTTTCACTCTAAAACTGTAGAAAACAAAAAAATAATACACTGATATTGCTTAGAATATTGCATAACTTTAAGCCTTTTGGAGATAATTTAATTTCATCTTCCACTTGCTGAACTGTTCACATTAACAGACATTTTGACCTGTGGTGCCCAAACTTTTGCATGACAGTGACTATTCAGATATATTTAATGTTTTTCTTTCTTATCTAGGCTATGTGTTATCCATCATGGGTCGCCGGCGGACCCTCCCTCACATCAACTCTCCAGATTGGCCCGTCCGCATGCAGGCTGAAAGGCAAGCTGTCAACTTCATGGTCCAAGGTATGATGATCACTGACACTTAAGCTGCATGTGCGCACAATTACAACACAATCGTCATTTGCGTGATTCTGTTTTTTGTATATGTGTCCAGGTTCTGCTGCCGATCTCTGTAAAATGGCCATGATCAGGATCTTCGACCTGGTCTCCTCCAGCTCCTCGCTCTCCGCCAGGTACACGGGAGGAGGATGCTCACATTACAAACCATTTCCCCGAACTCTGTGTCTCCTCCTCCTCCTTCTCTCCTTTCACACATCCACTGTAAGAAAATACACACCGGCTCTTCACACTGTGCATCTGTGTGAAGCTATAGAGGAAAAAACATGGCCCTATAATTACAGACAGGAACTGACTGAGTCTCTCATGTCTAAACACATAAGAAGCATTCAGTGGTTAACCAGCCAACAACATATTTGAAGCATGTTCCTGAATGAGGCCCAGCGTTCAGCTAGAGTAAACAGCCTTCAGGCCAGAGACAAAATACACCAGGATTAGATTAGGTATGTTGGAGGAGAAGAGAGAGAGTGAGGACTTGAGTATGTTCATGAATATATATATAATTGTATTATTATTATTATTATTATTATTATTATTATTATTATTATTATTATTATTATTATTATTATTATTATTATTATTATTATTATGTGTATTATGAGTAGTTGTGGTAGTGACGTACTAGTGTTTGTACCTGCAGGCTGATAGCGCAGCTCCACGATGAGCTTCTGTATGAAGTGGAGGACTCCCAGCTGGAACACTTTGCAAGTATGTGAACACATCCAGTATTAACACCCGTCACTACATAATTTCACATTGTTACATCATTAATGTCACAAAGCTGTGCACGGTATTTTATAATAATATAAATAATGCATACTATTCTGTCATAACACCACAACGCTAATATTAATCTTTAATTTAAATACACCTACCGTTATAATATTAGCATATTGTTATTATTCCTCTTGTGTGCTATCATATAGATGACTATTATTTCATTTTTAAATGCTATTGTGGCTCATTTATGTAACAAATTTTACAATTTATAGTGTGTTAAATTGATATGTGCATTGATATGGTTGTGATAACAGGTTATTTTATGTGTGTGTGTGTGTGTGTGTGTGTGTGTGTGTGTGTGTGTGTGTGTGTGTGTGTGTGTGTGTGTGTGTGTGTGTGTGTGTGTGTGTGTGTGTGTGTGTGTGTGTGTGTGTGTGTGTGTGTGTAGCTCTGGTGAAGAGCACCATGGAGTCCCTGCAGCACATCGACCATCTGGGCATCCACCTCAAGGTGACTGGCTGAGTGCAATCATTCAGTTTCCTAACTAGTGTCAATTGTCACGCTGAGAGATTTCACACCACACCGCTACCATAACTACCTTTGTTGTTCAACCATGGCACACAAGGTTTTGGTTTTGTTGCCATGGCACCCCAAGCTACTGGATATGTACACAATAAAGATTATACTGTATGAGCAGAGGGGGAAGGAGCTTGACCATTCACCACATTACTACCTTAAGTGAGGTTGATAGTTTTGTTGTTTTTTAAGACTCAGAAATCATCTTTTCTGTTTTCTTTTTTCTGTAAAACCAGTAGTTATTACCCACTCACTGAAATACTGACTGTTAAACACGCAGACACACCCACAACTGGTGAATACGAGAGCGTGTGTATTGGATTAATCTTCTAATGACTGTATGTTTTGACACTGGTCTTGTGTTGGTAATCACTTCATCAATGAATGTAGGTCGCTACATGACATCTAGACACGTATACGCTAACAACCTGACACACATCCCCTCTCCTCTGTGTGTGTGTGTGTGTGTGTGTGTATCCTTCCCAGGTCCCCCTGAAGGTGGCGATCTCCAGTGGGAAGTCCTGGGGGTCCATGTCTGAGCTTCACGTCCCCCCACTGTCTCCCTCTGCACCTCTTTGAAAAAATCATATACTTTACTTTTTTTTCACCCACACCTTTCTCTGAGTTTTCTCTTTCCACCTCTCTCTCTCTCTCTCTCTCTCTTTCAGTCTGTCTCTCTCTCCGCCTCTCTCCTCACTTGTCCTGCATCCACATCGCTATGGAAACCAGGCAGCTGCAGCTCCTTCCAGCTCCCAGTTCGCGCTTTCACTCCATCCGTATCCTGGGGCAACGGCAGGAACCACAGACTGGATTGCGCCAGTTCTCTTTTTTCTCTCTCTCTCTCTCCTTCTCCATCCTGAAAAAAGAAATTCCTCCTCCTCCTCTGTTTTCACACTATCTTGTTAAGACCAATGTGTTTTCTCTGCCTCATTGCCAAGGTGAAGCTACACATTTGAGGGAGAGCTCGATATATATCGGTTCATAAATTTGGTTGTTAGTCTGATGACTGGTTGAGTGACTGTAAATCTGTTCTACTGAAGACCTGTTGTTTTTATGCTTTGTTAGTGTTGAATAAAACTTTATTTATTCTGTTCTTATGTTCCCTGGGTGACCTGTCATCCTTTTTTACATGATTTTCTTTGTATGTCAGACACTAGTTGGTCCTTAATTGATGAAGCTAATATATAGCATATATAGTATATTCCATCTTTGTGTATTTGTAGAGACGATGCTTTTATTAACAGAAAACATGAAGAATAGATAAATAATAATCTTGTATTTCAACAAGTAAATTCCCTGACAGAGTTCATGTCAACCTAAATTGAAGTAGAATGATTTAAGAAAGAGATAAAACCAAGAAAAATAGAGCAATGGAGGGTTTTTAAAAGCGTCTTTCATACTTAGCAGATATTCGGTGACATTAACGCCGTATGTTCAGGGACACTTCTCTTTGATAAACTCCACCTATCTTGTGTTGCATTCAACTGATTCAAAGCAGATGATCTAATTTCTGCTCAGCTGTGAGCATCCAGCGCCTCGCTCTCTCTCTCCGGCTCATCTTTTATCTGCTCACTTGGCTCCAGCCCACCCTCCCCTTTGTCTTGTTCATGCCTCAGTCACACACACACACACACACATACACACACACATTCCACGAATGCTCGTACACAAGCATAAACACACGGTGGAGAAGCATGTGCGCTCCACCACTCAGACACAGTCACCGGCTTCCAGGCACACTGACCGAGTTTCCTTTCCTCTGGCAGCCACAGAGAGACACTTTCAATCTTTTTGTCCCCTTTTATACCGTCCTCCAATTAAGACCCTTTGAGCCTACAAAATGGGCCTTAGCAGAACTATATACCATGTGACATTTCAAACAAAGCCTAACCCCCATGTCCTATTTGAAATGTCGCCTCGCATTGGCCACTAATTACAGGGACTTGTCACTATTTAAGTCGGTGGTAAAGGTGGCGTGTAGGATATCCAGCGGCTCCTGTCTTGTCGTGTATTTACATCCCCTCTCTCTCTCTCTTTTTTTTTCCAGCGGGCCCTTCACTTTGCCTGTTGAACCCGCCGGCAGGAATGTGCTCTCCATGTGCTGATGTGAGTGAAGCTTTTCTCACCAGGTCAGTATGAGCAGTTCGGAGCCACGGCAAATGGACAGTGTTATGGAAATCTGCCCCCTCTCTATTCTCTCATTGTTCCGTGGTTGAAGGGGTTGCAAGGCCTTCTTCCCCCCCCCCCTTTTTTTTTGAGAGGGGAGTGTGAGACTGGTATGTGCAAATTCTAGAGAGCACTCTGCACTTTTGGAGTAGGGGTGTTCAAAAGGAGGCTTTGAGGTAAAACAAACACTAATAAAGCAGTTTTCCAGGATTTTTTAAACCCCCTTTGTTTGTGTTAAGCAAACAGGCACCAAATTAAAATACAGTAACAGATGCAGGAGAAAAGGAAGAACCACCAACATCGCTCTTTATCTTGGATTTAAATATAGTTTTTAACATAATGAGTGAGATTATGAGGATGTTCATTTATCTGACTGATGTAATGACCTGTGCCGTTAACAGGAGCCGAGGCCTGACGGTCCCTCTGAAGACTACAGTTGTCAGGGGCAACAGCATGAGCCCCCCCCCCCCCCACCACCACCACCCCTTTTAGCTGCCATGGCGACTGTGAGATGTGTAAGTAGACCCAGCAATACAATATCCTCACGGCTGCGATTACTGACATTTATGACACTCCACGTCTAATATTAACCTCAAACTGTTCTCTGTGTGTAGTATTTCCCTTCTCTACGCTCTCACGGTTCAAAATAATAATTAAAAAAAAAATCAGTTTACGGTTGCAACGTATAAAAGCTTAATGCATCATCATTTTTAATTGATACAATATATGTACATCCATGTTTCAATCATCGTCATAATGCAAGAAATCCCATCTTTACATCTATACAGAGTTCCAGTTGTTGTCAGTATAAAAGAAAGCGTTAATCACAATAATAATCGTAATCCCAGTGTGGTAATACTGCAGTCTCCCAAAGGAATGGCAGAAGAAAGGGAACTGAAAGCTAATAGACCCCAATAAAAACCAGGTTGTCGCTGCAGTCTCACTGAGGTCGGGGCAGACCGGTTGAACCACCGCCGCCGCCACCTATACATGATGCTTTACGGCCTCTCTCTGACCTGCTTCTTCATCTCCCTGGGAACATTTGCTACTCGTCCGTTCTGCACATGAGAGTCTGGAACCACATCTCCATCATTTTCCTCCTTCATCCTGTAACCTCTGTAACCCACCGGGCCTCAGGCACTATTTACTCATCGCTCCACTTTACATGCCTAAGGGCCTCTTTTCTCAAATTCCTCACCCTAGCCAAAGCCAAAGCACCCTTTCCTTCCCCTTTCACATCCCCTAATGCCCCCCCCCCTAACCCCAACAAAACAAAAAAAATATTACAAAGTTCCCTCAGTTGCAATTTAACCCCCCCCCCCCCCCACTCTCTAAGTCCATCCATCTCATCCATCAATCCATCCATCCATCTATCCCTGCTCCCATTCCTCCATCCTGGCCGGCTGGTTGACCTGCCTGCCTCCCCACAGTGTGGCTGCATATCAATCCCCTGCTGTGCTTTGTGCGGGTTGGTTTCCTGGCAACAGACAACAGCCATGACAGGGCTCCAGGGCAGAGAGAGAGAGAGAGAGAGCACCCCCCCTTTTTTTTTTTTTTTGCTCTGCAGCAGCCTGCTATAGCTGGATAGCTCAGTCCGCAGCAGCCACTGATATTAATGGCCGTGACTGGTGTGTGCTATATGCTAAGTGAGCTGCTGCAGTCGCGGTGTGTTTGAGGCTCTCTCTGACGACGCGAGAGCTCAAGCAGACAGGCAGGATAAGGAAGGCTGTGTCCGAACCCCCCATCAGCGTGGGACAGAGACACCGGGGCTAAGATGGCGCGCACTGTGGACCCTGAAGGTGGCTGCCATTAGTCAGTATGGGATTATTGTGAGGTAGTACAGATTAAGACACCTGCACTACTGTAGAATCTCTATATTAGTGCTGTAAATATCTTTAAAATATATCTTATATATTTTAAATCCACAGTTTCTGTTACAAAAGGAGTAAAAATGACCCCCAGATGCTATTTACAGTAAAATATACTTTACAACTTTACAGTTACTAACTTGCAGATTCAAAAAAAGACTTTGAATCTCACTTGTAAGAAAAGTCAACATGTTTGAGCGCTGTGGTTCTGGCAGCTGCAGCATGTTTTTAATTGATCGTTTTCAGTCGTACTGACGGAGAAGTGAAATTGCAGTGCATGTCTCAGTGGTACAAGTTAATCGGAAGTCTTTGTGGTTAATTCAAAGCTCAGTTAGGAGACTAACAGCAGGTAGCGCCTTCAGAGTGCGGCTACGCCATCTTTTTCTTTCCTGTCTGCTTGAGCTGCTCATCCTTTAGCATCCATTATCCCCCTCTTGTCATTTCCCCCCATTTCTCTATTGACATCTGTACAAATATGCAGAGGTACACCTGTGTACTTCAACTTCGAGTTTTTAAAAAAACACATCTTTGACACCTCTTTGTAAAGAAAAATACAAAAAACAGAAACATTTTACAATCAAACACCCCTTCAGGCTTCGATATAATGAGTGGTAACATTGCAATGCCAATACTGCGATGGCATCACTGCCACTAAATTGGTACAGTATAAGGGATATAACATCAATGCAGCATTTCATGTTTTTAATAAAATCCTTGTACATGAGTAGGTCATTATTTTGTGGTTTTGACTGTTTGTTTGTTTATTGCTTGATTAGATGGCACCTGGGCAGGATTTCCTTTTTCCAAATAATACCAAATAAGTATAGGGTTGTGTTGAACAAAATATAACCAAACCACGTGAGGAATAAAAATGCAGCAATTACTGTCACCTTTGGCAAATATCCACCTCCAAAAATAGCCGTGGGTCGTAGCATGAATTATATATTATGGTATCATGTCATGTATATATGCTAAAGATACATACAGTCAATAATACAGGAGAAAGAGAAAAACTTTATCCATACTCTTCATAGGAAATATAAAAAAAAAAAAAAAAAAAAATCAAAACTACCTGTACTGTAATAGCAAAACAAGACACAGTTGTGCTACAAGTGCTTATGTGTTCTTGGCACCTGTGGCCTCAGTCCAGAGTGAGTCCTTCCATATTTGCCACAGTGGAGCAAAGTCCTCACCAGAGGTAGAGAGAGAGAGGGAGTCCATACTGTGTAGCTCTGATGGTGCAGACCCCCTCCTGCAGCCCCCACCACACCACACCCCCCCTCCCCTTTGTGTAACTGGTACATTCCTCCCTCGCCCCTCGCCCTCCTCCTTAGGTGGAACATTCCAGGCGACAGCCATCTTCTGAGACAAAAGTTAACTCCATTGGGATTGGTTAAAACCAGCAAAGATGACAGGTTGCAGTAAATTATACATTAGCAATAGTAGAGATACGGCTATTTACAATCACACAAAATGTCTAACATCTAATGTAGTGGTTTAATCACTTGATGAAAGAACCAATAGCTGCTTTTCACCCCTTTTTCCACTTTGCGTCTCATTGATAATGTAAAAAATAAAATAAAAAAAAGCAACCAGGAAAGATTCAAAACATAAAAAAGAAAATCCTTCTATGACCGTATATGTTGGCAGTTTACATTCATGCCTGTGAGTGTTCACCCCCAAGGCTGTTGAGCATTGACACACACCATCAAAGTAGTACAACACACCCACAGGATCTGTACATTTGTGCAGTTTCAAATTCTATGCTCCTTCACCATAAGAGAAAAAGAAAAGAAAAGAAAAACATAATAAAATATTGATCATGACAAGTATTGGTATTTTTACCGTTTGGCTTTTTGAACATCCAGAATTGAACGTGGCCCCTTGTTTCAGGGTTAAAATAATAATAATAATGTTGAAGTAGAAGCTTCAGTAGCCTCAGCTTGTGCCTCTGTGTCTGCCGTCAGAGAGAGAGCATCAGATGATCATTTTTGGGTTCTCAAGCACTCTAAACTAAAAGAGCCGTCTCCAGCTGGAGAGGCCTTTATGCAGCATACCTTCTCAAACCTCAACCAATAGGAAAGCACACTCGCACTCAAACACAAATCACAGAAAACCAAACAGAAGAATAGTGAGATTGTTTTTGGATTGTACATCAGCAGAACATTTCAGAGGAATGGGTCGTCGTAACTAAATTTACACTCTGGTAGAAGTTGCATACAGTTTTTAATTACTACATTCTAACACTGGGTATGCAATACCAGTTTTAAATGGGAGGTGAGACTTCACAGGGTGTAGCATAGCATTCACATGAAGTACAAAACAGACATAAATGCATTATAGTCAGTGCACTTCATCTTTACAATTCAAAATCACCCTTCAACTACCTTAAGCCATGCAGTCCACAAGATGTATGAAACTTGTTTGATTCCAGTGCATAAGGCCTTGGCAAAGGCGTTTTTGAATATGACTTTTGTTCAAAGTATGTACCAATACGGATAAGAATTTCTCCCACAATCCATGAAGGAGCATTTTAAATTTCATCAGGCAAAAAAAAAAAAACTGAGATTGGCAGCAGCAGAAATGGCTCAGAATTGACAGACTTCACATTCTTCAATGAGATCCACCCAGACTACATTTTATTGTACAATCCACTTCAGCAAAGCCCACCTCTCACTCTCAACCTTCAGACCTCACCCAAGTCTTATAAAGACTGAGTCATACAGTAAGGACCTTCACCCACTGGCACAAGTCGTTTGACAGTCCAAATTAGTCTCTGTGTTTCTAAAGTAAACCTCGGTATCTTAAAGATTTTACATTAGATGAAGTAGGTGGTTTATATACTGTATATAGTCTGATTCTTATATTTGGAGACAAGCCGGACAAGATTTGGTGTTGTGTGTCCTACTGGCTGTTGTGTCCTGTTACCTAGTTTCCCCTCTTAGTTTTAGTGGGAAGTTTGGATTTACTGTATGAAGGTCAGTGGAAGCTGTTGCTCCAGAAACGTCACAAAATACAGTCTGGTCCTCTTCTCTCTCTCCCCAGCAACAACCAAAGTTCAAAGCAGATGCATCAAGGTGGTGTGAGGCATCCTCCATATGTTGGCCCAATGAAAACATCTGATGCATTTACTTTTTTTTTTTTTTTTTTTTTTAAACAATACTGTTTGATGCTTTCGGTGCATTTTGTGCCTTGCGTTTACTTTAGAATAGAATCTCATAGGGAAATCTTCAGTTGACTGAAAATTAAAAGACAAAGAACTATCCAGTCGCTAAGCCTCTTCTAGACATGTTTCATTTCACATGGTTTAAACAAAGTGAAGGAACAAGGGGAAGAAGCCTTAGTACAGTGGGACCTGACATACTTAGACTTGTCTCAGCAGCTTGGAGTAGCTAACATCAAGTTTTGTCCATTGTGGGGATTATGTACAGTCGTACATCCCTAATTAAGAATAAATGTAAGATGCAAAAGAAAACAGACATTGTACTTTATCTTTCTAGACTTTTAGCTGACCAGGAAATACAGCTGTTTACACCTGGAGCAAATCTAAATTTCTGACCTCAGTGCCTGTGCGTCCTTTATCTGCTTACGATAAACTAGGCAAAGGGCTTGGTGACTGACAGATATGGGATTGAAATAAAAGGGAGTACTTGTTTTCTTGTGCATCGTTCATCAAATGCCCGTTGGAGAGCTTACCTTAGTCCTGCAAAACATTTGGGGACTTAACTACAAGCTGGTTTAATAGAAGAAGAGTTATGATGCCCTCACTTACACTGTGATCCAGGAGGATTTTTTCCCCCCTTGGCCAGTGCCAGATAAATCTGCAGACAAATCAATAACTTCTTTCAAATTTAGCAAGGTTTTTTTTTTTTTAAAGATTGGGCTAAGATTTCTAAACGATAGCTGGCTCCATCCCTAAAGATTTATGAGCACTGGCTAGTGGCTGGTATTGATCTCACAACCTGGTGTTGATAACACAGAATTAAGGTAATTTAAAATAAAATAAACCATTATATAAAAATAAAAGAAAAAATGCAAATCTGTGATTCCACTGTATGCCATGTGCTAGGAGTTTCTCCCCTAAAAGTTATATTATCATTCAAAGACACATTTCATGCAAATGGTACAATTTTTCTTTTTCTTTTTTTTCCAAACAAAGAAACACACATTTCTTTTATATGTTCATCTAAAAAAGAAGCTTTTTTTCTTTTTATATATAGTTATATTTATATATACATATATATATATTTATTGTAAATATATATATATGTGTATATCAGTTAATTCTTTTTTCTACACTTTTCCAGGGCAGGCACCGTACACACACTGGGTACAGAGGCATGCCACACTTGCATTGCTTTTTGCATTCTACAGTTGGTTGGCTGGCAGGCACGATGTCATCCAGGCAGCGCTGCAGTTGGTGAGTGTATCCTATGTCTGCACTGACTCCAAACACACACGCACACACACACACACACACACACACACACACACACACACACTGTTGCATCTTCTGTGTCACATCCATACTCATATAACCAAACGTTGTCCCTTGCATCCTGGCCCCTGTGTATAGTTGCAGAGGCGGCGTCACACTGCCTAGATGACATCAGAGTCGGGGGGTCGGGGGGGGTGGGGTTTAGGTTTAGGGTTGGTCCAACAAGCTTCAAATGGAATAATAAAAGCAGTGCAGCAAGGCTCTGTGGCGCATGCAGAGATGGGCAGGGCGTCGGGGGTGGAGGGGGAGAGAATGGGTCGGGCCTGGGACAGAAAAAGTCAAAGGTCGGTGGAGGGTGTTCAGGGTTCGAATGGAAGGTGTGGGGTCTAGCCCAGGGTTGCAGACAGATTCATGAATGGGGGGGAGGGGAGAGTTTGAAGGGAAAGGGTGGCAAGGCAAAGAGGGTCAGTGCTAACTTCATGACGATTACGTTTGTATTCAGTTTTTTTTTTCTTTTTCTCCTTATGTGATTTTTTTTGTTGTATTTTTCATTTTATATTTTTGCTTTTTACAAATGGTTTAATGACACAACATAGGCTCAGAGTAGTGGATGGCTGAATCTACTGCTGGTTGTATGTTCAGAGGATGGAGATGGAGAGAGGTGTTATGGGAGAGAAACTTTGACGTTTAGTTTGCTACATGAGTTTTCAACCGTATACTACAATATAAATAAACAGAGGGAGGGAGTAACACTAATGCCAGTATATTGGTTTAAATAATTATTTGCTATTTGTGCTCAGTTATGTACTGTAGGGTTGCAAGTATTGCCAGTAGTCATGTCTTACCCAAGTTGTTCCCCAATAACCTGGATTAAGGACGTGGAGCGTAGACTGCAACTACTACTTGTAAGTGTCGTAATTTTGAAAATTTGCATATTACAATGTGGTAATATGTGTTTAAAGTTATAAAATTACTAATTATCAGTCAAATAGTAAACATATTCAAATTTATCTCGATTCAATCAGTAAACAATTCATAAGTACACATAGAAAGTAGTAATGTTTAGTTAGATAACACTTGACTCATAGCAAGAAAGGTTGCGCATCTGTTCACGCGAAATAAAAATAGGTTAATTGTTCATCGTACAGTGTTGAGGCGCGGTCTAATGTCTGACCGCAGCCTTGTCATCAAACACACACACATATACACAGGTACACACTCCCAACAGTCGCACATATTGTATATCCACACACACACACGCATACACAAGCTCTGACATGCAGCTATATTGTATCTTGGGTTCTGTCAGAGGGACACTGCAGCGAGAAAGCTCCACCCTCCTGTCCCCTCAAACCAATCAGAGACCCTCTCCACAGCTCCACTGGAGTAAAAAAAAAAAAGGTAGTGACAAAACTGATTGTAGATCTACAAAAATAATATAGAGAGGAAGGAGAGATCCAATCAAATGATTAGCGAAGAGTGTGTGATGAAGATGGCCGACGTCCGCCTCAGGATTCAGGAAAACACGCTGCATATTCCGGTAACCATCCTGTCAGCCTTCTCTCTCACTATGGGGGTCGGTAACACACTCTCGCTGTGCTTCAATATGGTGTCTTGAGAGACTGGAGAAACGCCAAATGACCTGGTGTGTGTGTGTTTGTGTGTGTGTGAGTGTGTGTGTGTGAGTGTGTGTGTGTGCGTCCACAATGCATACACAAAATATAACATTGCAGAGCTTTTGTAAAAGAGTGTGTGCGTCTATACCACAAGCGTTTTCCCCCACTTGTTTGTCATATCTGCCCCCTCCCCACCCGTCCATCCAGACCCCCACCACCCTCCCAACGTAAACGAATGCAAATGTTTCTTTGCACTCGTCTACGTTTAAACCTGCCTGTTGCGTTTTTTAACTGTGGGGAAATTAGGAGAACGTGTGAGGGAAGGGAAGGCTTGAGGTAACGGGGGAAGGGTAAAGAGGGGCATTGTGGAATAGTAATGAAGGGGAGTATTGATTTGAGTCACATGAGCTTAAAACCAAAGAGGCCGGGGAGGGTGTGCCAGTTAGATGTCCTCTATGAATGCCGACTTTTTTTTATATATATATATATCTCTCCCACAATGAAAAGGGAGGGGTAAAAGTACAAAAAAATAGATTAATAAAATAGAAGAAAAGAAACAAACTCTTATTTAAAATGTAAAAGTATAATACAAAAACAACAGCAACAAAAGCATAATAGTAATAAAAACGTTAGTGACTTTAAAGATGAAATAGAAGAAGTGTTAAGTAGTACTTGAAGTTATCTCTAATGACACAAAATAAATAAAAGCTGTCAGAGGAGAGGATGCGGTCGGGGCTCTCAGGTGAAGGAGGGTCGTTGCTCTCTCTCTCTCTCTCTCTGTCCCTCTCTTTCTCCATCTCCCCCTCTCCATCTCTCTCTCTCCCTCTCCCTGTCACCTCTCACTCCTCACGGAGCTGCAGGCGGTAGCGACTGTAGCGGATCTGGAAGAAGAGCCTCTCCAGCGGCGAGCGGGTCATGCCGGGGAGCCTGTAGTCCTCGCTCTGGCCCGTTCGGCGGAAGCCCAGCGACTCGTACAGCTTGTGCGCGGCCAGCTTCACGGCCGTCGTGCCGAGGACCACGGCGGCGTAGTTGTTGCGCACGGCGAACTCCAGGACGCGACGACCCAGCGCCTTCGCGATGCCTTTGCCGCGGTAGTGAGAGTCCACCGACATGCGCCGCAGCTCGACCGTGTTGTCGTCCTCGCGGCTCTGCGCCGCCACGATGCCCACCACGCGTCCGTCCAACACTGCCACCCAGAAACAGGAGCCTGAGAGAACAAAAAGACACAACACGGTGATAAAATTAGACTCAAAACTAAAAACATAAAGAAATAATTTAACTTTTTTGGAAAATATTAGATACCATTCATGTTTTTGTGGTAAACACACAACTAGCTGTTGTTAGCTTAGCATAAAAACCAGAAGTAGCTAGCCTCGCTAACCTTGACCTCTAAGCATTTACACCATCTTCTGCACAAAAATAAAGTATAAAACTTCTCCAAAGGTTAAACAAAGATATCCCTAAAATATTATCATTCTTCAACTTATTTTAAATATAAATTCATATATGAGTTATTTCATGGTTAATTATCCTCTACAGGGCTGAATGACACACACACACACACTGAGCTGCTCCAATACACTGTGAAGCTCAAGACCATATTTCAAATCTTAACAAAATACTCATCATTAATGGAAGAAGAGGATGATGACTAGGACGGGCAAGGGCTGATCAGGACCTGACACATGGGTCAGAATGACGGCCCTGTGTTTCCATTACCACCGTGTTGCATCATATTGTGTCTTGGCTTTTGGTGCTTTGAGTGAAGAGAACAAGGGAGAGAAAGAACAGAAGAAGGGATGTAGGGGAGCAGATGAGTGAGGAGGAGGGGAGAGACCAGCGTCTGACTGGTGCTTAATGGCATTAACTGCTCAGTGAGACGCTGCTGATTTAAAGCACAGGCAACGATGGAGCAGTCACTTAGAGGTTCACAGTGTAGTGGAGCAAGGACACACAAAACTTTTCAAAGTTTACACAGTCGACAGGAGTTTAATGTTATTTTGTCACATAAAAAAACACATAACAGAAAGAGACAGATGGACAGACAAGATTAGACCAATACAGATAGAAATGTCAGCAGACAATGCTCCTCCACCAGAGAACAAATAAGAGGTTGAGTATTTACCCATTTTAGTATCAATTTACATTCATGCTGCAGTTTCTCAACTGTTCACTTTCACCCAGAATGATTATGGGTGCAAATTATTTTTTCTCTCTCCCCTTTAAATGGCTTTTTAAGGAAGAGTACTTTAGTTTAGCAGGACAAAAAATGTGAGCCATATATACACAACATGTAAAGTCTCAATTTGTCTTATCAGCTCAGTCACCAGCTTTTCATGAAACACCTGTGTCTCTTTAATGTTTAGATCGAGAGCTGGAGAAATTATCCCGTTCTTAGACACATTTAAACACTGAACGCTGTATTCATTGACCTGACACGGCACCGCGACACAAACCTCACGGAAGAGAAAAATGTCACTAAATGCTATGAGTCATCACGCCTCTTTGAAATCATTCACCTGTGGATCTTAATCAGGTGTTTTAATTAACACAGCGGCATGTAGGTGCAGGCCCTCGCTCAATTTCCTTTGAACCGATCATAATCTTTCAAGGAAAACGGCTCTCGACCTGTTTTTTTTATTTATTTTTTTTATTACGTAACCGTGTTCAAACAGCCTTTCCGTCAATGTCAGCACTATTTACGGCGCGTGTTGGCAGTGGTTGCTGTGAAATGCCATCTGTTTATTATAGATAAAGTAGAAATCTGAGAGGTCTGACAGTAAAAATCTGCATCTGTCTGTCCATGAGCTGAATCCTAATTCACTCTGTGTCTTTTCTTGCCTTCACACATAAAACCTCCTCTCCCTTTTCATTTTCTGCTGAGTCTGTCACATGCACAAACAGACGGCCACATTAACATCATGCCTCTGTGGGATTCCCCCCGTGTGTTTGGCGGGATTTGATGCCCCTTACAGCCTTTTGTTAAGCTGAATCAAACAACCGTCACTTATATGATGCAGCAGCAACAGCAGAGCAAAACTCCCTGCTACTAGTGTTTCACTAATCTCTTAGGGGAGGTGGGATTTTAAATTATCCAGTATGTGGGGAGATTCACAGCTCCTGAACGTCCTGAATGAAAACAAACTACCGTAGAAGTTGTGAATCGCAACTTTCAACTGAATACTATGAAATGATGCTTCATTACAGGCAGATGTCAAAGCTGCGGTGTTACTCTGCCGGTGTTATTATGCTTGTGCGTGTGGTTGTGTGTGTTGGAGGTGTAGGAGAGGGGGAGGAGGGGGGGGGTACACTTCCATAAAGCCCTGATGACCATCTGTCTGAACTGAGCCTCTGCCAGGAATGAGGACAACACAGGAAAGCTCGCACGCCAACCACGCTTCAGCCTATCTGCTCATCAGACTGCGTGGTTTTACTCAAGACCAAGCCTCAAGAAAAGCTCACGTGAAAAATGAACCACCTCGGAGAAAAGTCGCCCCTCTCCCTCTGACTCGGCTTTTCTTGTAAGCTGAGGAGAACGTATTGATCTGGAGGCTTTCAGAACGTCACAGCTTAACATCTGCTGCGTCTGACACCGCTGCTTATTAAACTGCGTGGACTCAGTGAGCTATCGCTATTTCTGCTGGGAACTGCACTTCCTCGGAGATAGAGAGAAGATAGAGAGAGAAGAGAGACTGAAAATAGAAAAAGGACAAAAGAGAAAGAGAAGAAATCATAGGAGGAGACAAAAGAGATGAAGATGCTCTAAAACCCTGCAACGCTGCAACAGATTAATACAAAACGAAGCGCATTGTGTGGTGCACTGTTGCTCAGAGACTTCAAGAAGAAAATGCGAGGATTGTGAAGAAGCAACACTCTTTGTAAAGCGTCTCTTGGGCAGGGCACTTGACTCTCCACTCCTCCAGTGAGGCTGTGTGGGCCACTCCTGCAGCATGAAGTGGATCTATTAAAGGGTTTCAGCCGTTCTAGAGGCGAGGCGCTAGGAGGGGCGGCATCACTCTCCTGATTGCCATGAAATGCGGTTCATGTTTCCCACTGGATGAACTGTAATAACTTCACTGACCCCTTCGTTTTAGACTTTACTCCTCGAGTAAATCTCTTCACACTTAACTTTATGGCCAAAACCAGCAAAACTATTGCTGTTTAGTGCTTATTCGCAAATGTAAACATTGTAAATACTACACCAGACTGCCACTGTGAGTATATTAGCTGGCTATTGTTAGCATTTTGCTTGAAGCACCACTTTGCCTAAGTAAAACCTTACAGTAGTGGTTGTAGTTGCATTACATTTTATTACAGACTCCTTACAGTCCAGACGTGATATACCGTATAATTTTTTTATTTTATTATTATTATTATTATTATGGGGGTGTATTTTAGCTTTTTAGATTCCTACTTTGAGCTCATTGGAACTTTTTTCAGCGTCCTTGCTCCGTCCTAATTCATAAAGGAGCAGCTGCTTATTTCCTCATGCCACCATAAGATTGATTAGGAAAAGGGAGTGATTTAGAGTCGATTCCTCCCGCATTCAGCTCCCTGTTGGTCCGGTCTATCGTGTCATTGCCTTAGATAAAGCTTCATACAGGAGTATCAACAGTGCACTACTCATGTCTCGATGTGTATACAAGTGGGGTCAGAAAGACTTATGAATGAGCTAACTCAGTAAAAAAAAAAGGATAGTGCTGCTGGTGGTGGGGGGGTGACGAAGACGAAGAAGTCACTCATCTGTCTTTTCTGAAAGAAAGGGTGAGCCGAGGAGGAGGAGGGAGGCGAGGCATCTGTGTGATAGTGACGAGCCTGAAAGGATCCATTATTGCTGCGAGGGCATACAAACGCAAAAAGGGGGTGGGTGGAGGATGGATGGAGGGAGGGAGGGAGGATGGAGAATTGAGCGTTATTACGGAGGGGGAGGGGACCTGGAGAAAACAAATGATCTTAAGACAAGAAATACTGTAAACGGAGGCGAAGAGGCGAAAGGAAGGAAGAGCCGAGCCCTCACACAAGCAGAGATCTCTCTGATCGCTGTTACTCTTAATGCAACAGATCTAATTTCTTTAACTACAAGGATATTAATAAGCCTCTGTGCATGTGTGTCTCTGTGTGTGTGTGGGAGTGTTAAACACCAGCTGATGTTGTGATATGAACCCTGTACAACAACCACAAAACACACACACACACACACACATACACACTGGCACACACATAGACGGGAGTACTTTTTGTGGTGTCTAATAAGATTATTCTCTTTTCCTACAGATGAAACCTAGAGGGCTAATTCGGTTGATAAGCGTTCAGTCTAGACGCCGCCTCACTCCGCCGTAGTTCACTCCTCTTGTCAGCCAAACGCCGTCCTGAGCACTCTGTGGGTGTAAGCCCCCCGATGAAAGCCCATAAGTAGCTTGACTCTCTATTCTCCGTTTGTTCTCGCTAATTAATTTGTGTCCTAACAATCAAAACAGCGAGTTTACGGTTATTCTTATGTTCCTGTGCAGCATTAGCGTCAATGTTGCATTAAGCACCACCAGTGAATTATGTTTCATGAGTGCAGGGGAGGAGTTGAACCTACAAATAAATCAGTGCATGATTAATCTGAACCTGTCAAGTTCCTAGAAAGCAAATATGGTATAAATGTGCAATATCCAGTTGTTGAAGGCATAGTTTTCTATCCTAACAATCAGCTCTGGACACAATTCTGTCACTTCATTCTCTAAAAAAGGAGCTGGTTATCACCGACTGAGATGATTTAAAAAAAGGCACAAAAACAGATTTCTTTCTCTCAATATATCCGTGACCTGAAACCCTGAGTAATAATTATAAAAGCTTTATTCATATAGCACCTATCAAAACCTAGTGCTTTACAAGAGAAGATATGATTGAGAGTGAATATTTAAATTAAGTGGTTAAAATACAGATTTAAAAACATCTTGATCTGTTTTTCTGCCTGAAAATAACACGGATTGTTCCTTTCAGCAAATGTAATTAATGGTTATTATTTTGCATTCAATTTTGCTGTTTTATTGAAATTTATAGCTTCTGTGATCAATGGGACGATGGGTCACAGCACTGAGATGGTTTCAGTCGGTGTCCTGACTAAACCTTGACTGTAACTACAGGCAAAGTGATTCAGAAGTTTGTTTGTTTTCATTTTTACTCCAAAAACAAGAATCATTTTTATATAAATGCAGTTTAGTGACCATACAATTCCAAAATAAGGCATAAAACTATAGCAATGAAGATAGTTACGAGACTGAGAGGACTTCTTTCACTATTTTACAACACTGACCTAAAAACGACCTAAAATTATGACATGAATCAATAAGAAAGGGTAGGATGTCTTAATAAGACGGTATATTTGAAGTAAATTTAGTAAGCGGCGCACCTGTAAAAACACGTCTTTAAGAGCAATTTAAGACGATAAGAGCTCAACAGTCTAATCTTAATCACAGTATGTGAACAGGCAGCTGCTGACAGTTAGCAAAGAGCGAGTTTAGTTTACTTTGATGTGCCTGTATCGTCTTATTTATTCCTTGATCTTATACGTCACATGCAGCCTCATTAATACCCACACACACACACACACACACACACACACACACACACACACACATTGTTCTCCTTAGATCAAGAGTATGTGCTCGGAGTATAGATTATCCCGTCACGTACGACCCGCACATCAGCAGTTTCCTCCTCCGTCACGGACAATTAAGGGCGAGAGGAATGTGACCATCAGACACAGCACATGTTTTACAGACGTGTACACACACACACACACACACACACACATTGACACACACACAACAGTGCAGCTACAGAAAATTAATAATTCATGTGTATTGAAGCATTTGCCATCAACTTGGCCTCAGAGCTAACCTCTATATGCAAAGGAGCACAACGCATTAACCTGCGTGTTGTCACGTGTGTGTGTATATATATAATATACACTTTACAGAGGGCTGCGTAGCGTTCCCTGTTACATCTCCATTAGCTCGGTGAACCTCATTATCCGGCCCTTTAGCGTTGGGTTTTACTGCCTTCCTGCCCATCAACGTGTCTATGCATGTTGTTGTGTTTGTATGTAAACGTGCAGGTACAGGATCACATTTTACACACATGCTACACTTTACTGTGTACATGCCATTGTTCACATGGCTGCTACGGCTACGGCTTCAGCCCCACCCACCCCAGCCCCACCCCCACCCCCTCTCTGCCTCCTGGGGTCTTTATGCACCAGGGTCACATCACCGTGCTGAGAGGAACTCTGCAGAAACCTTTAATCCATAGACCGCCTAAGCAATCACCCACCTATCGATACACAGGCAACAGAATTGCTTATCTTTTGCAATTGGGTGTTGTGATTGGTCACCACAGTGCCAATGCTGTTGACTCGTCATCGCCTCCTTCCAGTTGGGTGTCTTTGTTCAGTATTGATTCGAGCACGTTGCGAAACAAAGGCAGAGGCTAGTGAGATTACAATACATTATTAATGATTGGCTCCACTTCCTGAGAACGCTGAATAGACAAGAGAGACACATGTTCACATTCTTGCAGAGTAGAGCAAAGGTAATGGACTTTCATGGCGTCTCAGTTTCTGGCTACTTTCCTCCTGTTGTTTTTTTAGTCTTTTGGCACTTTTTTCCTAACTGAGTCATCTCATTCCTGCGAAATTAAGACTTCGCAGGAATGAGTTTTTCTCCGTTTCCCTGAGCTCAACGTGCCAAACCAAACAGCACAGAGCTCAAAGAGCAAAGTGAGCAGTAAACCCACACACGTCAGAAGCTGGAAATGACAAATATTGAGCTCTTTTTCTTGACAAATGACTTAATCAATAATAATCAGTGTTGAAATTTTGCTCTGTATATTTTCTATATATGGAATAATGTTTTTCTTGCTATATTACAGCGGTGGGGGGCGGAAATTGATGCCGCAATAATTAGATAACAACAGATCTTGACATTTTATCCCTAATAAGCAGCTGCAAAAAGGAAATACTGTAGGCTATCACAGTTTGGTGATGTAGCGCTAAGAATTCAAAATGTTTGGATTTATAAAACCACAATAATATTGTTATCATGATAATATTGATTGCTTAAACAGCTGGAAGGAGGAAAACATCTAGCTTGTTAATCTGAGGTGATTCAGCTGAATATACCCAGGAGATGCATTTGTCTATTATTTCTGTCTTTCTCGCACACGCACAAATCATATCTGATAGTTGAGGAGCGCAACCCCCCCCTCCCTCCCACTCCCTCAGATGCCCCCATTTTCATTTTCTATGTAGCACTCACCCCCTTTTTTCTGCCTCCACACTGCCTCTCCCTCTCTCTCTGTCTCTGTCTGTCCCTCTCCCTCTTTATGTCGTCCAGAGCTAAAATAAGCACAGCAGGTACCGGCGGAGGAAGCTGCTCTCTCCCCTGGAACAGAGCGAGCTCAAAAACTCATCCTACACACACAAACACACACACACACACACACACACACACATACACACGCTACAATGAGACTGACCGGCAGATATTATAACGTCTCCTGCCTGGACGAGACCCTGCAGTGGTGGTGATGACGCCTCATTAAACAGCCAGCTCTACAGAGTGGCTATCACTTGCAGCCACAGAGGGTTTGGCTCGGCGTCTGGCATCGCCCTCATTATATTACATCCACTTTTTTTTTTTTTTTAGGCACTAAGCTGCTCCACAGTGACCCTAAAGTGATTGAGCAAGTAAAGAGGGAGAGGGAGGAGGAGGGGGTCGGGGGTTTGTCTTCCACCTACTGCTGCAGTGCTGCTTACACATGAAGGGAAACCTCTCTGTACTTACTGTACAGTCAGTTCCCCTTCCCTCCTCTGTTAGAAAAAAAAAAAAAAAAGCTGTTGTGTCTTTTCTCGGCTCAATGGGATTAAGTGACGGCGCGTCATAGTAATGTAATGGTAAGTTGCATTCATCTCCTATGAGAGAAGCCATGTGACAACCATGTGAGTGCTGCCTGATGAGAGCAGCGCTGACATGAAGCACCAGATATAGTGATAAACACTGGGGGGAGAAAGAAAAAAACAAAAACCAACCATGAGAACAAGCACAAGTAGAAACTTATTCTCATACTTGGACTGCATTAAAAAAAAATGCAAAAAATACCCAAAATGAAACTGCTGACTGCTGGTCTGCTGGTCTGCTGGACTTCTCTAAAAAACTAAAATGCTGCTGTCTTTGTGGTGTAACTCCACATATCTTTACTGTTACTCAGTCTTGAACACACAGCACAGGTCCTGTCCCTCTGGTCTGACTCATGCCCCCCCCCTCTCACTCCTCTGTATCTGCTAACACATCCACCCTGTGTATTGTTGAGATCTTCCAGTGCGGGACTACAAAGGGATTAGATGAGTGCAGCAGAAGGAATTAGGGTCAGCCGCTGCTCGTGGATAAAAGCTTATGGACAAATAAGTTCAGTGGTATTTAGCAACTGATAAAATACCCTCAGTGGGTTTTTTTTTTTTTTTTTTTTTTGAGTCTGCATTGTCAGTTTCCTCTTGGCAGATGCAGTGCAGTTTGTTAACGCATCAGTGGTGACGTATTGATTGCCAGTTTGACTGATTATAGGGTTTTGTGTTTTGTTTTTTTCACTTACAGTGGGACTTGGGCCAGCAGATGTTGCATTGTAATTTCCAGCAGTTTGACTTTGACAACCTCTGATTGAACGGTTTCATTATGTTATGTAAAAAATCCTGAAGATTGGGCTTCATCGTGAGAAATCAGAGTGCGAACCAACTGCGAGTGCTGAAATAGTGCTTTCATTGATTTATAATAGATTCAATTTCATTTCAGAATGAGCCTTGGAAATTAAATTTGCACACAACACTGTAGTAACATCAGCTGTGATGTCAAGGAAACAAGCTGTCGTTGCCCTTTTGTTTTTACCTTTCTACCCCCAACCATTGTTACTACACTTTACTTTATGACCCCTCCACCTACACACACACACACACACACATGCAGTTTTATTACAGGGCAGATGAAGGAGGTGACAGCTGGCCTTAAGTGGCAGCAGAGTGAGTGATCACAACACACACAGAGGCAGAGGAGATAAGGATATTGATCAGTGTAGTCGCAGCATGCTATTGCGTACGGTGGATATGTGGCTCCAGTCACTCTCGGTCAGTCTCTTCCCATTACCCCGGCCGTCTGTGGTCAGTGTCGACTTATTAGACTTTATTCAATTCTCATTTTATTGAATTGTTAAAAAATGTAAAGAATGAACAGCTCAGGACGTCGTTTGTCTCTGTCTCAGTCTCTGCCTGTGTCTCTCTTCCTCTCCAGTGGTTCGCCTCTAAGTTGATGAATAGCCGAGCTACGACATTTATCATCTGCATAAAGACACGTCAATTATTTAACGCCTAATTAATTACAAATTACGTTTTTAGGTCTGAAAGATGAACCCTCTCAACACACACACACTCTCTCTTTCCTTTAACACACTATCCTTAAGTTGCTTCCTTGCAAACAGTCGTCATACACATACAGCAAACTCTCAAACATCCCTGTCCTCCTCAAACATACACACACACATTACACTAGTTGTCATGTCCAATACTTTTTTTTAAAAAGTTAATTTTCCCTATTATAGTCGTTGCTGAGTTGTTCCAGTCACTCCTGCTGCACACCTGCATGCTTCTCTGACACATGTACAAATACATGCATGCATAGATACATACAATGTGTGTGACTGTACACACAACTGCACAACAGCTACATTTTTTGTACAGTTGAGGAGATTCAATCAAAACAAGGAGCGTCTACTGTACGTATCAGCTCCTGCTCCATCTAATGCTAATGTTAGCCGCTCGCTGTAACACAAGCCGAATGGCAGAGAGAAACATGAGACTAATAGATCCCGGGGCCTTCAGGTTCAACACATCCTCTGCAGAACGGGCGCTTAAAAAAACCCCAAAAAAACACGCTCCTTTCTTTTTACGTGATCATCACACGCTCCTTTACTTCCCTCCTTCCTTTTGCTACGTGCCACAACACAAACACACGCGCCACAACCGACGAGAGCGATGTCAGAGGTGCCTCTCCATCGGGATTTCACGCTGGTGCCCAGGTGTTCATCCCCCACTGGGCCCATTCAGTTTGCAGGGATATAATCATTAGCATTGTCCAAGAGCAGTGGTGCCTGACCCCCTCTAAACCATCACAGCCCTGCAGCAATAATGGGAATGCTAAATTGCAATTGTGTATGCAGTGGATTACCAGGCCAGAGGACACAATGTCAGAGATAGAGACAATGACGGTCAATTGAGTGGCTTAACTAACACCTGCTTTTTATATTGGCCGTGTGGTTTGGGCTAAAAGGGGATAAATGTGTCCAAGAAGTATCAGGGCAGAGGAATGTGTGAAAATGAGTCATATGTTTGTAGCTGGCTCGTGGCCCGAACCTAAAAACCGAACTCCTGTGTAAAAAAAGACTAATTTGTGAATTGATTTTTCCAATTAGAAGCTTCAGTGGTGGAAATGAGCCTTGAGTACTGCAGGGGAAAGAGGGAAAAAAAAGTGTATCAGCAGTTTCCTCCTCCGTGCGATCAATTGCCCCTGTGATGCACACACACACACACACACCCCTGCATGTGACCAAGCAGAGCTCAGAGAGAGGAAGAAAGTGGGGGAAGGAGCGGAGAAAGAGACAGGGAGGAGGAGGGGTGGGAAAGACGAAGAAGGGTGGAGGACGAGGAAAGCAGAGAGAGACGACCTGCATATTTGATGAGTCGCCTCTGCATTGCCTAAAGACCTTTTTTCTGTTCTTTTTCTTTTCTTTTTTTTTACAGGGTTAAGTGTCAGTTCATCCTGCTGCAGCAAAGTTACACAACTTAACTTCTTGGTAAAGTATGAGTTTTAAAATCAACACTGGTGGTGGAGCACTGCCTGAACAAAACAACAAAAACCATGTGCATTCAAGTCATTGTGAAGGACTGTGAGGTTTTCTCCCACGTCTTACCTGTGGGTTTCATGTAATAAGCCTCTATGTCAGCCATGTCCGTGTGCAGAGCACAGTCCAGATAACTCTGGATAACTTTCCTGCTGTAGTAGTAGCGCGCACCCATGAGAATGAGGGGCGCGCAGCAGGTCAGCGTGACGGATTTGGTCACGAAAAAGCACATTACTATGGAGAAATGGAAGAAAAATAAACGAAACCTGTCAGAAAAGAGAATCACATGTTTGATTTTGGCGGAACATGACCCCAAACACACACAGACACAAATAAAACAACATGACATTTCAAAAGCAGCATCATTATCAAAACAGTTTGCAATCAAATTATCTGTTACATGTGAAAACACTTGAGGTGGTGGAGGAGAGAGGATCAGGATTAGTTTCACACATTCATCCAACTGTGACGTGGAGCTGCAGGGACCACACACTCCTGACAGGACCAGACTTGAGCTTTTTTGTTTTTCTTTCTTTTCTTTTCTTTTCTTTTCTTTCACATGCTAGTGTTGAATTCATTTCATCAAACCGGTTGTTCACTCTCATGTTGGGAGTAATTGGTCGGTTGTGACGCTGGGGGGCGCAGGGGGGAAACACAAACAAGCAGGCTGCTGGATGCTGCATAGCATGTTGTTGCTGCTGCGTGGCATGCAATAATAATAATAATCCCCCCGTGGTTGGGTTTCTTTACTCCACAGCACCGCGACGTGGTGCGACACATCACCGGCGGAGATGTGGAGGAGCAGCGGCCTCTCCTCACGCATGAAAATATATTTTTTTTAAAAGACTTGGTTTAATAATGGATGTTACAGTGCAGGGCGATGGTGGTGTGTCTGCCGGTGTTGGTGCGTAACTCTTTACGCCAAAACTAGGGCTCGTTGCGCGAAAAAAAAAACCGACGTAGATTTTTCTTTTAAGAGAGAATGAATCAGCTTGATTGATGTGGACGTGCGTAACGACGGCGGTCACGAAACATGAGGCTTTAATTTGCTATCAACATAAAAAAAAAAAAAAAAAGGCAAACGAGTTCAGTTCAGTGCGTGATTGGCGCATTGGCTGGCTGTGCAGAGGAGGAGGGGGAGCGCCCGCACTGTGCGTGTGCATGTGCATGTGCGTGTGCGCGCCGCGGGGGATTTTTTTTTTTTTTCCAACAATGTCTGTTTTGGGCTGGCGCGGGGGAGTGTATGCTTTTTTCTCTCTTCCCTTTCTGTCTTTTTTTTTTTTTTTTTTTTAGTACGTGCGCGCACCCTTCGGACCAATCCTCAAATCCATTCACTCACTCATTCACGGCACCGGCATGTCATCACATCATCACAGCAGCAGCGGCAGCGGCAGGCTCGCCGGTATTTTACACACATGCACCATGCGCTCTGGCCATGCCTTTTGTTGCAATGATGAGCAACATGCCGGTGTGTGTGCCGGCGGAAAGAGAGAGGGATAGAAAGGGAGAGAAGGGATAGATAGATAGATAGAGAGAAGCCCGACCACCACCACGACACAGTGTGGTGTTGGTGTTGCAACAGATTTTTTTTTTTTTTTCCAACTTAACTGTGCATCATCGCCTACAGGGGCCAGATAGTGCAGAGACACGGTTAGATTGTGCGGAGGGTTTTTTTTTAATGTATAAGACAAGTTCCTTAAAATAGAGCCACATTAAGGATGAAAGACGCGTCAGAGACAAATCAGATAAAGAAACCATCATCATCATCATCATCATCATCATCATTATTATTATTATTATTAATACACATTCACGCTACCTGAAGTGTAGTGAGTACTGGCGGGTATATAGGCTACTTACCTGTCAGAAGAGCGTATAAAAACTGGGTCTTGGGCTGCTGCCTGATCCCCCTGAACGCCGTGTTGGGTATCCTCTCCATAATACCCTCGTAAAAGATGCGGCGAACCTCCTCCTGATCCCCGAGCTCGAACTCGCGGATAAAAACCGCATCTTTCCTCACATCCTTGGCCTCGGCGGCGGGATTCAGAGCCGCGCTGGACGGAGAAGAAGAAGACGAGGAAGAAGAAGGAGGAGGAGGAGGAGAGCTCCACATGATCGACTCTTTTTTGGTCCCAGGTATAGCATCGTGTTCGTCCGCAACAATTTTAGTCTCGCAAACCATTTTGGGAGACGAAAAATGCATGCAACTGGCCGCGGAAAAACAAAACTTAACAGTTCGGGGGGGGAGGGGGAAGGGGGGGGGAGAAAAAATAAAAATAAAAAGTGGAAAGAGAAGGAAAGTGAGGATGAAAATGGATGATGCGCGCGAGGGGGGGAGGGGAGGGGTTTCTTTTTTTTCTTTTCTTTAAAAAACAGAGAAACGATGAAGGGGGATAAGACGAAGGGGAATGTTTCTGCTGCAACCCTGAGCGTTTCTGACGACCAAGACTTGCCGGCGTGATTCAAGCAGTATTTATAAGCGGGCAGGGCGGGTAGATTCAGGTTCAGGGGTTGGGGAGGTCCTCGCGCTGCACAGATTGGTGGAAGCGCTTGATGGACGAGGGAGGAGGAGGGAGAGACACACACACACACATACACGTACAAACACACACACTGATTTCCCTCTGCATCTGAGCAGGCTTGGTGTGTGTGTGTGTGTGTGTGTGTGTGCGTGTGCCGGTAATGTGTATTTTGAGGATGTGGGCCCATGTGGAGGAGGAGGAGGAGGAAGGGGGGGGGGGTGATGGTGAGATTGCGTAGAGAGGTTGTTTCTGAGCAGGTTTGTCTTCATAATGTCTCACAATGAGGAGGATCCCCCGCTTTGTTGAGACAGCAGTGGCCGTAGAGGAGGCGATACGCAGCAGCAGCGGCACAAAGGCGCAAGGTAACGCGGGGGCGATGCGTCAAACAGGAGGAAATCCTAGTAACAGGAAGACCGCAGCTGCTTAGAAGAAGAAAAACACTCTTAACACTGTTTAATTTAATTAAAACAAATGAGCCTTTATGATCCAACTGGAACTGGAGTCAGCCGGGTTTGTGTTTGGTGTGTGTGTGTGAGCAGAGCTGCTTGGTGGATGTGTGTGTGTGTACTGTTGCGCAGACTAAAAAAAATGACAGTGGCAACGCAGACATAGAAAAAGACCCAGATGTGAGACTTGTTCTGATGTTTAAGCGACACCGTGGAGCCGGTGGTCGGTGTGGTGTCGCCCACCGTGGGGTCTGCTGCTGTCCTGCCTCCGTGTGACTGACAGCTCTGCTGCTGCTGCTGCTGCTGCTGCTGCTGCTGCTGCACTGCAGTGATTCCTCCACGGCTTCCCCTCTTCGCTTTGTCACCCTGCCCCTGTCATACATCACTCCTAACATGGAGATTACATCTCGCATTATACTGCACTTCTGAAACCTCCCATCAGCCGCCGACTGACACCCCCACCACGCGCACTCACTCACACTGGGCACCGGCGGCGGCGGCGACAATACCGGCTTTTACGCGCGGCTGTGGCGGCGGTGATGATGATGCTCAAGCCGGTTCTTTGTTGTCCCCCGACACTCCCTGTAATTAACCGTGGCTGCTATTATTATTATCATCATAAGCTTTCATGAACACAAGTGCTTCCGTTACTTACTTGTGCTTTTATTTTGACATTCAGTATAATTATAATTAGGAAATGAAGGCTTAGTTGACAGTTGCCGTTTATGGACATGTTTTATATCCATATTTAAAATGCAATAGGCTCCTAAACAGCAGATTTAATATGCTGTACACTTTTCTTTGGAAGTTTAATTAAGAAAATTAGTGGGAAATATCTTCACTGTTGCCCCGGACAACAAATGGAAATGTGTTGAGGCTCGAAGTCTCTTTGTGGAAGTGAGGAGCCTCGCGCAGCCACAGTCGCATATGTAAAGCAGAACTAGTTTGAACTGGATCATCAGAGGCAACCTGCTATTGATAAGGCTTCATCCACCCCCACTCCCTCCTACTTAAGGTGTCCTCATCCCCCCTCTTCCTCCCACCCATGGAGCCGCCGGGAGGAGGAGGAGGAGGAGAAGAAGGAGGGCAGGCAGATAACCTGCAGAGTCCAAAAAAAAAAAGTCTGCACATATTCTGGCATTTGCTCCACAAAAATGCGGTAGAAAGATGGATTTCTACGCATCAGCAGCAGCACCTGCTCTGCAGCGGGTCTCTCACCACGCCGACCGGGTGGAGGATGCTCCGCGCATGCGCAGTGCGGCTCCTCGGGTTGACTCCTGGCTGTGCTGCCTTCAAGTGCAGTCGGTGATGTCGCAACCATGAAACGGCAAACATCAAAAGTTGCAAAAACATCAACTTTCTTCGAGGATGAAACTATTCTCCCCGCCACAGTACATGACATTCATTATATCCATCTTATCTGGAAATGTAAATGTTATTTTCTCAGCATCAATGGAGCAGAAAACACAACAGGACAAACACTGATCCATCATAGTTTGAATCAGTCTTTGTAGATGTTGTTGTGATTCTCAAGAACATTAATAAACGATGAGAAAACATCATTTTTATGAAAAGCGTTTGATCAGTTTCACCTTCTATAGTATTTCCTTTTCACAGAAAGAGGTTGTATAACATGTTTAGCCATGTGAGGTTACAGTTTGCCATCTCTTTTTCTTCAGTCAGCTGGTCGATTGTTCAGATCCTCCTCCAGGCACACACTAATACCGTGTTATCACCAAATGTTTCACTCTCACGTCAGCACAAGATCAGCCAAGTTCAATTTGAACCACAGTGAGGATGTTATAACATACAGCAACAGCCACAGAGGGGGAAGAAAACACATTTTCGTAATGTGGTGAATAAATACTCGGCCAGTTTTAGTAAAATAAACCTTGTGGTTGTTGTTTACAACGAGATAAATGACACGCGTGTTCACAGGGAGAACAGCACAATACAAACAGTGAGGCTGCACATGCCGACTGTAGCTGCAGTCACATGATATGATTCAGTGTTTTCATGAAGGAGACTCAGCGAAAACATAAAAGCAGCCCCCCAGTGGAGTAAAACAAAGTTGGAGGTCACGGAGCTGGATGCTCGTCACATGTTAAATGAGAAGAGCGATACAGCTTTGAACTCTGTGCCCTGTAAAAAAAATAAAAAAAAAGAAGCCCGATGAGCACACTCTCAACTTTGGGCTGTTTGTGTCTGAAGCGAGTGCGAATGCAATTTTAATGGTGTAGTTAAAATGCCTGAAACACCATGTCGCCAGCAACAATACCTATACTGTCTGCTGGAAAATGTGCCATGAATTTAGACGTTAAAAGCCAAATTGTTACATCACAAAACGTGGACATAGAAGTCTTTTAAAACACCCTTTTTTGACGATTTGTAACTCATTCATGTATTCAAAGTTTATATAAACATTATCCAAACTGAAGGAGCTGCAGTTTTTTTCATGTCACAACCAGACCTTGAATGGAGCACTGTGGTGCCACAGAGACGCCTGCAGGCTGCAAGTCTTACTCCTCAGATGTAAAGGAACGTGCGTGTTTGGTTTCCAGCCCCATGAAAAACCACATCATCATCGTCGTCATCTTGGATGTTCTTTTCAGGGAAAATTAAATGCAAACACGACCACACGAACCAAAATGGTGACTTCTTTTTTTTTTGTCTAGTCAGAGGTCTTAGGTCACTTCCCTCTTAGCTTTTCAACCCTGGTTCTACACCATCAGACCTCACTGAATAATAATGAATAAAGCTGTGTCATTCCCATACTGTATACTTTTATATTCTACAACACTTATCTATGTTTATTTATTTGTTTATTTGTGAGGATCCCTATTTAGCTGTGCTCTAGAGTCAAGTCTTACTAAACATACGTTTACAGACAAGACAAGTCAACAAAAACTTATAACATTAACATTATGATAGATATAAATCATCATTCTAAATGAAATAACATGTATAAGACACTCCAATGCACAGTTGTTATAAAATAAAGAGGCAAAAACAAATCAAAGTGACAACAATAAAAAAAAAAAACCTACATAAGCCTCTATATATGTATAATTACCATTGGTATACATCTAATGCCTGTACAGATATTCCAGCCTGGATCAAAGAGTAAATGAGTAAATGCCACTACCCTGTTATAGTTGCATGTCTGGCATGGCTATAAATAATAATAATAAAAGAAAAAACTACTAAAAACTAATTAGTCTCCAAATACCGAGTGTGTCTCAGTGTCTCCGTCACAGCTCCACTCAACACAGAGGCCCCACACATATTGTTCCAATAATCTTGAATGTGACCTCTAGCACTTTGTGTTTCCCTGCAGCTAAGAAGCCCCAGCCAGCCCCACCCCCACCCCCCCTCAAAAGGTCACACCGTGCCACCGCCAGTCCTCCTGCTGCGACCTCTGACCCCTTTTTCAGCGACCAGGCGGCCCAGCAGGGCTCCGGCTCAGGAAGTTTGAAGCCTCGCTGCGTTTTCCCACCAGTGTTTCATCGTTGTGCGCCAGGTCGGTTCTCCTCTCCCTCCCTTGTTGTAGCAGCTGCACGTATATGTCGTACCACTGCTAACCTTCAAAAAACCGATCGTTTGTTTTTTATACAGAATACAAAAGTAGAAGAAAACGGAAAGTACAGTGAGAGTAAAAATACTTCCTCCAGAACTGAATTCACACACGTTTTCACTGTTCTTTATACTTTTGTGTGATATTTAACTAGACTCATAGATACACAGAAGATTAGAAAAAGACTGTGTGTAATCGTTTGAGTGTCTTTTTTATTAATTACAGGCTAAATTTAATAATATAAGATCATTTCTGGTTTAGAAATGAGGTAGCAAAGGCTTTCTATCAGTGTTTGGTTGCACTGATTCAGATGCGCAAGAGATTCAGTGTGTGTGTGTGTGTGTGTTTGTGTGTGAGAGTCCTGACGTTCTTCAGAGGCCTGTCTCCCTCTTGTGGTCGCAGGTCAAACACACAAGGGCAGAGAGCGAGTTTGAAGTCTGAGACGTTAGATCTGTGGCCATAGTCATTAAATGTTTGTTGTCGTTGTTGTTTTAATCTCACCATTAGTTATTTTCCCACAAGGCTCTGTCGTTCATGGTTCAGATTTTCCCTGTGAAGCACATTTACGAAGCTGCCTGAGAGCAGCTGTGACTAATGGGAGGGAACTTCCTTTGACCTCGTTTTTATGGATGATGTTGACCTTTAGATGTTTCATGAATGCGTCTCGTTGTTGCGGGGACGAGAGGTTTCTTGACCTTGGGGTGGGGCGCATCGACGGTGAAATTAGATTGAGTTGAATTCAAGAGGACGATCAATCGACAGCGACACAACAACTGATCAGAGACGATGTCACAGTATGAAAGTGAAGATATACTATATATATATATTTTCTTTTTAAAAAGGCTAATCCAGTTACTTATAAACATATCTATACTCATATATTTATTTCATATTTATTTCTCAGTTCATTACTTCACTAAAAGAAGATGCTTCATGTTCAAGAGACTAAAGTGATGTACTTGGGTGTTAAGATCAGATGATTTTAATGGGTTTAATTTGATTTTTGTGGTTGAAAACGAGACATCGGGGGCTAATTTTAATATGTCTAAGACATTGTTTGCTAAAATCCCTTAATATCCCTGTGGGCGTTGATCAGCTTCATGCTGATGAGACTCTTTGGTTTTGAGCTGGAGCAGCAGGTATAAGGCAAACAAGGGTTTGTGTGTTAGAGAGGTGGTGGTGTCTTTGTTGGGGGAAACACTGAGGCTGTTGTTATTCAATCCAACACCTTTGGTAACACCTTTCAATATCAGCTAAAACCGATGCAGCAATGTTTTTCATTACAGTGCTGGAGTTATTTAACATAGAAGAATACATAATATTTCATTGAAAACAACTACATGTGGAAGAAATTAACTGACTAAGCTTCTGTATCCTGTCATGGGTAGGCTGTACATTGTGGGAATAAAGGTTGATTAGTATTAGTATTTATCATACTGACGGAAATTAGCTTGGACACACTTTCCCTGCATGGCGGCCATTTAAATAACTGATGTATTGTTTAATATTTGGTCAGACAAAAGCTTTTTCATGTTTACATCAAACCTTTAAGACGATTTAACTCAAAAGCAGGTGTGTTCACAGATGTAAATGATGCCAGTTTTACAGAAATGGGTTGTGACGTGTGTTTCCTATGGCAACACAACTTTCATTCAACCACAAATGAGTCAGAATGAGTCATTTTCTGCCAAATGAGTAGCATATACGTAAACAGCTCAGTTCACCCACACATAGTTTTAAATCAAATTTATTCTTAAGTAGCTAAAAAGGAATTAAACAAACTCATGAGCCCTGGCCTGGCACCATTACACCACTGTTGTAAACGTGCAGCAGCAGTTGGATGTTTGGGCTTTAGCTGAGACAACATTTAAAAACCGATCGTCCACACTGTGTCAGGAGCCCCGGGCCGTTGTTTGTCAACTGACTCACAAAACACATGGAAACATTTAATTGAATGCTGCTGTGGTCCCAAAGACCAACTATATGTATTTAACAGGAACTCGAGTAAACATTGTTTTTCTGCTTCCTCATCAGCCAAAGCAGAGTGACCCTCAGGGGCTCAGGCAAAGTGGGCTGACAGTTGAAAAGCAAATATCCAAAAAAAAGAAAAAAAAAAAAAAAAGCAAGGTGGGAAAGCTTGGTTTTTGACTTTCTATGAAAAGGCAGCACGCTTGTCACATTATGCAACAATGAAGAAACATATCGAGAGAAGAAGAAAAAAAGGCGAAACAGAAAATAAATAATGTTGAAAAACACAGTGAGATATAAATCAGTAGTTTTAAAGATTATAGCTACAACTTTTTCATCAAAACGAAAAAATTTTCACATCCACATGACGTCTAGAGGGGTGCAGAATAAAAGTATTAATTTTACTGAAAAAACATTTTTAGTATAGAAATAATTGTTAATTGGGGCAGTGCGTGGCGCAGTGGTTAAGGCGGCCGCCCCATGTGGAGGCTGCAGTCCTCGACGCAGGCGTCCCCGGTTCGGGTCCCGCGTCGGGCGGCCCTTTCCTGCGTGTCATTCCCCCTCTCTCTGCCTCCCCCTTTCCTGTCTATCTCACTATGTACTATCAAATAAAGGCAAAAACGCCAAAAAAAATCAAATAAAATAAAAAATAATAATAATTGTTAATAAATAAATGAATTTTGACGGGTCCAAAATATATAAATATTTACATCTGGTTACGTTGGCAACGTTGACATGGAATTATCTCTGCGGCATGTCACGTGAGGCAGAGCTCAGGGAGAAATGGCATCGTGCTAATGCTAAGTAACGGTCAGCCGGTGCAGGCGTGATGCTGCGGGTTTGTTGGGTTCATCTGCAGATGAGTTAGTGTGAAATGATTCAGATGTGTTTCCAGTCCGCTGACAACACCGGCTCGTTAAATACGGTTAGCGTTAGCTAATCTTTAGCTACTAGCCGCTCCAGTATTTGGCTAGCAAGAGCGGGTGAGTGTGAGTGCGACACCTACTGGCC